>NC_138375.1:109965736-110012307 GCF_054177405.1 Leptonychotes weddellii
CCGAGTCTCTGTCCGTGGCGCTCACGCTGCCGATGTGCAGGGCGGGGCTGTTGTTCTCGCGCACCCGCAGGGTGTAGGCGCTTTGGCTGAAGGCCGGGGCGTTGTCGTTGACGTCGGACACCGTCACCGTTAGGTGGTGCTGGGTTTTCAGCCTGGGCGTCCCCAGGTCAGTGACGGTGATGGTGATGTTGTACTCGGCTCTTGTCTCTCGGTCCAGAGCTGTGTTTGTCACGAGGGTGTAAAAATTCTCAACGGAAGGTTTAAGGAAGAAAGGAAGATCATCTTGAATGGAACAAACCATTCTTCCATTGTCTCCCGAGTCAGGATCTGAAACCCTGAATACAGCAATTATGGTCTCCTGCAAGTTTTCTGGGATATGATCGATAAATGTTGACATAGTCAGTTCCGGAGGGTTGTCATTCAAATCCATCACTTGGACAAACACCACGCAGCTTCCAGAAAGTCCTCCACCGTCTGTCGCCTGAATATTTAATGTATAAGTCTGAGTGGATTCAAAATCCAGCTTCTGTGTTAAAAAGAGTTCTCCTGACTTTGCATTTATTTGAAAAGTTTTGCGAATCTCTTCAGAGGCTTGGGAAAATACATAAGATATTTCTCCATAGGTTCCAACGTCCAAATCGCTAGCAGAGACTATGGCAACCAGGAATCCAATGGGGCTGTTTTCCAGAACTTGCACCTCGTAAAACCGCTTTGCAAACTCGGGGGCGTTATCATTGATGTCTAAGACTTCAATGTGAACCAGAGCAGTGCCAGTCCTGGGTGGAGTCCCGCCATCCAGCGCTGTGAGAGTTAACCTGATCTCAGCCTGTTGCTCTCGATCCAGTGCTTTGTCCAACACCAGCTGTGGTAATACGCCGTCGGGACTGTCTTGTAATTTAAGATGGAAATGGGAATTGGGGCTGACTGTGTAACTTTGGAGACTGTTGCTTCCTACATCTAAGTCCTGGGCACGTTCTATTAGGAAAGTAGTTCCGGGAGTGATACTTTCTGAAATTTTCAAAATTATTTCTTTGTCTAGGAACACCGGGGAATGATCATTTATATCTCTAATCCGTAGCTCAGCCTGAAAAAACTGCAGGGGATTTTCCAATAACACCTGGAAAGGTAGCACGCACGGCTCGGCAAGGCCGCACAGCTCCTCCCGATCCAGTTTCTCATTTAACAACAAGTCCCCTGTCTGCCTATCAAAATGCAAACGAGTTTTTTTCCCTTTGGAAATGACCCGAGCCCCCCGTGCAGCTAGCTCATTTACCTCCAGCCCCAGGTCTTTTAACAAATTGGCCACAAAGGAGCCACTCTCCATTTCCTCAGCCACTGAGTAGCGCCTAGGCTCGGAAGCAGCCTGAGCTATGCCCAGCAAAACAAAGAATATCAAGACTTGCCTTTGTTTCAGAAAGCGTTCTTTTCCCTCTCCAGCCTCCATCGCCTTCCGGTCTACCAGCAAACGGAACCCAGTTTCGGCTCGCGTTGTGGCGGACTCTTCACCTAGTATCTCGAAGGTACTGGGATAAGTGGAGACGCCTAGGGCCCCGATTTCCTGGGGCAAACACCTTAGAAAGCCTCCCCTTCCTGCTTGTTTCTTTAGCAGAGCATCTGGCTTAAGGAGCGCCGGCTGGTAGCTTTCTTCGTTCTACTTTTAATGCTGCAGCGCCACCCCGCGTCCTTTCCGAGCGTTTATTTTATCTAAAACATTAACATCCTACTCCTTTCTTTCAGACAGATGGCAATCTAAATGGAATATTTTCATGTAGTGTCTCAACGTCTTATCTGCATTTCCAAAGACTTTTTCATTGCATCCATAATGACCATGGCAAGCATTGACAAATTTCCATTCCAGTTTCCTCACAGATCGAAGGGGTTCTTTTTAAATTGGAAAAACATCAACTTCAGAAACTGGAAGGTAACTTCAGTCCCAGGATGAAAGAAGGCTTTGAGTAGGCGGTTCCCAGTTTTTATTTAGAGGATGGGCATGTGTGCGTCTGGGTGGTGGTTAGGGTACCATCCCCACACTCAAGAGAAACCAAAAACTATACAAACTCAGGGAAAGCACAGTATTCAGATAGCATTCTCATGAACTATGAAATATTGTTCTTACTCATATATCTCTCCTGCACCACTCTCACTTCACATTTCCCTGAAATTTGACATATTTGGGTCACATGAAAATTTCCAAAAGTAGCTGGAAAATTTCTTCATATGAATGTATCAATGTTTTTATTTTCTTTTCTAACAGATAAGGGCATTTTTTAAACAACCTCAAATCAGTTACCACATCTAGCAATGCTAATAATTTCATAATATCAAATACTCAGTAAGTATTGAATCTTCTCCAATTATCTTTTAAATGTCTTTTTAGAGATAATTTGTTAATCGGGTGCCAAACAAGATACACATGTTGCAGTTTGTTGTTATGTGTTTAAAGTTTCTATCTTTGGGGCGCCTGGGTGGCTCAGTTGGTTAAGCGACTGCCTTCGGCTCAGGTCATGATCCTGGAGTCCCGCATCGGGCTCCCTGCTCAGCAGGGAGTCTGCTTCTCCCTCTGGCCCTTCCCCCTCTCATGCTCTCTCTATCTCATTCTCTCTCTCAAATAAATAATAAAAAAAAAATCTTTAAAGTTTCTATCTTTTTGTATTTAAAATATTTGATAAGGGGCGCCTGGGTGGCTCAGTCGGTTAAGCATCTGCCTTTGGCTCAGATCATGATCCCAGGGACCTGGGATCAAGCCCCAGAACGGGCTCCCTGCTCAGCCGAGGAGCCTGCTTCTCCCCCTGCTTGTGCATGCTCTCTCTCTGTCAAATAAATAAATAAAATCTTTTTAAAAATAAAATAAAATACTTAATAAAAAGTCAGTTATCAACCCAGAAAAGACATGGAGGAAATTTAAATGCATATTGCTTAGTGAAAGAAACCAGTCTGAAAAGGCACATACTCTATTACTTCCAACTACATGACATTCTGGAAAAGGCAAAAGTGATTAAGATAAATTAAGAAGATTAGTAGTTGCCAGATGGAAGGAGGAGGTGAATTAAGAGGTAAAACACAGGAGATCTGGGAGGTATTAAAACTTTTCTTTATGATATTGTAATGGTGGATACATGACACAAGGCGCTTGTCAAAACCATAAAACAACACAAAGAATGAACCCTAATATGAACTACAGACTCTAGTTAATAATGGATCAATATTGGTTCATTAATTATAATAAATGTACCACATTAATGCAAGATGTTAATACTAGGGAACACTATGAGTGAGAGAAAGTGGGTATATGGGAAATCTTCATGCTATCTGCTCAATTTTCTATAAAACCTAAAACTGCTCTTAAAAATTAAGTCAATTAATATTTGGGGGCACCTGGGTGGCTCTGATGGTTAAGTGTCTGACTCTTGATTTAGGGTCAGGTCATGATCTCAGGGTTGTGAGACTGAAACTCATATCAGGCTCCATGCTGGATATGGAGCCTGCTTAAGTTTCTCTCTCTCTCCCACTCCCTTTGCCCCTCTCCCCTACTTTCATGCTCTCTCTCACTCTGAAAAAAAATTAAATATTTGTATTGAGAAATATTTCAAATATATAGAAAAGTTAAAAGAATTATACAAACATAATTCTACCCTCCACCCAAATTTAAAGCTTATTTTTTACAGTACTTGTTCTATTTTTTAATTCTACATACAAATACCCCCTTTTTTTGCTGACCCATTTGAAAGTGACTTGAAGACATCAGAACACTTCACCTCTAAATATTTCAACAGGCATCTCCTAAGTATAAGGGCATTGTCCTATAATCATCATCCTACTAGCACACTTAACAAAATTAACAATGATTCCATAATATTATCCAAAATCCAGTCCCTATTAAATCTCATTATTTTTCCATTATTATTCCTCAATTTTCTTAAATTTTGATAAGAATTCATATGCACTCCTGAGTTCCTTTTACAAATGCACTTTTTAACCACTTGTTATGTCTTAGGAAATTTGTTTTTTAACCAAGTTTCATGATTGTATTGTGTTGAATCTATTTAGTCTAGAGCAGTCCCCTGTCTTTTATGATATTGAATTCTTTAAAGTATCCAGACCTGTTGTCTTGTAGGATGTTATACATTCTGAATTTGTCTGTTTCCTTGTGGTGTCATTTAACCTGTTCCTCTAACCCCTGTATTTCCAGAAAACCAGAAATGGATGATTTATTAAATATAATAATGGCATAACACTTTTTAAAGCTCTCATTTATTTTCTGTAATTGGGGTAAAAAAATAATGGGCAATCACAGATTCCTTTTCTTAACATTTAGAAAATAAATGCCTACTTGTATTTTGATATTATTTTTCTCTTTTCATGATGTTTATATTACTATTATAATAATCCAAAATTTTTAAATTCATTTCACAAGGAATGTTCTGGCACTTATCTTAAGGTGGAAATTGTGGGCCTGTGGTAACACTCAAACAATTTGCTTTTGACTCTATTAAGGATACAAACAACTAAGTTTTTCCATGTATTTCACAAAGCTCAAGCAAGCAGGATTTCAAAATAAAGGTGACTTGAGCAGGGGAAATGAAGATGCTATTTGCTTTCCCCAGAACTAATATGCAACTAATGGTTTGGAAAGAGACACTTGCGTAAGAATCTTGGCCTTTTTTGTTTCATGAGAATCATCATAGTCTATTAGTACAAACTGTTCCCTTGAAAAAAATCTTGCCCACACACTGCCATGGGTTCTAGCCTGCCTTGAGTATATATTGGACTCTCTCTCTCTCCTACAGATACATATACATACATACATACATATATATGTATTTATTTTAGATGTTTTCATAATATTGTGTATGATTTTTCCCAAGAATCTCAGACATCTTCTCTCCCATTATTAAAATAGGCTAGGGCGCCTGGGTGGCTCAGTTGGTTAAGCGACTGCCTTCGGCTCAGGTCATGATCCTGGAGTCCTGGGATCGAGTCCCACATCGGGCTCCCTGCTCGGCGGGGAGTCTGCTTCTCCCTCTCCCACTCCCCGTTTGTGTTCCCTCTCTCGCTGTGTCTTTCTCTGTCAAATAAATAAATAAAATAATAAATAAAATAAAATAGGCTAAAACTTGTATCAGGTTTTGGTAGTCTTGTAGATGATTGGATTTGTACTAAGAGCACAATTAAAATTTCATTTTATTTGTTTTTTTAATTTCATTTTATTTTAATTCCAGTATAGTTAACATACAGTGTTATATCAGTTTCAGGTGTACAATATAGTGATTCAACACTTCCATATACCACTCAGTGCTCATCAGGACAAATGCTGTCCTTATTCTCCATCACCTATTTCACCCATACCTCCCCTCTGGTAACCATCATTTTGTTCTCTATAGTTAAGAGTCTCTTTCTTGGTTTGTCTCTTTCTCTCTTTTTAAAATTACTTTATTTTTTAATTGACGTATTTCTGACATATGATATTATATTAGTTTCAGGGATACAACATAGTGACTCAACATTTATACACATTACAAAATAGTCACCACGATAAGTGTACTTACCATCTGTCATCATACAAAGTTATTATAGTATTACTGACTATATGTTCCCTATGCTGTACTTTACATCCCCATGACTTATTTATTTTATAACTGGAAGTTCGTACTTCTTAATTCCCTTCATCTGTTTCACTCATCCCCTCACCCTGAAATTTCTTTTTAAAAAGAAAATGTGCCTAAGTGTTTTTTAACTACTAAAAACAATACAGAAAACAAATAATGAAGAAATCTACAGATGTAGGGAGGGCAAAGAATATGTTAGGGGGAAAGAAACCTGAGAAAATAACTGACAACCAACAACTTTTCTGGTGAAGACCAGTGCAGACCTGGATCTGGCCAATAGTAGTGATCATCCAATATTGTTATTGTTAAATTAACATGGAAATTGGGATTCAAGGTATACTTATGAATACTACTGTTTTTTGGGTTTTTTTTTAAAAGATTTTATTTATTTGACAGAGAGAGAGACAGCGAGAGAGGGAACACAAGCAGGGGGAGTGGGAAAGGGAGAAGCAGGCTTCCCGCGGAGCAGGGAGCCTGACGTGGGGCTCGATCCCAGGACCCTGGGATCATGACCTGAGCCGAAGGCAGAGGCTTAACGACTGAGCCACCCAGGCGCCCCGAATACCACTCTTTATATCCAAGTCCCGCCATCTTTATGGACTTTGATTGCTACAGGAATGCTCTACTGGACTTTTGGCAGCATTCTCGAGTCCAAGAACACACTGGTGAATAATTATTTATATCCGTGAATCTCAACTCAACTTGGAAAAATGCAAAGGATTTTACTTGAGCAACTAAAAATTCAGCATCTACGTCTCAGTCTGTACACCAACTCTGGATCCAATCTCTATTTATTTATTTACTTAGGGAGTGGGGAGGGGCAGAGGGAGAGAGAGAATCTTAAGCAGGCTCAATGCCCAGCGCAGAGCCCAATGCCGGGCTCAATCTCATGACGGTGAGATCATGACCAGAGCCAAAATCAAGAGCTGGACGCTTAACCAACTGAGCCACCCAGGTGCCCCCCAATTTCTATTTAGTAGCAAATACTGAGTCTGTTGGTTTGAAAATGCTGTCTTTTATCTTTAGAAATATTACTTACCCCCTCATATCTACCCCCACCCCCTCCAGGCAGCAACAACCATCAGTAGCTTCCCCACTCTCAGGCCCAAAATATCTGTGAAATTAGCAATGAAGGAACTACTCTACAGTGCCTTTGGAACAGAATTCTGCAGGAGTTCAGTTTCCTCAATGGTATATGCTAAGTGAAACAGAGTAAGTTTGCCTTAGGTTGGGCTTTAAGTATTCCATTATTCCTTCTTCTAACTCTTTAGCAAATATGGCTTTGCATAATCAAAGTTTTATCACACTAATATTTCTTTCTGTTATTTATACCACCATAGTCTCAGGCTTCCAATACAACTCTCAAAGTCAGAGTAGTGTAATATGGAGCATACAGAACCATATTTGCAGTCGGGTTGCTCTACCATCTAAGCCTTCAGTGTCATTATCAGGCCTCTCTTAGTTTTTCAAGTTCTCCGGAAAGTAGAAAAAAATGTTAGAAAGGCAAATGGAAATATCAACTATTTTGTATTTATGTAATATGCTTATTATCCAGTGTATTGAATAAGGTGTATTTTTATTGTCTCAGCAACTATTAGATATACATTAAAAATCAACAATTAGATCTCATCTGAGGCATATCATGCTTTTGTATCCTCTGCCTTTGATTATTCTAAACTATATCAGAGAGTATTAAACATTGATGCAAAGAGAAGAAAGATGAGATTATTTTGCCACTCCATACTAAATGGCATTTCCTTTTAATGTATTGGAGATGCTGAGATATTAATTGCTAAAAAATGAATTATTTTTGATATTAATAAGAAAACTTAGCAAAAATGAACAGATACAAATTTAGCATAGTAATAAATAAGCTACACAGCAACTCAGTGGATTACACCTTAAATAATGAAAGAGACATTTATTTCTATCAATTACTTTTTTCCCTGTGGTTTTGTATCTGTATTTGATTTTGCCTCATCAATGTCATCAAAATAAAATGACTTTATTTCAAATAAGAAGTAAAAACTACATAATGGTAATCAAATAGTTATTTGAATTTAGGAGATGGACAGCAGTATGGCTGAAAAGTAGGCTATCACAATTTATGGGCCATCATCTGTGAAATATGAAGAAAAGCAAAAAATGACAAAATACATAGGCTGGCCTCCACTGGGAAGACGTCCCTCTTGAACACTATCATTTTTTGAATAGATTAGGATGAGTTTCCTTGTCAAGCACTGGGATACCTCCTAGGATAGTCCACACGAAGTTTTAGGGGTAACTTACCTTCGTGAAAAGTCAAAGGTAATTAGGCCTGCGGAGAAAACAATGCATTCTTTTTCTGTACTTAATAAAAACCTATTATAAAAGCCTAGAGATTTAGGTGAATAATAAATAAATACCCTAGGCTTCTAAACCAAGACCTTTGTGAAGTAAATAAAAAGATAAAAACAGCTAAGTCATCAGTACTTGTTGATTCTAAATTAGCATTAGCTATGCTTCAGAAGAAAAGAAAATACTACCAAAGGTAGAGCCATAAAAGAGCAACTATGCTATTCAGAAAAGGGATTTTTCTTCTACTTTTTATCCAGAGCCCAAAAGCAAGAATACCAGGGATGATACCTAATGTCTTATTTTCAGCTTCAAAGAACTTGATTTCATTGAAGATAAAGTGAGGTTGCATGCATGTATCTCTCTTCTCTGTCCTGCATTAGTTTGGCGGAGTAGGGAATATTTAAAATTTAATGGAAAAAAAAAATCTGGAAGGAAAGATCAAGGCATTTTCTTTTTTGTCCAGAGTGTTTAGAGGATGATCTTTAAAGAGGTGAAGTCTGTTTCTGGAAGTTTTTCAGGGTGAGCAGGTAAGTGTCAACATGACCAATTCTATGGAATTGTCATCCAACAGGAGTGTCATCCAACACCCTTCACAGGGAAAAAGATTTCTGAAAGTAGTTCTGCTGTGAATTTCCTGAGTATTTGCCACATACCCTGAAATTGCCTGATAATTTTCTTGCAGTGCATATTTATAATGCACAGATATCAACAGTAATTAAAATGTTTGGGGAGTACTTTCCAGAGGTTGGAGGATTTAGTGAGCCTGGAGAATTCAGCGAGCCGTTTCTTAATGATTTACTAAGACTAAATCTTCAGCAGAGAGACTTCTGACAACCAGGTTGCCGAGGGGCATGCATCTCAAGGGTTTTCACTGGTTGTCACCATTGGTCCCAAACTAGTGTTGATTACTACCATTCCTTTCTGTGACAGTTAAACTTACCTTGGGTTGTTCTTCATCCTGCGATTTTTTTCCCACGAATGAGCAAATTACTTATCCCACTATTGCATCGCACTTTACTGTGAGAATGGAAATTGAACGGATGGTGTAGTTTCCAGTAACGGAAAATTCACCTAAATCTCATGCATGTCCCCGCGCACATTCTGCAACGTTCAGAAGAATTTTTCAAAGAGGGAACATTCCACACTCATACCTTTTTCTCAGAAAACCAAGAAGAAGTTTACAGGTTTGGAAATGCAGAGCTCCTACAGGTCTGGGTTCCTGTTCGGGAGAAAAGGCTCTTCTTTGGGTGGATCTAAAATATTCTTGGATCTCTTTGGAAACCACCCTGCTCCCACAGGTGCACAGACGCTCCCTTTCCCGCAGCCGGCGCCAAATCTCCGAGACCTCTGGCCATAAATAGCCGCCTTCCTTTTCCTGGGCCGCCGGCATTTCGCCCCGGAAGAAAAGGAAAACTCACCCCTTGCCTTTTCTGCCAGCTTTTCTCTCGCACAATTTCCTGCACACCCTCTGAGTGCGTTGTCTTTAATAAAAGAAGCATTGGGAGGTCTTGTAAGAGGAATAACGTCAACTTATGTCTCGTCCTCATTCATTTGAAGGAAAGTCTGAAATCTGAGCTTGCAGCCGACGCTTCCCAAGCCGCGTCCACCCCCAGTACCTTCCAGATTTTGTCTTTTCTAAGATGGAGTCTGCGGAAATGCCAGGCTCCTCCTCCTACTTTTTAGCCTGTAGCACCACCAGGCGTCCGAACTGAAAACCTGGTATTGTAATAATACAGCCCTTTCCGTCAGAAACGGTCAAAATCTGTTCATCGTCACGTCGTCTAGTGGCACAGTTCTTAAATTATTTCTTCGTATTACTTCTCCGATTTTTGGTTTAACCAGTGTGGGCAGAAACAATTGATAGTGTACGGTTTTATTATCATATTTCTAATTATCAGTTATTTTATTCTATTATCACAACTGTACAATTTGAGAGTAACCTGAACTGGATTTCTGCCATTTGAGACAGGTCACCCATTTGGCCATGCATCTGCTGAATTTATTAATTCATCAGCAGGTGTTTGTTTGAGATTATATTGACGTCCTGTGAAAGGTATTGGGGATATAAAATTGAATAAAGCCTAGTGCCTACACCCCCAGGCAGGAGGTTACAGCCTAGAAGGGGGACACAGATAAAGAGATAATTATGATGTGGGAGGTAAGTGCTAAGATAGAGATTTGCACAGACACGGTGACTACTTTTGAGGGAAATTTAAGTAAGAACAGAATTGGGGTGTCAGGAAAGATTCCCAGAGGAGGTGAAGTTTGAGCTAGTTGCATTTTATGGTATCAACTTAAACCCATTGAAATTATTTTCTACTGCAGATGAAGTACTTGTAATTTTGCAAGAAATGAGATTTTCTCAAAAGTTGGGAAGGTCATGGCTTATGTGAAATGCAATGTAGTCTTTCAGTCAACAGCACAGAGCCTTGCATGAAGTGTTGTGGGTGACAACTGAAAGACTAGGGATGAACCCTTTTTTCCAATTTGATTTGGTACAGATAACCAATAGTCAATTTAAAGGAGAGTCCTGCAGGTTGAGTGTGTGCATGTCTGAGTAGTTTGTTGTGTAAAAACACCATCTTTTTAAGTGGTGATTAAGAGTATGGGCTTTTAAGTCAAAGAACTCATATTAAAATCCTGGCTCTACTACTTCATATATCTTCTATTAAGAAAATTACTTAATCTCTCCAAACTTCAGTTTCCTTGTGTGAAAAAAGTGGATATAGTAATGTTATCTACTTCATGAAGTTGTGGGAATTAAGTGAAACAGTGCTTATGTAGC
Organism: Leptonychotes weddellii; assembly: GCF_054177405.1. Classification (NCBI taxonomy): domain Eukaryota; kingdom Metazoa; phylum Chordata; class Mammalia; order Carnivora; family Phocidae; genus Leptonychotes; species Leptonychotes weddellii. The sequence continues at coordinate 109,976,465 of NC_138375.1, forward strand.
AATTTTTTTTAAGTAGGCTCTATGCCCAACACAGGGCTTGAACTCAAGACCCAAGATCAAGAGTCACATGCTCTACAGACTGAGCCATCCAGGCACCCCAGTGAAACAGTGCTTATGAAATGTTCAGCCTAGTACTTGGAACATCACAGTGTTTCATAAATGCTATCAATTATTAGTGGTAATACTATGAAAACGGGAACTTATCTATAGTCCTGATTACTCCTTCAAACAAATGTAAGCCTAAATGACTCCTAAAAGGGAACCCATGTACACTGTTGGTGGGAATGTACATTACTATTGCCACTGTGGAAAATAGTATAGAGGTTCCTAAAAAAATGAAAATAGGGCATTCTGGATGGCTCAATCGGTTAAGCGTACAACTCTTGATTTCAGTTCAGATCATGATCTCAGGGTCTTGGGATCCAGCCCCGGGTCGGGCTCCACACTTAGCCAGGAGTCTGCTTGAGATTCTCTCTCTCCCTCTTTCTCGTCCCCTTCCCCCTGCTTGCTCACACTGTCTCTTTCATTAGTGTTTTGTAGTTTCTAGAGATTAGATTCTTTACCTCCTTGGTTAAGTATATTCCTAGGTATCTTATGGTTTTTGGTGCTATTGTAAATGGAATCGATTCCTTAACATCTCTTTCTTCAGTCACATTATTAGTGTATAGAAATGCAGCTGATTTCTTTGCATTGATTTTGTATCCTGCCATGTTGCTGAATTGCTGTATGAGTTCTAGCAATTTTGGGGTGGAGTCTTTTGGGTTTTCCACATAAAGTATTGTGTCATCTGCGAAGAGAGAAAGTTTGACCTCTTCTTCGCCAATTTGAATGCCTTTTATTTCTTTTTGTTGTCTGATTGCTGAGACTAGGACTTCCAGTACTATGTTGAACAATAATGGTGAGAGTGGGCATCCCTGTCATGTTCCTGACCTTAAGGGAAAAGCTCTCAGGTTTTCCCCATTGAGAATGATATTCGCTGTGGGGTTTTCATAGATGGCTTTTATGATATTGAGGTATGTTCCCTCTATGCCTGTACTTTGAAGAGTTTTAATCAGGAAAGGATGCTGTATTTTGTCAAATGTGTTTTTTTTTGTATCAATTGAGAGAATCATATGGTTCTTTTCTTTTATTAATGTGCTCTATCACGTTGATTGATTTCCGAATGTTGAACCACCCTTGCACCCCAGGAATAAATCCCACCTGGTCGTGGTGAATAATCCTTTTAATGTAATGGATCCTATTGGCTAGGAACTTGTTGAGTATTTTGGCATCCATGTTTATTAGGCATATGGGTCTGTAATTCTCCTTTTTGATGGGGTCTTTGTCTGGTTTTGGGATCAGGATAATGCTGGCCTCATAGAACGAGTTTGGAAGTTTTCCTTCCGTTTCTATTTTTCAAAACAGCTTAAGTAGAATAGGTCTTATTTCTTCTTTAAATGTTTCATAGAATTCCCCTGGGAAGCCATCTGGCCACCCTGGACTTTTGTTTTTTGGGAGGTTTTTGATTACTGCTTCAATTACCTTACTGGTTATTGGTCTGTTCAGATTGTCTATTTCTTCCTATTTCAGTCTTGGTAGTTGATAAGTTTCCCGGAATACATCCATTTCTTCCAGATTGCTTAGTTTGTTGGCATATAGTTGCTGGTAATAATTTCTAATAATTGTTTCTATTTCCTTGGTATTAGTCATGATTTTTCACCTTGCATTCATGATTTTATTGATTTGGGTCCTTTCCCTTCAATGCATTTTAAAATTTCCCTTTACACTTCCTCCTTGACACATACATAATTTAGATGTCTATTATTTAGGTTTGAAGTGTTTTGGAAATTTTCATCTTATCTTTCTATTATTGATTTATCGTTTGCTTTTATTGTGGTTGCAGAGCACCTTCTGTATCATTTTAATTACTTTAAAATTTGCTGAGGATTGTTTTATGGCCCAGGATATAATCTAGCCTGGTATATGTTCTATGAGCACTTGGAAAGAGTATAATTCTGTTCTTTTTGATCGAGTGTTCTATAAATGTCTATTGGATCCTGTTGGCTGATGGTATTGTTGAATTCTTGCTGAGTTTTTCTACTTCTTCTTGCCAATGGTCGAGAGAGGTGTCAAGGTCTCTAAACTACAGCTGTGAATTTGTCTATTTCTCCTTTCAGTTCTGTCAGTTTTTGGTTCACAGATTTTGCAGCTCTGTTGTTTCATACATGTATATTTAGGATCACTATGTCTTCTTAATGAACTGACTTTCTTATCACTATATTATGTTCCTTTCTGCCTCTGGTAATTCTCTTTCTCTGAAATCTCAGGTATTAATATGGCCATACCTGCTTCCTTTTATTAACATATTTATGATATATCTTTTCCCATCCTTTTACTTTCAACTAGCCTGTATTGTTATATTTGAAGTGAATTTATTACAGACAGTATATAACTGAAGTAATGTTTTTTTTTTTTTTTTTTTTTTATTTGACAGAGAGAGACACAGCGAGAGAGGGAACACAAGCAGGGGGAGTGGGAGAGGGAGAAGCAGGCTCCCTGCAGAGCAGGGAGCCCGATGCGGGACTCGATCCCAGGACCCTGGGATCATGACCTGAGCTGAAGGCAGTCGCTTAACCAACTGAGCCACCCAGGCGCCCCTGAAGTAATGTTTTTTAATCCATTCTGCCAACTTCTGTCTTTAACTGGTGTATTTTGATCATTTACATTTAATGTAATTATTCCTATGCTAGGGCTTAAGTCTGCCATTTTATTTTTTTTTAAGATTTATTTATTTATTTTAGAGGGGGAGAGAGAGAGCCTGCACTCATGAGCAGGGGGAGGGGCAGAAGGAGAGGGAGAGAGTATCTCAAGCAGACTCCTGGCTGAGCACAGAGTCCAACGTGGGCTCAATCTCAGGACCCTGAGATCATGACCTGAGGCAAAATCAAGAGTCAGATGCCAACTGAGCCACCCAGGCGACCCTGCCATTTTATTTTGTTTTCTGTTTACTTGTTTTTGGTTTCTGTTTTCCTTTTCTCTATCTTTCTGTAGGTTATTTGACCACTTTTAAAATTTTCATTTTGATTTATCTATAGTGTTTCTGAGTATATTGCTTTATAAGGCTTTTTAGTGGCTGCTTTAAGTATTATATAGAGATAACTTCTCACAGTCTATTGATGTCATCATTTCACCTGTTTGAATGAAGTATAGAAATCTTACCTCCCTCTGTGTCTCTTTACTCTCTCGTTTATAATACTGTCTTGGTCATTCCCTCTATATACATTCAGAACCACATCAGGCAGTATTATCATTTTTTTAAAACATAATTTAGAAAACTCAAGAGGAGAAGAAAGTCTATAGTATTCACCCATTTTTTTACTCACTGTGCTCGTTCTTCCTTCCTGATATTCCAAAGCTCCTTTTTAATTATTTCCTATCTGTTTAGAGAACTTCTCTTAGCCATTCTTTCAGGGTCAGTCTGCTGATGACAGTCTTTTAGTCTTCCTTCACCTGAGAATGTCTTGATGTCATCTTTATTCCTGAAGGATATTTTAATGATATGGGATACTGGGTTGACAGTTCTTTTCTTTCAGCCACTAAAAACATTGTGTGGGCGCCTGGGTGGCTCAGTTGGTTAGGCGACTGCCTTCGGCTCAGGTCATGATCCTGGAGTCCCGGGATCGAGTCCCGCATCGGGCTCCCTGCTTGGTGGGGAGTCTGCTTCTCCCTCTGACCCTCCTCCCTCTCATGCTCTCTGTCTCTCATTCTCTCTGTCTCAAATAAATAAATAAAATCTTTAAAAAAAAAAATTAAAAAAAATAAAAATAAAAATATTGTGTTACTTGCTTCTAGCCCCCATCATTTCTGATGAAAAATCCCCTATTATTCAAATTGTTTTCCCTATAGGTCATGTGTCATTTTTCTTTAGCTGATTTCAAGACTTTTTGTCTTAATTTTCAGAAGTTTGATTACAATGTATCTTGGTGTGGATTTCTTTGGGTTTTTCTTGTTTGGAGTCTGCTCAGCTTTCTAAATATCCACGTTTATATCTTTTGCCAAATTTGAGTAGTTTTTCAGTCTATCCCTTTGAGTACCTCTATCTTCTTTCTCCTTTCCTTTTAGGACTCCAATGACACAAATATTATATGTTTTGTTATTTTCCCATACATGTCTGAAGCTCGGTGCATGTATTTTTCAGTATGTTTTCTTTCTTGTTCAGATTGGGTAATTTCTAATGTTCTTTATTCAAATTAACTGATTCTTTTGTCTCTTTCCTCCATTCTACTGTTCAGTTTATCCACTAAGCTTTTTATTTTGGCTATTGTATATCTCGTTCTAAAATTTCCATTTGGTTCTTCTTCATATTTTTTTCTTTATTGAAACTTTCTTTTCTTTAAATTTTATTAAATTTTTTATTATTATGTTCAGTTAGCCAACATATAGTACATCATTAGTTTTTGATGTAGTGTTCAATGATTGGTTAGTTGTGTATTAAAATGTTAATTCCAGGGCGCCTGGGTGGCTCAGTCGTTAAATGTCTGCCTTCGGCTCAGGTCATGATCCCAGAGTCCTGGGATCGAGTCCTGCATCGGGCTCCCTGCTCAGTGGGAAGCCTGCTTCTCCCTTTCCCACTCCCCCTGCTTGTGTTCCTGCTCTCACTGTCTCTGTCTCTGTCAAATAAATAAATAAAATCTTTTAAAAAATGTTAATTCCAGTATAGTTAACATACTGTGCTATATTACTCTCAGGTGTACAATATAGCGATTCAACAATTCTATACATTACTCAGTGCTCATCTTGTAAGTGTACTCTTTAATCCCCATTTCCTGTTTCACCTATCCCCCTGCCTATATCCCCTCTGGTAACTGTCAGTTTGTTCTCTATAGTTAAGAGTCTGATGGGGCACCTGGGTGGCTCAGTTGGTTGAGCGTCTGACTCTTGATTTTGGCTCCAGTCATGGTCTTGGGGGTCATGGGATGGAGCCCCATGTTGGGCTCACGCTCAGTGCAAAGTCTTCTTGTCCCCCTCCCTCCCGATCTATTCCTCCCCCTCTGCTCCTCCCCCAACTCGCAGACAAGCTCTCTCTCTCTCAAATAAATAGATGAGTAAAATCGTTTTAAAAAGACTCTGTTTCTTGGGTTGTATTTCTTCTTTTTCTCTTCCTTTGTTTCTTAAATTCCACATATGAATGAAATCATATGGTATTTGTCTTTCTCTGACTGACTTATTCCATTTAGCCTTATACTCTCTAGCTCCATCCATGTTGTTGAAAATGGCAAGATTTCATTCTTTATATGGCTGAATAATATTCCATTGTGTACATGTGTGTATACACACATACACATATATGTCACATAATATATGTATCACCTCTTCTTTATCTATTCATCTATTGATGGACACTTGGGCTGCTTCCATAATTTGGCTATAAATAATCCTGTAAATATGCTGCAATAAACATAGGGATGCATATATCCTTTTGAATTAGTGTTTTTGTATTATTTGGGTAAATGCCCAGTAGTGCAGTTACTGGATCATAGGGTAGTTCTATTTTTAATTTTTTGAGGAACCTCCATTCTGTTTTCCACAGTACCTACACCAGTTTGCATTCCCACCAACAGTGCATGAGGGTTCCTTTTTCTCCACATCCTTGCCAATACTTGTTATTTCTTGTGTTTTTGATTTTAGTTGTTCTGAAATGTGTGAGGTGATATCTCATTGTGGTTTTGATTTGCATTTTCTTGATGGTGAGTAATGTTGAGCATCTTTTCATGTGTCTGTTAGCCATCTGAATGTCTTTTTTTTTTTAAGATTTTATTTATTTATTTGAGAGAGAGAGAATGAGAGAGAGAGCACACATGAGAGGGGATAGGGTCAGAGGACGAAGCAGACTCCCCGCTGAGCAGGGAGCCCGATGCTGGACTTGATCCCGGGACTCCAGGATCATGACCTGAGCCGAAGGCAGTCGCTCAACCAACTGAGCCACCCAGGCGCCCCCTGAATGTCTTCTTTGGAGAAATGTCTGTTCATGTCTCCTGCCCATTTTTTTAATTGGATTATTTGGTTTTGGGTGTTGAGCTGTATAAGTTCTTTATATATTTTGGATACTAACCCTTTACTGGATATGTCATTTGCAAATGTCTTCTCTCATTCAGTTGGTAGTCCATTAGTTTTGTTGATTGTTTCCTTTGCTGTGCAGAAACTTTTTATTTTGATGTAGTCCCAATAATTTATTTTTGCTTTATTTTTCCCTTGCCTCAGGAGATATATCTAGAAAAATGTTGCTATTGCTGATGTCAGAGAAATTACTGCCTGTGTCCTCTTCTAGGATTTTTATGATTTCGGGTCTTACATTTATGTCTTTAATCCATTTTGAGTTTATTTTTGTGTATGGTGTAAGAAAGTGGTCCAGTTTCATTCTTTTGCATATAGCTGTCCAGTTTTCCCAATACCATTTGTTAAAGAGACTGTCATTTTCCCATTGCATATTCTTGCCTCTTTTGTCTAAGATTAATTGACCCACAATCATGGGTTTGTTTCTGGGCTCTCTTTCCTGTTCTATTGATCTACATGTCTATTTTTGTGCCAGTACCATACTGCTTTGATTACTATGCTTTGATTACTACAGCTTTGCAGTATAACTTGAAATCTGGAATTGTGGTAATTCCTGCTTTGCTTTGCTTTTTCAAGATTGTTTTGGCTATTCAGGGTCTTTTGTGGTTCTATACAAATTTTAGGATCATTTGCTCTAGTTTTGTGGAAAATGCTGTTGGCATTTTGATAGGGATTGCATTAAATTTGTAGATGGCTTTGGGTAGTATGGACATTTTAACAATATTTGTTCTTCCAATCCATGAGCATGGAATACCTTTCCATTTGTGTTTCTCATAACTTCAGAAATATTTTGGCAGAGGTTTTTCAACCTTTTTTTTCATGAACCAGATAGACCCATTCTAGCTTCTGGCTGTAAGCAGTGACTCTGGCTTTTATTCTCCATCTTGCATGGAGAATTATTTTTTTCCTGATAGCCCATAAGAGCCAAACTTATGGCAACCAATGCCAGCTTCCCACCCTGCAGCTCAGAAATGCGAGGGTTTCAGCCTTATTCACTATTTTATGTTTGTTCCATTTTTGTTTTATATTTTCTAATTTTTTATTTTAAATTTTTATCTATTTTTTTCTGTGTTCATATGAGCAGAGCATGGTGCACAGAAGCATAAACTTACTTCACCAGCTTAAAAGAAAACTGTGTTTTTACTTTTTATTTTGTTTCAGTGTTATATAACACAACCAATACTTTAATAATAATATTTTTACAGTGTTACATAAATTTGTAAACAAAGTCAAATTTTTGGTTGAAGAGCCTGTGTTTGATTAGTCACATACATTGATGACATTCAACTGTATAGAAAAAAGACCTTTAAGAGGCACCTGTGATAAGCATCTGCCTTCAGCTCTGGTCATGATCTCAGGGTCTTGGGATGGAGCCCTGCATCGGGCTCCCTGCTCAGCGAGGAGTCTGCTTCTCCCTCTCCCTCTTCCCCTCTGCCTGCTTGTGCACTCTCTCACTCTGTCTATCTCTCAAATAAATAAAATCTTAAAAAAAGAAAATAGACTTCTATATGGGAGACTTACATGGATGAATTCTGCTTCCACAAATGAGACAAATTCATCTTTTTTTTTTTTGAGAGGGAGAGCGGGTAGAGGGCAAAGGTAGAGGGAGAGAAAGAATCTCAAGCAGACTCCACACCCAGAGCCCCACATGGGGCTGGATCTCAGAACCTGAGATCACGACCTGAGCCGAAATCAAGAGTCTGATGCTTAACCAACTGAGCCACCCAGGCATCCCAAGACAAATTCATCTTTAAATTATACACAACTAATTAATCATTGAACATTACATCAAAAACTTATGATGTACTGTATGCTGGCTAATTGAATTTAAATTAAAAAAAAAGAAACCAACAACAACAAAATACAGACACATGACAGAGAAAGCAATGTATTTACTTATTTTTAGGAGAATTAAATAAAACCAGACAGACCAATTCCATTTCTTATATATCTGTATGTCTAATTTCATATATAAATCTATGTTTTAACTGACATCTCTATTGTACATAGCTTATAAATATATAAACATGCCTGCATAATAAAATTTAAATTTTTCAAACTTTAGTATCCATTTAATAGTTTTATAATTGGAATGGAGATTTTAAATCAAGTTAAAACATCATGGGGCGCCTGGGTGGCTCAGTCATTAGGCGTCTGCCTTCGGCTCAGGTCATGATCCCAGGGTCCTGGGATCAAGCCCTGCATCGGGCTCCCTGCTCCGTGGGAAGCCTGCTTCTCCCTCTCCCACTCCCCCTGCTTGTGTTCCCTTTCTCGCTGTGTCTCTCTCTGTCAAATAAATAAAATCTTAAAAAAAAAAAGTTAAAACATCATTATGAAGAAACCTTAATAAGATTTAAGAAACTTATACTTATTTAAGATCATATAGCATATAGAGTTATAAAGAAATACTTATTTTGGTCAAAATGTGTTCTATGTGGATAATTCCAGTCTTAAAAATCTGCTTTTCATCCCAAATAAAAGGGTTTGCTGAACAACAAAATAAATAATGATAACATTGGATTATAACCCAAATAATAAAGTATATATCCATGAGTTTATATATAAAGAAATAACTACATATTGAACAAATGGAAGAGAAATGAAAAGTTTTTCTTCAATTAATTAATGTAAAAGGAATCAGGGAAATAGAAAATTACCATTTGAATGCCACAGTGTTAATTGCCATAGGAAATATCCAGTAATGGATACTAAAATTAGTGGGCAAAAGTTTAAGCAGAAACATGATATTTACATAGTTTCAAAGTGTCTCTTTCCAAGTATTTATTAATTACAAAGAAAAAATAGTAACTTTACAATGGAGAAACTTGACAGATATTATCTTAACTAAGTGATGGAGATTAATATCACCTAAACACTATTGAACTGTATATTTAAAAATGTTTAACATGGTAAATTTTATGTTGCTTTTAACCACAGTTTTTTTAAAAGATTAATATTACTGCTCAATAGGACACAGTGACATCATGTTCTCCCAATAATGATGCACTGAGAAGGATACAATATCATTTCTGTGGTATTCTTCCCAATAATGCATAACATCAATCTAATCTAAAGAAGACAAAGACATCTCAAATTGAGGGACATGTTTGCTAACTAAACTTATTATGGTAACCATTTCACAATACATGTAAGTCAGGTCATTATGTCATACACCTTGAAATTACACAGTGCTGTATGTCAGTTATATTTCAATAAAACTGAAAAATTTGAAAAAATCAAATCTGGTAATATCTGAAAATGTATCTTTTCTTAAGGCTACTTAATTAGTATTCATGATCACTTTTTTCCTTAATATCTTTTTATTTTATAGTTATGTGTTAGCACTTGTTAACTACAGTAAACCTAATTTATTTTTTCCCTCATCTACCTTTCATTCCCCACATTGAAATAACTGCTTTCTGATAAGGAATGGAATAGACTTCTGTGTAAAAGAGAGATTTGAGACTTGCCTAAGACCCTAAACACCATTAAGAAATCACCTGTAACTTAATTTTGGGAAACATTCCTGAACTGAATCTCTTTAGTCTTATATCTGCCCTTATTCACCTTCTCAAAATAAGTCAATCCTTTTTTTGCTTTACCTTTCCTTTCACCTGATTATCTATGAGAACCACCATTCACCAGGCATTTGCATTGTTATGAACGATGGCATGCAAGATGTCGAGTCAAAGATGATCTCCACATACTGAGAGGCAAAAATCTAAAATTTGAGTGATGATAAACTATATTTCTGCTTCTCAAATCTAATTGCTTCCTGATGCATCAGAACTAGAACCTAGTTTTTGTCCCTATACATGTGTAACTGTCTGCTGGAAAACAATTTAAAGGCAACAGGATATCTCTGTGGAACTAAGCATTTCCAGGGCCAGGACTAATGAACTTTTGGGGGAGACATAAATAATGGCTACATATAGCTCATGAGTAAGAGCTACATACAGTTGTCAGGTACTCGGCCATGGTCCTCTGACCCCCGAGACCTATTCCTATCAGAATCTGGTGGTAAATTGGAGCCAGCCTCTGGTTTTGCCTCTCCAGCACCATGGGGGAAGGGGAAGTTGGGCATAAAGCGCTTAAGAAACCGAAACTCACTATTGCTGGAGCCAGTGGCTGAGCACATCTCATAGGGACAGGGCTGAGATAACGATCCATTGGCCCCTCCTTGTACCAGGTTGTTAGGGAAATTACAGTCATCATAGAAATGCTCTTCAACTGTGAACTTTTCTCTGTATTTAACCTTCTGGTAGATGTGTATAACAAAGATCACTGTGACGGAGAGGAGAAATAGAAAGGAAAGCACAGCCAGAGAAATGACCAAATATTTAGTGGATGGATTTACCCTTGTAGGATTCTTGGAAGGATCCCGGAACTGCAGATAGGGTTCAGAAAAACCATCTACCAGCAAGATGCTGAGTGAGGCAGTAGTGGAAAGAGCTGGTTGGCCATGATCCTGAACAAGAATGATCAGTTTCTGAATCATGGGGTCTCTCTCAGATATCTGCCGCAATGTACGGATTTCCCCATTTTGTTGTTGAACAGAGAATAACCCAGGGTCAGTGGCCTTAAGGAGATGATATGAAAGCCAAGAATTCTGACCTGAGTCACCATCCACAGCCACTACCTTGGTCACCAGGTAGCCTGCATCTGCAGACCTGGGCACCAGGTCATTGCAGGGCAAGGTGCCATTCTGCAGTGGGTACAAGATCATTGGGCGGTTGTCATTGTCATCCAGAACAACCACTCTTACAGTAACCTGGCTACTCAGTGACAGGAAGCCCCCATCAGTTGCCTTTACCACAAACTGAAAATTTTGAATGGCCTCATAATCCATGGTTCTCAGTGCATACAGCTTCCCGTTGTCTGAATTTATGGAGATGTAAGCAAAGACTGATAAATCTCCACTTTGTGGAGGCAGCAGAGTATATGTTACTTGGGCATTCTCACCCAAATCTAGATCCTCAGCATGAACTTTGCCAATAAAAATTGCTGGGCTGTTGTTTTCTCGAACAGTCAAAATGTAGGAGTCTTCCTGAAATATTGGGGGATTGTCATTAATGTCAGATATTAACACCTCAATCACAGTTTCTGTGAACAGACTGGGTGGCCCAGTATCCATGGCAACGACGGTGATATTGTAGCCTGAAACCTCTTCCCGATCCAAGCCTCTGTCAGTAACCAGTGAGTAAGAATTCCGGAAAGTTGGTTTGACTGCAAAAGGAAGGTCTTCTCTGAGGAAGCAGGTGATTTTTCCTCCCACCCGAACGTCCCTGTCTCGAATAGAGAAAAGGGCCACTACGGTTTGTAGTGGGGAGTCCTCAGGGAGAGGGCTGGACACAGAGGAGACTGTCACCTCAGGGGGATTGTCATTAACATCCACTACTTCCACCAGGACTTTGCTGTGGGCAGAGAGGCCCCCTCCGTCGGTGGCTTGAATGTCAATATCGTATGTTTCAACCGCTTCAAAATCTAGGGGCCCTCTCAGTCGAACCTCTCCAGTGTGAGAGTCAATCTGAAACGTCTGGAGAATTGCTTCTGGGTTTTGAGCTAAGGAATAAGTTATTTCCTTGTTGGAGCCCTCGTCCAGGTCTGTGGCACTCACAGTGGCCACCAGTGAACCATTGGCGCTATTTTCCGGTACCTGAGCGCGGTACACCAGCCTAGAGAACTGAGGCACGTGGTCATTGACGTCCAGAACCTCCACGCGGATGTGGGCGATGCCAGACTTGGGTGGGGACCCGCCGTCCACCGCCGTAATTGTCAAGTTGACTTCAGGTTGCTCCTCTCTGTCCAGGGGCTTATCCAGGACCAGCTCGGCATATTTGGGCCCATGGCTGCGAAAGCGGGTATGCAGGTGGAAATACGCGTTGGGGCTCAAGGTGTAGTTTTGAAGACCATTGAGGCCCACGTCCAGATCCTGGGCGCTCTGCAGAGGAAAACGTGAACCCAGGGGTGTGCTCTCCGGAATCTTTAAAAGCGGCTCCTTGTTCAGGAAAATCCGGGCATTGTCGTTGATATCAAATACCCTGACCTCGACACGAAAGGACTGCAGCGGCTCCACCAGGACTATTTCAAAGTGCAGAACACACGGGTCCGTTTTGCCGCACAGTGACTCCCTATCCAGTTTCTCCTTCACGAACAGATCCCCTGTCTTGCGGTGGAGCCGGAAATGCAGTTTGTTGCCTTCGGCAACCAGCCGCGCCCCGCGCGCAGCCAGCTTCCCTCCCTCCAGCCCCAGGTCCTTAGCCACATTAGCCACAAACGAACCGCTCTCCATCTCTTCCGCCACTGAATAGCGGATGGTGGCCGCACTCCCCACAGATATGCACAACAAAAAAAGAAGAGACCCTACTTGCCTGCTCTGCAGGGGTTTTCTGTGCGCCGCCGCCATCCGTTCTCGCACGCGCACTGTCTGCAGCAACCACCACCTGTTGCGGATATATTTCACTTTTCCGCCCACAGGTTCTTGCAACTGCTGCGCTCAGCTTCGCTCGTCTCTAACCGCAGCGCCACCAAGGGCTTGCCGCTCCCGGTAAGCTGTTTTGCACTTGAAAGAAAACTTGCATTGAGCAACTCAACTCCCCAGTCTATCCAGTGTATTAATAGGTATGTTCTCATTCCGGAGATTAGGTAGAGGATGAAAGTTGTTGCCAAAGCAACGGCTGACTCGCCCTTTAAGTCCCTTTCAGAAAAAAAATCCTTGGGAATTAAGAAGCCAATGAGGATGCTCACTCAAGCTGAAGCTTGCTCAATCTGTGAGCCGGCTGGGGCCGCTGCAGCAACCGGCAAACAGCGAGGAGTAAACAAGCTACTTTGCATACTCCACACAGTCCGCCCTGAGATCAAGGGAAAGGCAAAAAGATCCTGGAGCCAAATGGATGGCGGCGAGGGGCGGGGAATTGGAGAAAGTGATCAGCAGGAAAAAGAAAGGGGACAGACAGATGTTTCCTTCAGGAACCTGGTGTCCGGTAGGTACATTGATAGGGTAACTGGCCAACGAGGCTCTCGATTTGCACAAATCCATTCCTTTCCCAGAACTCTCAGACGCCCAGGAAGCAGTTGGCTTGGCACTTAAGATTATGATGGCAGTACTATTTACTGGGTATGATTTCTATATAGTGCTGGTACCCTGTTGTTTATCCGCATTATTTAATTTAATACTTGCAACAACTCTATGAAGCACACATTAGTATTTCTTTTTTTACAGACAAAGAAACTGAGACTGGATATGTTACGTCACTCTCCCAAGACCTCCTACTGAATAAATATTAGAGAAGGAATTCAATTTAATTTTGTCTGACTCCAGAGTCCATGCTGTTAATCAGTATATTATTCTGTTTCCCAGATAACATGGTGGATAAATGAAATGAAGATGTTTGGCTTTGGATTTGAAAGGAAATAAGAGACTACTTACATATATTGAAAATAACCTGATAGAAATTTGGGAGATATTTGTTCAGAGTTTCTTTTACAATCATAGGATCACAGAAGGTTTAAGAATGATAAGCCACCTCAAAAAAAAGATGGATCTCTCAATCTCCATTACAAATCTTAACATTTGGCTTAAGTGTGCATCCCTAAACAGCTTAATTTTGTCTCTTTAAAAAACTGTATATCAAAGTATATACAATAAAGTGTATGGAAGGTAATATTTTTTACTACGGGAAAAAATAAAACCATAACATTTATAGTGGGTCATCTTTTGAATCTAGTTTCTTTCCTTCATTATTTAACTCAATGTTGTGTTTAGTTCTCATTCATCCATTCCATTCCTGTGTAGAATTTCAGAGTGTTGTCAGTATCCTTGGGCCACAGAGCATCAGGAACACACCTGTAGTTTAACAGAGTTGTATTTTCTGACTTATTGGAACAAGGGAGACTACACACCCCAGAGAATCATAAGACATCTCAGTAGGAGGTTAGAAATGACTTAGGGTATTTAATCCTGTGCAAGGTGATGGGGGGGGGCAGTGAAGCAGGACTTTGCTCTGGATGGGATGCTGTCAGAAATGGAGTTGATACTATGGTTGGGTGTATTAATAATTCTTAGGTAGAAAGTAAGAGAAAGGAGGAGGTAAAGCTGTGACTGGCAAACAAGCTGTGACTGACATATCAGCCAGGATAAAGAGATACTGGATCATTGTTTGTGGATTGGACAGTGTTCTTTTTTGTCCATGTTTAGACATGATTATGGTGCGCTCTTTGATCCATCACAGTCACAGACTGGCCTTGTGTAATGTTGGTGTTCTATGAAATTGTTTTTGTTCAAGCTGGCCCAGCTTGGAGTATCAGGTCAGCTGCTAGCTGTCAGATACTGCTTTTGTCTTTTTCAGTATGAATATAGCAAAACTCATTTACCCATTCTCTTGAGAACTGCTACTGTTCATAGCAGTATGTCCTTGTATATGTCACATGTAAACATATTTTGGATGAGGGGGCAGATACTCAGAGGAGGCACTGGTGTCATGGGGTATGTTCTTTTCCACTTTCCTTCCTATTGCCAAACTGCTAAGAGGTTGTACCAATTTATACTCTGATCAGCAGTGTAACCTCCAGTTGTTCAAATTCTTACCAACACCTAGCATTACTCATCTTTTTAAAGTTTAACCATTCTTACTATCTCAGGGTGGGTTTAATTGCATTTCTCTGATGATTAATTATTGATGAGGTAGGACACTGTTTAATTTATCTTTAGTCACCTGGTTATCCTTTGGGGGGGGAGGGTTGTTCAGGTCTCTTGCCCATTTTTTTTTCCGTTGGATCATTTACCTTTTTTCTACTGATTTGTAGCTCTTCTTATATTCTGAATAGGAGTCCTGAATTTCATAAGTGAGAGAATGAGACATGTTTATCTTAAGTCAATATATGTCTACAGAGTTTTTTATTTAAAATGAGGTATTTCTCCCAGTGATTCACACATTATGCAGAAGTTTATGGCATCTTAGGGACTCTTTTTAAAAATTGAGATATAATTGACATATAACATTATATTAGTTTCAGGTGTACAACATGATTCGATATTTGTATATATTATGAAATGATCACCAGAGTAAGTCTAGTTAGCATCTATGACCACATGGAGTTGCAATATTTTTTCTTGTGATGCCAACTTTTTAAAATTTATTTTAATTCCAGTATGGTTAACAGCAGTATAGGAGTTTCAGGTATACGCATCACAACACGTGCACTCCTTAGTCCCCAGCACCGATTTCACTCATCTCTCCACCCACCTGCCCTGATGAGAACTTTTAAGATCTGTTCTCTTAGCAATTTTCAAATATACAATACAATGTTATTAACTACAGGCAGCACCGAGAAAGTCTTAATACTATCAATTTTCAAATAATTCAACCCAAAGCCATAAATTTTAAATATAAAAAAATATATATTTTTTAGGACTCCCAGTTTGTGGTGATTTGTTACGGCAGTCCTAGAAACTAATACACAGAATAAACTAAGTTGTGGCATGAAATGTGCTATAATAACTGGGCTTGCCCTCTTGCTCTTCTGCCACCTTGGTAAGAACACTCTCTGTATAGCCCACTGACCCAAGGATGAGGATGGAACAGCACTGGACACAGCCTGCCTTCTGAAGTCAAGCACAGCTAATCTCAGCCTAAATCTGCTGACCCCCATATGCATGAGTGGTAATGAATGTTTTGAGTTACTAAGTTTTGAGGTGTTTTGTTACACTGTTTCATGTGACAATAGCTGACGGATACAATACGTAAACATTTAATTTTATTATCAGTTAGTTGCAGGCATTATGACATATCATCCCTAAATATCTCAACATGTACCTCTTAGGAACAGGGGCATTCTCCCGCATAACTTCAAAATACAATTATCACACTTGGGAAATTTAACATGAATACAATACTAATACGTAATATATATTCCATATTCTAACTTCCTCAATTGTTCCAATATTGCTTTTTGTGGTTGTTTTTAAAAACCCAGAACACAATCAAGGATTGCACACTGCATTTAATTGTCATGTTTTCCCAGTTTTCCTTTACACTGCAACAGTTTAAAGAAAGCATTTTTTTAAAAAGATTTTATTTATTTATTTGAGAGAGAGAAAGTGAGAGCACAGAGGGAGAGTGAGAGAGAGAAGTAGGGAGAGAAGCTTCTCTCCCTCCCTCTGCCTGCCAGTTCCCTGCTTGTGCTTTCTCTGTCAAATAAATAAATGAAATCTTAAAAAAAAAAAAAAAAAGAGGGGCACCTGGGTGGCTCAGTCAGTTAAGTGTCTGCCTTTGGCTCAGATCCTGATCCCAGGGTCCTGGGATTGAGTCCCATGTCAGGCTCTACTCAGTGGGGAGTCTGCTTCTCCTCTTCCTCTGCCTGCCACTCCCCCTGCTTGAGCTCTCTTCCTCTCTGTGTCAAATAAATAAATAAATCTAAAAAAATCATTTTACGCATATTCCTCAGTTTGGAATTTTTATCGTGTCTTCATGATTAGATTCAGATGAAATATTTTTACACCAATACCACACAAGTGATCTTGTATCCTTTTCAATGCATTACACCAGGAGGTATATAATGTCATTTATCCCATTATGGGTGATATTAAGTTTGATCATTTGGTTATAAAACATCTTACATCAAATTTCTCAACTGGAAAAGTACCTTTTTAATTCTTTTCATAATTAATTAGTTATCTGTGGAGAGATGCTTCAAAACTATGTGAATATGCTGTTTCCAAAACAATTGCTCAGTGTTTCCCAACATCCATGGGTGATACTTGCCTGAATTAGTACATACCTGAACTTATATCTTATAAGTGTGTGTATACACAAATACTTACATATATGTAATCATAGTACTTATATTTTCAATTCATTAACACAGGTTTCTTCCTTTCCACTCCCAACTCGTATTTATACTAGTCTTGTACCAAAGTGAGAATCTTTGCTTCCCAACACTAGCAATATATTTATTTATTACCTAAATCTTAAATTATATGTTACTTTTACCATAAGATCCAACAATCATTCTCCCTGTTATTTACCCAAAGGAGATGAAAACTTATGTCCATGCAAAGCTCTGCACACAGATGTTTAGAAGAGCTCTATTCATAATTGCTAAAACTTGGAAGAAACCAAGATGTCCTTTAGTTATGTCTTTGGTTGCTTCCAAGTTTGGTCAATAATGAATTAAGCTGTATAAACACCCATGTTCAGGTTTTTGTGTTGACATGTTTTCAACTCCTTTGGGTATATACCAAGGAGCATGATTGTTGGATCGTATGGTAAAGAGAATGTATAGTTTGTAAGAAACTGCCAAACTACCTTCCAAAGTGGTTGTACTATTTTGCATGCCCACAAACAATGAATAAGAGTCCCTGTTGTTCCATGTGTTCATCAGCATTTGGTGTTTTCAGTGTTGTGGATTTTGGTCATTATAATAGGTACGTAGTAGTATCTCATTGTTGTTTTAATTTGTATTTTCTTGATGACATATGATGCGGAGCATCTTTTCATATGTTTATTTGCATCTTTATCTTTATATAGGTGAAGTGTCTGTTAAGGTTTTTGACTCATTTTTTAGCTGGGTTGCTTGTTTTCTTATTGCTGAGTTTTACAAATTTTTTATATATTTTGAATATATATAAACCATGGTCATTTATCAGATATGTCTCTTGCAAATATTTTCTCCCAATTTGTGCCTTGTGTTTTTGTTCTCTTGAAAGTGTCTTTCGCAGATGAGAAAATTTTAATTTAATTTAATTTTTTAAATATTTATCTATTCATTTGAGAGGGAGAGAGAGAGAGGGCAGAAGGGGAGAGAGAGAGAGTGAGAGAGACAAAGAGAGAGGCAGAAGGAGAGAGAGAGAGAGAGAGAGAGAGAGAATCCTGAAGCAGACTCCCCGCTGAGCAAGGAGCCTGACGCAGGACTCGATTCCCAAGATCCTGAGATCACCACCTGAGCCAAAACCAAGAATAGGATGTCCAACTGACTGAACCACCAAGGAACCCTGAATTTTTTTATTTTAATGAAGTCAAGCTAATTAATTATTTCTTTCATGGGCCATACCTTTGGTATTATATCTAAAAATTTATCTCCACACCCAAGATCATCTAGATTTCCTCCTATGTTATCTTCTATAAGTATTATAATTTTGTGTTTATATTTAGGTCCTTTTTCCTTTTTTTTTTTTAGAGAGAGAGAGACAAAGCACATGCATGCATGGGTGGGGAGGGGCAGAGAGAGGGGGAGAAAGAATCCTAAGCAGGCTCCACACTCAGCACAGAGTCTGATGTGGGGCTTGATCTCACAACCCCAAGATCATGATCTGAGCTGAAACTAAGAGTCAGAAGCTCAACCAACTGAGCCACCCAGGTGCCCCCTTTTTTCCTTTTTTGAGATAATTTTTGTGAAGGGTATAAGGTCTATGTCTAGATTCTTTTTTTTTTTTTAGCATGTGTTGCAGAACCATTTGTTGAAGATTGTTTTTTCCATTGCATTGCCTTTGTTCCTTTGTCAAAGATCAGTTGATGATTTTTTAAAAAAGATTTCACTTATTTATCTATTTTAGAGAAAGAGAGTACATGCAAGTTTGGAGGGGGGGAGGAGCAGAGGGAGAGGGACAAGCAGACACTGTGCTGAGCGCAGAACCTGACGCCGGCCAATACCCTGACACCAAGGCCATGACCGGAACCAAAACCAAGAGTCAGACACCCAACCGACTGACCCACCCAGGCACCCAAGTTGACTTTTTAAAAAAGATTTTATTTATTTATTTGATGGGTGGGGGGACACATGCAGAAGGAGTGGCAGGCAGAGGGAGAGGGAGAAGCATGTTCCCCATGGAGCAAGGAGCCCGATGTGGGGCTCCATCCCAGGACCCTGGGATCATGACCTGAGCTGAAGGCAGATGACTAACCAACTGAGCCACCCAGGCACCCCCAGTTGACTTTTTTAAAAAAGATTTTATTTATTTATTTATTTAGAGCATGAGCAAAGGGATGGGCAGAGGGAGAGGTAGAGAATCTCAAGCTGACTCTGCCCTGAGCATGGAGCCCCATGCAGGGCTCGATTCCACAACTCTGAGATCATGACCTAAGTCAAAATCAAGAGTTGGGAGGCTTAACCAACTGAGCTGCCCAGGCACTCCCCAGTTGACTATTTTTATGTGGGTGTATTTCTGGGCTCTTTATTTGTCAGTTTTTTTGCCAATACCACTGTGTGTTGATTACTGTAGCTTTATAATAAGTCTTGAACTTAGCCAATGTCAGTCCTCTGACTTTGTTCTTTTTCAATATTGTGTTGACTCTTCTGGGTCTTTAACCTCTCCATATAAATTTAGAATCAGTTTGTCAATATCCACAGAATATCCTGCTGGGGGGCGCCTGGGTGGCTCAGTCGTTAAGCGTCTGCCTTCGGCTCAGGTCATGATCCCAGGGTCCTGGGATTGAGCCCCACATCGGGCTCCCTGCTCGGCGGGAAGCCTGCTTCTCCCTCTCCCACTCCCCCTGCTTGTGTTCCCTCTCTCGCTGTGTCTCTCTCTGTCAAATAAATAAAATCTTTAAAAAAAAAAAAAAAGACTATCCTGCTGGGATTTTTATTGGGATTATATTAACTATACATCAAGTTGGGAAGGACTGACATCTTGACAATATTGAGTCTTCTTATCCATCAACATGGAATATCTCTCCATTTATTTAGTTTGATTTCTTTCGTCAGAATTTTATAGTTTTTCTCATATAGATCTTGTACATATTTTGTTAGACTTATACCTAAGTGTTCCATTTTGGGGGGGGTGCTAATGTAGGTGGTATGTGTTTTTAATTTTATTTTTTTAATATTTTATTTATTTATTTGACAGAGAGAGACACAGCAAGAGAGAGAACACAAGCAGGGGGAGTGGGAGAGGGAGAAGCAGGCTTCCCGCCGAGCAGGGAGCCCGATGCGGGGCTCGATCCCAGGACCCTGGGATCATGACCTGAGCCGAAGGCAGACACTTAACGACTGAACCACCCGGGTGCTCCTGTGTTTTTAATTTTAAATTCCACTTGCTCATTATTGGTATATAGGAAAATGATTGTCTTTTTTATATGATCCTCATATTCTGCAACACTGCTATAATCACTTATTAGTTCCAGGAGTTTTTTGTTGAGCCTTTTAGGTTTTCTACATACCTGTTCACATAATCCGCAAACAGTTTTCTTTCTTTCTTCCCAAGCAGTATACTTTTTGTTTCCTTTTCCAGGCAATGTTTAAAAGCAGGGCACCTGGGTGGCTCAGTCAGTTCAGTGCCTGCCTTCAGCTCAGGTCATGATCTCGGGGTCCTGGGATTGAGCCCCACAGTCCTGGGATCAAGCCCCACGTTGGGGGGGGGGTGTCTGTGCTCAGCAGGGAGTCTGCTTCTCCTTCTCCCTCTCCCTTTCCCCCCTGCTTGTATGCACTTTCTCTCAAATAAATAAAATCTTAAAAAAAAAATAATAAAAGCAGTGCTGAGAGGGAACATCTTTGCCCTGTTCTCCACCTTAGTGGAAAGCCACAGAGAATTTTTAGGGTAGTAAAACTATTCTGTAAGATACTAATGGTAAATATAGGTCATCATACATTTGTCAAAATTCATAGAATGTGCAACACCACGAGTGAACCTAATGTAAACTATGGGCTTTGGGAGATAATGATGCCTCACTGTTGGTTCATCTATTGTAACAAATGCACTACTCTGCTTCAAGATGCTTATAGTGAGAGAAGCTGTACATGTGTGAGGACAAGGAATATATGCAAACTCTGTATTTTGGGCTCAGTTTTCCTGTGAACCAAAAACTGTTCTAAAAAAATTAAGTCTTTTAAAAAATATATACACCAAAGAATTTTGGAATTTGGAATTACATTATTACATGAGTGCCATTTTTGTTTGTTCGTTTGTTTGAAAATCTAGTCAGGCAAGCCAGAGAAATGTAATTAGACTCATACTGGATAACAAATTCCTTTTACTCCATGTTCTGTCCTATACAACTCTCTATTTCCTGATTATAAAACTAGTTTAGAGGGGCGCCTGGGTGGCTCAGATGGTTAAGCATCTGCCTTCAGCTCAGGTCATAGTCCCAGGGTGCTGGGATCGAGCCCCGCATCCGGCTCCCTGCTCCGCAGGGAACCTGCTTGTGTTCCCTCTCTTGCTGTGTCTCTCTCTGTCAAATAAATAAAGAAAATCTTAAAAAAAAAACTAGTTTAGATAAAAATCTGTTCTAAAATTTATGTAAAATGTGTCACTTATGTTTACTCATTTACCTTTACACCATACATTTAAATGCTTCTGAAATTGTTCTGAGAATTTTGTCTCTATTTTCAACTTCTTTCAGAAAAAATACCCTACCTAACTAGAATATTGGAGAATCTTTCCATTTGTTGTTTCTATTATTGTATCCAAACTTCAAGTTGTCTTAGAGTTGTAATATTTACAATACTTATTGTTATAGTCATATTATATTAATATCTGGGATCCCCTCTAATTTTCTTCCATATATACTCCTTAATCTGGAAAAAAAAAACCTATCTGTCTGTCTATTTTTAGGAGCCTAGGCTCCTAAAATGCATTTTGAGACACTGAGGTCATATCTGCTGTTATAGACTTTACTACTATTTTAGAATTCTTTTCTTCCATGTGTCTTTTCAGGCATTTTAGGTTTCTTATTCATTTTGGCAGGAACAGGAGGCTTCAGGGGTCCAGAAGTCTTTCTTTTCTTTTTTTTTTTTTTTTAAGATTTTATTTATTTGACAGAGAGAGCACAAGCAGAGGGAGAGAGAGGGAGAAGCAGGTTCCCTGCTGAGCAAGGAGCCCGATGTGGGACTCGATCCCAGGACCCTGGGATCATGACCTGGGCCGAAGGCAGCCGCTTAACCGACTGAGCCACCCAGGTGCCCCTCCAGAAGTCTTTCTTAGGCAGCTCAGTGTACTGCAGCTGCTCTTGATCTACCATCTGTTGCTTTGAATGACAATACCTCTTATTGTTCACCATGTGCATGTGCATATAATGTTTCAGTCTTTCACAGTAACATAAAAAGACATAATACAAACCAATACATTTATAGTCCAG
Organism: Leptonychotes weddellii; assembly: GCF_054177405.1. Lineage (NCBI taxonomy): Eukaryota > Metazoa > Chordata > Mammalia > Carnivora > Phocidae > Leptonychotes > Leptonychotes weddellii. Next base: position 109,998,628 of record NC_138375.1, read on the forward strand.
ATTTGTATTACATTCTTATTTTAAGCAGATGGCTTTCATGCTCTTATTCATGCTTGTTTGTTTTCCATGCTAACTCTGATCGCATAGGTTACAGGTGTCTTTCCATGAAATTTGATGAGTGTTTGGGAAACTTCCCAATTTAATCAAATGGAACCTAGGCTAGAGTGATAATTTTTCTCTTCATTAAACTCTGACCAATTTCTCCATTTTATAATTGAAGTCAATTCACATAACAACCCTAAATCAGTACCTCAATTTTTTATTGAAATTAATATCTTGAAATTGTTTTATACCTTAAAACAGAAATGGCAACTATATTTTCTGTATTAAGATACACAGAACAGTGGGTGCCAGGGTGGCTCAGTCCTTCGGCTCAGGTCATGTTTCCAGGGTCCTGTGTTCGAGTTCTGCATCGGGCTACCTGCTCAGCAGGGAGTCTGCTTCTCCTTCTGCCCCTCCCCCTGCTCGTTCTCTCTCTCTCTCTTGAAAATAAATAAAATCTTTCTTAAAAATCCACAGAACAGTAAGTGAGAAAATTATAAGAATACTAAATATTAACTGGGTTGGCTGACAAAGCCAAATGTACTTCCTGAATAGGTCTTTCCTTTCTGAGATTGATAAATTTATTCACTTGAGAAAGAATTTTATTTTACTCTCAACTCGCTAGAATTAACTTTACACTGTAATCCATACATCTGAACATATAGTAAAGTTCGGCTATACAGCAGAGTCACTTGTTTCAAAAGATGGAAAGAACGATATTAAACTAATTAGGAAGGAGAGGTTGCTAATATAGAAATAGAAATTTGATTAGCTGCAATTTTGACTTTATAGTTTTATTTATTAGCATTTTATTTTATTTTTATTTAAATTCAATTAATTAACATATAATGTATTATTAGTTTCAGAGGTAGGGTTCAGTGATTCATCAGTCTTATATAATACCCAGTGCTCCTTATATCACATGCCCTCCTTAATGCCCATCATCCAGTTACTCCATCTCCACTCTCCCCTCCAGCAACGCTCATTTTGTTTCCTATGATTAAGCTTCTAAAAATATGTATCTACTTTTTTACAGTATTTTTATCAAAATAACAACATTGAATGAGGCATTTCATTAGCCCTTTCTCCTGTTTTTTTCTCTTGCTATCTATCAAATAATCTCTATTCACTTATCAACCGAAGAGCCTCCCCATCTGAGGTTGAATGTAATTAATTCATCGTGATTTAATCATCACTGTATAGAAGATACAAGGTAGGGACGCCTGGGTGGCTCAGTCGGTTAAGCGGCTGCCTTCGGCCCAGGTCATGATCCCAGGGTCCTGGGATCGAGTCCCACATTGGGCTCCTTGCTCAGCAGGGAATCTGCTTCTCCCTCTCTCTCCCTCTGCTTGTACTCTCTCTGTCAAATAAATAAAATCTTAAAAAAAAGATACAAGGTAAAAACTGTAAAATACACAGAATAAAAACAATAAGCATACCAAAAAATCCTATTATTTTCAGCTCTCTGACAGCTTACATACTAGGACAGGAAGAAAATGGGGGAAAAGCCGTTTTACTCCTGGAATTCCTATTACTTCTTACCACATCTAAATATAATTACACTTTTTTTCCTCCTAGGCTGAAATCAGAGCAATACTCTCAGCTATGCTTTCTTAAATGTATTTGGCTAACAAGATAGAGCTTTTCTTTTAGTAAAATGTACTCTGTGAATATTTTAGTAAATATTTCTAAATTCCTATATATACAAATATTTCTCAGATACCTATCTGATAAGAAGATGTGTTGGAAGAAATGCCTGGGAAATTTTCTGTCTATTTGTACATTATTTTCTTGGATAGAAGTGAAGATCACTCTGGAAATTCTGAATTCCCCTATACATATTTACGGATTTTAAGAATAGGCAGATCTCCCAAAAACCACCTCCGGACGTCTAAGATCCCAAACCTTTACATACAATTTGTTCTTTCAGAGTTTAGGGTCTCAAAAAAAAAAAAAAGAGTTTAGGGTCTCAATCCAAAGTCCCCTTCGAACTTTATCAAAAACATTTTCCTATTCTACCACCAGGTGGCAGATGGATCCATTTTTCTGGAGCAGGAGCCCAACCCCGCCCTACCGGAAGTTGTCATGTAAAGGAAACCTCTTTGGCCACGCCTAGAGTTCAGCACCCCAGACGCGGACAGCGACACCGCCCCGTTTAGTCCCATGACTTGCTGCAGAGCTTTTCACCTGACAAAGGAGCTGGCCAATCCTAACTGGTTCTAAGGGCCGCGTGACTGACTAAGTTACAATGCCAGATATGGAGGGGGTAAGAACCCCTTGATTTTGGATATTTAGGCTGACAAGGAAACCAGCTGATATTAAATAATATACCCTATTGCAAAATGCCAACTTTTTTCTCTCTCACTACTCCCGGATTCTAAGTGCATGCTGTAAATGCTGTCTTCGTGTGTGGGACAAACATTAGATCATCCAACCTTGGTGTGTTGGTTTATTCCAACAAAATGCGTAAGACAGCAAAGGCGGTACAAGTCTGTGCGAGTTATGGCGGCCAATACCTCATCTTGCACAAAGCTGCTTGTCAGTTTTCCTATGAAACTAGCGTGGAGATGGACTGCTTTTTCCGCATTGTTTTCCATAATTACTCTCGAAAGCACAAATAGCAGCCGTCTTTGTTCACATGAAATGGCTGTTTCAAGCAAAGAGACTGTTTGGACTGAAGCACAAGTGTGCTCAAAAAGTGACGGTTTAGGTGTTATGTTTCCAGTTGCTTAGCAACAAATTAGACAAAAAGAGCATGTTTGCACGTTTTAATTCGTGTCTCAGAATGGCAAAAACTCAAGGGCAAATGAAAATGGGCTCAGGACAGCGTAACATTAACTGGGAGTAGGAATTAGAATCAGAGTCTAATTAAATCTCAGTCCTGGGGCAGCAGGTGGGGCTAAATAGGAGCAGCTAGCTGTTTAAGATGGACAAACAGGCTAAATTAGACTTAGTTTTAGCTAATTTATCCATGTTAAACCGATTTCTTTCTCTTTCCCACTTTGTTTTGGCGGCGGTAATTTAGATCTTTAACCAGCAGAGGGCGAAATGACTGCATTTTTCGCCCCTAAGACACTCCCCTCCCGTCCTCCTACCCCCACCCCTCTCCCCTTGCCCCGGAGAAATTAATTTACTAGGCTCGTCAAATATACACCAGCTGAGGAAGGTGTGGTGAAAAGACAGTAGCCCACGGAACTTGGCAGAGTGCCCATCCTGCCAACCTTGATCTGTGGCTGCTCTTGTGTCTCCTCGCTTGGGGCTGCAGAGAGGATTGCAATGGTTGTTCCAGGAGGGCAGGGATGAAAAGCAGCCCCATCCCAGCCACTGGATAGATGGGATCACTAGCTTCAGAGAATTAAGAGGGCCAGGGGTAGCCTAGTTAGAGGAGGAGTGTAACTTATGAAGGTTCCAAAGAGAAAAGAAGCAGTTTACCTTTCAGGATCAATAGCTCACTATGCTGGAATATCAACAACAAAAAAGGCTCTGCTCTGGCTTTGCTACTCTAGGAACAAAGATGGGGGGTTGAGGGGTAGGAAAAGGAGAGGATGAGAGGAAAGACCAAGAGTGGTAATTTTCTATGTGCTGCTGTAACTAATTACCACAAACTTAGTGGCTTTAAACAACACAAATCTATTATCTTAGGCTTCTGAGGGTCAGAAGTCCAAAACGGGTCTCACTGGGCTAAAATCGAGGTATCAGCAGGGGTGCGTTCGTGCTGGAAGCAGGAGAGGAGAACCCATCCCCTTGCCTTTGCAGCTTTTAGAGGGTGCCTGCTTGTCTGGGCTTGTGGCCCCTTCTTCCATCCATCCTCAAAGTCAGCTGTGCAACAGCTTAAAATCTGACTTTGACACTCTCTCCTGCCTCTCTTCTCCACTCTTGTGATAATGTTGGGTCCACCCAGATACTCCAGGATGATCTCCTGACATCAAGATCAGCTGATTAGTAACACTAATTCCCACTTGTTCTGTGATATAACATACTTAAAATTCTGGGGATATCTTTTGGAGGGGCAATATTCTGCCTACCCTAGTCCCTCCCCTCTTTTTTTCTAGCACAGCATCACGTTTATTTCCTTAAAAGCACTCATCACAATTTTTAATTGTTTTATCTGTTTCCTTGTTCACTTGTCCACTCTAATGTAAATTCTATGCCAGCACAGACCCCATCTATCTGTCTTGTTAGCTGCTGTTTCCCCAGGGCTTAGCCTAATGCCTGGAGCAACGTAGGAGTTCAAAAAGGATTAGTGGAAAGAATAAAATGATTATGATTTTAGGTTTATGTTTTGACACTTAACAGCTCTGTTTGGTTTTTGTATTTCCTTCTCATATAAAAATATATATTGTATCTTGGCAGGAGGGGGATTTCTGGAGGAATTACAGCACAGATTTTTCAAACTCTCCATCATACTAACTCGCTGTAAAAAAACAATGCCCACAGATAGTGGCCCATATACGTCCCATACATATCTTCATCTCTTTATTGTACTTAAAAGGATAGTTTGTAAGCTACCTTCCCCTGGAAAATAGCATATCACAGGGGTCATACTGCTGAAGAAAAGATCATCAAGGATGAAAAGTTGTAACTCTTTGTTATAATGTGAGGAAAATATGGTGCATAGGGCTCTAAGTCTGATCCTAGGATACAGCTATGAAGAGAGGTATCATCAGATAATCATTGTTTATCTGTTTTACCAGGTTATACTATCAGATACCAAAGGGTTTTTTTTTTTTTAGCATTTTTTTAAAAGATTTTATTTATTTATTTATTTATTTGAGAGAGAGAGAGTGAGAGAGCACAAGAGGGGGGAGCGGGAGAGGGAGAAGCAGACTCCCCGCTGAGCAGGGAGCCCGATGTGGGCCTCGATCCCGGGACTCCAGGATCATGACCTGAGCCGAAGGCAGTCGCTTAACCAACTGAGCCACCCAGACGCCCCCCCAAAGGGGTTTTTTTAATACTTGGTGATTAATTTATTTATTCAAGAAATATTTATTGATCATCTGTTAAGTGTCATGTTAATAGGCTTCTAGGCTCTGAGTACACAGTATGAATAATACAAAGTCCCTATGTTTAGGGAGCCTACAAATTGATACATAATATTATGTGAGGTATGGCAAGAGTTTTAAAGAAGAAAGATTTTGAATGGATATTTGATTTATGTTATAAAAAGAGAAGTCTTGGGACATCTGGGTGTCTCAGTCGGTTAAGCATCTGCCTTTGGCTCAGGTCATGATCCCAGGGTCCTGGGATGGAGTCCCGCATTGGACTCCTTGCTCAGTGGGGAGTCTGTTTCTCCCTCTGCTTGCCGTTCCCCCCTGCTTGTGCACTCTCTCTCTCTCTGACAAATAAATAAAAGATTTAAAAAGAGAGAGAGAAGTCTGGTTGTTGTCTGGGTGGAAGAAGGGAGACCTGTTAGAACACCACTGCAGTAAAATAGAAGATAATGGTAGTTCAAACTAGGATGATAGTACTGGAGTCAATAAAAATTGGTTGGACCTGAGACATATTTTCTTTTTTTTTTTTAAGATTTCTTTTACTTTTTTTTTAAAGATTTTTATTTATTTATTTATTTATTTGACAGAAAGAGACACAGTGAGAGAGGGAACACAAGCAAAGGGAGTGGGAGAGGGAGAAGCAGGCTCCCCACTGAGCAAGGAGCCAGATGCAGGGCTCGATCACAGGACCCCGGGATCATGACCTGAGCCGAAGGCAGATGCTTAACGACTGAGCCACCCAGGCACCCCAAGACATATTTTCAAGATAAAATTCACATGGTTTGATGATGGATTTGGATGTGGAATGTTAAATACTAAAGAATGGCCCTCAGGTTGTTTGGGACATCTTGGTGGTTGGTGGTACCATTTACTGATATGGGGAAAGTGGGGGTTAATTTGGGAATGTACAGAATTCTTGATTTTCCATGTTAAATTTGAAAGGTTTGTTAAAGTTATAAATTATATTGATTGGGCAACTGAATATTTGAGTCTGAGGAGTTAGGGGAGATATCACATCTAGAAATAGGAATTTTAGAGTAAAGATTAGGAAAACTGTAATTGAAGCAATGAAACTGGATAAGATCACCTAGGAAATTAGTGAGGATAGTGAAGATTGGCCAGTCCTAGGGCACTTCAACATTCAGAGGTCTAGAACATGAGGAGAAGCCAGCAAACAGGACTCAGGGGGAATAGCCAGTGTGGTAGGAGGAAATCCAGGAGAGAATGTGCCCTGAAAGTCATGTGGAGAAAGTGTTTAGAGAAGGAGGAAGGAAACACTGCTGAGAGTTTAGTAAGTTGAAACACAAGATGGAAAGATGGAGGTCCCCTGTGACCTTGGCAGAGCAGATTCAATGAAGTGATAAAATTAAAAAAAAAAAAAAAAAAACCTGATCTAATGTGATAACCCATTATGAAAATATTATTCAGTTTGGATTCCTTTTAAATAACAGTACTTGAAGTAGAGATTATATGAACTGCCAAGATTGATGGTCTATATCCATGGAATAAATTAGGAAATCTTCTAAATTCACAATTTCTTGATTTTAGATCAAAGTATATAGAGTGATTCACTGTGATGGTGGCTGCAGGGGGAAGACTGAGACTACTTCTTCATAGCTCTGAAGATACTACTTTATTCTCTGTCCGTAATGTACAATAATAGAAGTCATAGTTTTAAATTCTTCCCCTCTCTGAAGATGCCTACTCTGTACCTCAAAATAGAAAAATCAACTTCCTTGTGGAGAGCTTTTTGTTAAACTTCTATTTTAACTAAACCAATGCATTTTCCAAGCATTTCAAAGCATTTTCCAAGACCTCCATAGGATACACTGATGTTTGCAAACTAGTTCTTTGCATTACTTGTGTTTATACCGTGATAAGGCTGTTTCCAGTAATCACCGTCATGATCATTAGGCCTCCTAATCTCACAGGGTGTCCACTTTACAGAGCTCCCAAGTCCTTTGCATGGGCCCAGTCAAGAAGTTTAAGAATGCGATCTCTCAATAATCTCTGCCAGCTCTTTTTTTTTTTTTTTAAGATTTTATTTATTTATTTGACAGAGAGAGAGCACAAGTAGGAGGAGTGGCAGGCAGAGGCAGAGGGAGAAGCAGACTTCCCGCTGAGCCGGGAGCCCAACACAGGGCCCCATCCCAGGACCCCGGGATCATGACCTGAGCCGAAGGCAGTTACTTAACCAACTGAGCCACCCAGGCGCCCCTCTGCCAGCTCTTTTCCACAGAAGTGTTACTTTGAGAAACTTCTAAAGATTGTTTCATTTTACCTAACAGCACTATAGTCATTCAGTTACTAAATATTATTAAGCATCTTCTATGTGTTTGGCCTCTTCTAGGATCAGAAAATATGGTATTGAATGAAATGGGTACCATTCCAGCTTCACAAAACTTGGATCCTAACAGGTAAGACAGGCAATTAAACTGTTACAATAAACACGTTGCACACTATCAGAAGAAGAAGGATAGTAGAAGAACTCAAAACTGCAGGTGGGGGGTGGAAGGTTAGGAAAGAAGAAGAGTTATCCAGGAAGGAAAACAGTGACTAGTAATAGGGAAAAGTACCTACATAGGTTTAGAGTCAAGGAAAAACAGAAGGATAGTGCATTTGAAGAACTCTGCGAGCAAAGGAATAAACTGTATCATTATTTTTCTCTCCTTTAGGATGACCCGTCTTAATACTTCTTAGTGACTTTCAAACAACCTTGAAATTGATTATTCACTATTATAGATAAATGCCAAATTTTATTTTTTAACTTTAATAATTTGTCAACTTTTCAAGAGGTTTGATTTTTAAAAATAGAATAAAAATTAAAATAAAATAAATCTGAGCCATTGTGACTTTCTCTTCAGGCCACAGATTTATTTGTAATATGAGTAACAATGGTTTCAAATGAAGCAATTTGAATTTATCTCCAAGTAGCTATGACTAATTCTTTTTTTTTTTTAAGATTTTATTTATTTATTTGAGAGAGAGAGGGAGACAGAGAGAGAGCAAGCGAGCATGAGCAGGAGAGCCCTAGGGAGAGGCAGTCTCCCCTGCTGAACAGGGAGCCCGATGCAGGACTGGATCCCAGGACCCTGGGATCATGACCTGAGCTGAAGGCAGACACTTAACCGACTGAGCCACCCAGGCACCCCAATGAGTACTAATTCTTTAAATGTAACATTTATAACTTTGGGGGGGGAAAAAAGATTAGGAGAGGAATTGGAGGTGGTAAGTAGAGGGAACTCTTCCGAGGAAATTTTTTTTTTTAAGATTTTATTTATTTATTTGAGAGAGAGAGAGAATGAGAGACAGAGAGCACAAGAGGGAAGAGGGTCAGAGGGAGAAGCAGACCCCCTGCTGAGCAGGGAGCCCGATGTGGGACTCAATCCTGGGACTCCAGGATCATGACCTGAGCCGAAGGCAGTCGCTTAACCAACTGAGCCACCCAGGCGCCCAGGAAATTTTTTTTTTTTTTGGTAAAGAAGAGAGAAATGAACTGTAACTAGAAGGAAAAATGAGGTCAATAAATGGTTATTTTAAGATGTGAGGAATAACATTACGCCTGTATGCTGATAGGAAAGATCCTGTAGAAAGGAGAAAATTGATAATACAGGGGTGGTAGAAAGCAATGTCTTTGAATATATAACATGGAAGGGGATCTGAGTACTTGTGGAAGGGTAGCTTTAGCAAGGAGCATGGACAGTTTATCTAATAGCCACAGAACATCAGGTAGGGGAGAAAGGAACAAAGACAGGTCAGAAGGTCAATGTGGTGTGAGTTTGTGGACACAGTCTTCTGATTGCTTCATTTATCAATGAGTAAAGGAGATGCTCTACTGATACAGAAGTGGGGGCGTGCTGAAGGTTGAGAAGAGCAGAGAGTAGAAGTAGTCACAGCAAGTAGGTGTGGGTAGGAGGGCTTATGGATTAGGAAAACACAATATGATCACCAAGCAGCATTAAAGGCCATTTGAAATTTGTAATTACAAATAGAATGTGAGAACAGCCAGAAATATTGTGGTATTTCCTCCTATCACTGTTTTGGGTTTTTTTTTAGATTTTATTTTGGGGGCGCCTGGGTGGCTCCGTTGGTTAAGCATCCAACTCTTGATTTCAGCTGAGGTCATGATCTCAGGTTCGTGAGATCGAGCCCTGCTTCGGGCTCCACTGAGCATGGAGCCTGTTTTAAGTTTCTCTCTCTCCCTCTCTCTCTGCCCAACTGCTCCCATCTAACATGAGAGTTTCCTTCCACTGCCTTGGATAGTATCCACAGCTGGAGGAATCAAAAGGTGCTGGCTTTCTACCCAGTTGGAGGACAAATCCATTCCTGAAGCCCATGCTTCTCCAAAGACTGGAACATTGGGGGGATCGTTTTGCTGCCAATGTTGCCCGTTCTTCTCATGTGGATCAATGGCCTGTGACAACCAAAGAGCAACAAGAATATCTTTTTTCTTTTTTTTAAGATTTATTTATTTATTTATTTGATGGGGGGAGAGCGAGTACAAGCAGGGAGAGCAGCAGGTAGAGGGAGAGGGAGAATCAGGCTCCCCACTGAGCAGGGAGCCAGACGTGGGGCTCGATCCCAGGACCTTGGGATCATGACCTGAGCCGAAGGCGGACTCTTAACTGACTGAGCCACCCAGGCGCCCCAGGGCAACAAGAATACCTTAAAAGTAGCACTGAGCGGAAGAGTGCTCATGTTTTTGCTATGGCTAGAAAGGGTACTCTTGAAATAGGGGAGTTTATTTAGAGCCTCCCAGAGGAATTTTTTTTTTTTTTTTACTTTAAAAGTTGGCTACTTTCTATCACCAAGATCAGAAACACATTGGCCTAATCAGTAACTGTGGATATTGTGAAACATCCTAATATTTAAAAGGAAATTAAAAGTAAGTATTGCTTGCTATCAATGCTAAAAATCACAAAGAGACACACACATTCTGAGTCACTGTAATAATTTTCTAGTCTTAGTTCACTGAATCTCTGCAGATTCAATTTGGCATCAAATAACAGCCCATTCTTCTCTGCCACCATGGTCACTGGGAGCTGATGGGGAGACAGATAGCACCTTAGCTACAGGAAAGGAGAAAGAAGCGCTTTCAGGTGACACTTCGTTTTGGGAAAAGTCTAGAAACATACAAGTCTGTTTTTCTGAGCAACCCTAAACAATCCTGGAAAATTTCTTCATGTCACCCTTTCTTAAATCAACTTAAGTAGAAGTTAGGGTACCTTAGTTTGCCTCTGGTTCTGTCCCTGACACTTAAAAGTCACCAACTTACTCTTACAGCTTCTCCATGTATGCAAGTCAAAAATAAAACTGCCCAAAAGTGTCCAAGGGGATTTCTGAGACATGGCTGACTTGAGAGCAGGGTGTTTCAACCTCCAGGGTGGAAAGAATGTTCATATCTTCAGTTCCAGACCTTAGCTAATAGGCAAGAAATGAAAACTGCTCCTCCCAGAAGAGACCTCACTCAGGCCAGGAGGATAGCCAGAGGCAGATGCCAAATCCAAGGTGGGACCCTGTAAGTCGTGTCTACAAAATGAATCAGGTTCTTAGAAGGACATAGCACACCAAGAGAGGTAGACACCTTTTCAAAGTAGCATGCTAAGATGGCGATGAGGATTTAGTTCACCTGATACCAATTCACCTAAAGTCAATTCTCCTGATGTCAATTGACCTAATTGATTTCGCTAAAATTAGCATTTTCTAGAGCAGTGGTTCTTAATCTTGGATATGAAGTAGGTAATTCTGACCTAGGGAATTTTTAAAAAAGTAATGCCCAGGCCAAAACCCCAGAAATTCTGATTCATTCTGCCTATCGTAGAACCCAGGCATTATCAGGTAAGCAAGTAATACAGATAAAAACAAATAATAATATCTTAATATAAATATGTGCCAAATATTGCATGGGACATATTGTATGATATGTATTCTTTTTTTTTTTAAAGATTTTTATTTATTTATTTATTTGACAGAGAGAGACACAGCAAGAGAGGGAACACAAGCAGGGGGAGTGGGAGAGGGAGAAACAGGCTCCCCGCCGAGCAGGGAGCCTGAAGCGGGGCTCGATCCTAGGACCCTGGGATCATGACCTGAGCCGAAGGCAGATGCTTAACGACTGAGCCACCCAGGCGCCCCTGCACGATACATATTCTAAGAAATTATTATTTACCTAAAATTTAACTGGCTATCCTATATTTTTATTTGCTAAATCTGGCAATTCTACCTGTAACTCTAATTTTATCCAGGATTGGCTCTAGTTATGTAGACCACACAGTTTGGACTGGGTTTATTTAATGTTTTCCGAATAAGTTTGCATCTTTTTAAAAGTATGTTTTTCCCATTTCTAGGCAGTTCAAGGTTTCATTTTTAGCCTGTTAGTTTCTAAGGAACTATTAAATATTATTTTCAAATTCTATTTTATATATTTATAATATATTAGGCTTCATTTGATTCATCCAATTTAACCCTTTTGAGTATTTGCTTTCTTTTTGCTATTGTTTTGTATTCCTTTGTGCATTTACTAGAATTTTAAAATATACAATGTCAGATCCAATTAGTGAAGCACTGAAGCTTTGAAAGTAACGGGTATTTACAGATGAAATGATAAATATTTGGCAATTGCTTTAACATTCCAGGGGGGAAAGTGAGGAGAAAAATAAAACAGAATTGCCAAGATGATGGTAATTGTTCTAAGCTGGATGATGGGCACATGAGGGTTTGTTGTACGATTTATCCTAATTCATGTCATTGAAACTTTTTAAAAAAAGTTTCAATTAAAAAAAGCCCCAGTGTGGGGCTCAAACTCATGACCCCGAGATCAAGAGTCACATGCTCCACTGACTGAGCCAGCCAGGTGCCCCTATGTAATTGAAGCTTTTGATAGAGTTTAAAAAACGAACAAACAAAAAACAAAAGAAACAGTAAATAGACGTAATCGACGTTTCAGACAGGCATCTGGACAGGGTTCAGTATTCCAAATAGCAAAGTAATACTAAATTATGACATATTATTAGCCAAGAAAAATACAAACAAGTCTCTTTCACACTTCGTGTCTGCAGCCACAATCTCCTTAGAGACAGCCCACTAATGTCACATCTTTGTGTCTCCAGGGATATTTTAAACACACACCAGTATATACACACATGCACATATATATTACAAAATGGTAACTTATTCTATTTACTGCTCTCAGTTTTTAAAGACCTTTCCATATAAAGCTACCTCATTATCTTCCACCTGCTATTTCACCGCATGGCTACATTGGCATTTATTTAAGCAACCTCCTATTTGGGGATTCAGTGGGGGTTTTTTTCCAGTGGGGTTTTTAAAAAAAATTCCTAGCTATTTTACAATATTGCAATGCATATTCTTTTATAACCATCACTTCACACATGCCAAAATATTAGTATCTATCTTTAAAATAAACTTCTAAAGTGGAATTTTTAGGTCAATATTTTTAAAAATTATAGTGAAAACTGTCAAATTACTTTTTGTTTTAAAATTTTTTTTATTTATTTGAGAGAGAGAGAGCGAGTGAGCACAAGGGGTGGGGAGGGGCAGAAGGACAAGCAGCCTCCCCGCTGAGCACAGAGTCCAATGTGGGGCTCAATCCCAGGACCCTGAGATCATGACCTGAGCTGAAGTCAGATGTTTAACGGACTGAGCCACCCAGGTGGCCCTGTGTTTTTGTTTTTTAAGTAGGCTCCATGCCCAGAGCCCAATGCGGGGCCTGCCCTAGAGATCAAGACCCCAGGTGATACCAAGAGTTGGAGGCTTAACCGACTAAGCTATCCAGGTGCCCCGAAACTATCAAATTACTCTTACCCATTTATATCCCATTAGCAATATGTCTGAGCTCAATTTACTCTCAAAAGCAAAGCCTGAGACAAGAGTTTGTGCACAGGTAATTGTTTGGGAGATGATCCAAAGGACCAGGAAAAGTGAGATAGAACAAAGCCAATCCAGGATGCATTATCGAGATCGCCACTGTGAACAACTGAGGCTCCAGCCAGCCAGAACTTCAGAGTGGGGTGTAGGATGTCTCTTATAATTGTTCACCCAAGGATCAACTGGGAGAAACATTTGTTTCTCATCACTCATTGGTTGAAGGTTGACCCAGAGTTGGTAAGTCCCACACTTCTAGGTAAACCTGTACCTTCAAGCACCAGTGTCCCATAAGACATCAGAAAAGCCCTAGGAAAGAAAGCAAAAGACATAAATGCATGCTTAAGGCAGGACTCTATCAGCCAGAAATGAGTCTAAGCCCACAGAAGATTTTCTTTTAATTTTTTTATTGTTATGTTAATCCCCATACATTACATCATTAGTTTTAGATGTAGTGTTCCATGATCCATTGTTTGTGCATAACACCCAGTGCTCCATGCAGAACGTGCCCTCTTTAATACCCATCGCCAGGTTAACCCATCCTCTCCCCCTCCCCTCTAGAACCCTCAGTTTATTTTTCAGAGTCCATCATCTCTCATGGTTCATCTACCCCTCCGATTTCCCCCCTTCATTCTTCCCCTCCTGCTATCTTCTTTTTTTTTCTTAACATATATTGCATTATTTGTTTCAGAGGTACAGATCTGAGATTCAACAGTCTTGCACAATTCACAGTGCTTACCAGAGCACATACCCTCCCCAATGT
>NC_138375.1:110012407-110096671 GCF_054177405.1 Leptonychotes weddellii
GCAAGCCCACAGAAGATTTTATTTACTGCCACAACAGACAGAATCAGAGGTGAAGTTTAGAGGATACGAGAGAAGGCACAAGAAGTATCTGAAAGATGGCAAAAGAAGTACCTTGCTAACACACTGTGCCGTTAAACTGCATAACCATTTTAATCAATGGATGAAAAAGTTTATCTCAAAGGAGTTTTATTTTGAATTTGACCCACACCCAATAGGCTCCAGGTCTGCTACTTGGGGAATTAGTCAAACTTCTATCAATGAGCTCAGAGAATCAGGAACAATGACATGAGGAAAATGAAAGACAAACTCTTGCATGTTCTGGTTTGGTCTCAGAGTCACTATGAAGACTGAAGGGTAGAAGTCTAGAAGAAAGGCAGGTGGCCCATTGTACTCCATAGTTTCTAAGCTCCTGATCCAGTAAGCCCCCTGGGACACAGGCCTAATGCATCCTTCTACTGAGATGTCAAGTCTGCATTTATTAGCGTAATTATCTATTGCACAAATATATGGACTGAATATTGATTCTGAGATCACACACTGTAATCTATCTCACATATCTACTGGGCCAAATAACACCATCAATTTTTCACACTGTTTTGAAGCCAAATTTGCTGTTTGGATTCTTAAAGGCATCTTGTATCCTGGTAAATATTTTTTTTTAATTTTTTTTTTAAAGATTTTATTTATTTATTTGAGAGAGAGAATGAGATAGAGAGAGAGCATGAGAGGGGGGAGGGTCAGAGGGAGAAGCAGACTCCCTGCCGAGCAGGGAGCCCGATGCGGGACTCGATCCTGGGACTCCAGGATTATGACCTGAGCCGAAGGCAGTTGCCCAACCAACTGAGCCACCCAGGCGCCCCTCCTGGTAAATATTTGACACCTGTTCTGTGCTGATTGATCTCAGCCTATCAATAACCACGGCTGTGGCTGGAGAGGCCCTTGTGGTTCTTACGATTGTAAGACGCCCCCCGCAAGAACCATAAGGAAACTCTGTGGGGGAAACAAAAACAAAAACAAAACTTTACTACTTACAGATACTGGAAATTATGTATGTGGCATAGCTGGGGCCAATGGCTAGCTCGCGGGGGTGGCGGGCAGGGGGGAAGAGAGGGGGGAGAGAGAGGAGAGCAAACACCTGCGGTTCTGCTTTTATTGGAGGCGAGAGCCTCATGGCCTCACTCTTTATTGGTGAATTTAAAACGTAAGAATGGGAATTTAAAGTGCAGGGAGAAAAAAAAAACTAGCTACCTGAAAGGTCAGGTATGGAAATCCACCAAGATAGGGGTGGAGGGCGGTGGCTGTCTCGAGGCCCGCAGTTACTTGACATAACCATCTTTGCAGGGGGTGCCTTTCTTAAAGTGAATGCCTCAGCAATCACAACTTAATTCAGGGGGCGCCTGGGTGGCTCAGTCGTTAAGCGTCTGCCTTCGGCTCAGGTCATGATCCCAGGGTCCTGGAATCGAGCCCTGCATCGGGCTCCTTGATCAGCGGTAAGCCTGCTTCTCCCTCTCCCATTCCCCCTGCTTGTGTTCCCTCTCTTGCTGTGTCTCTCTCTGTCAAATAAATAAATAAAATCTTTAAAAAAAAAAAGCTTAATTCAGGCAATTGCATAACAAAAAGAAAAGCCCGTTATCACTCAGCTTATGCTTCAACCCTAAGTCAGATCAGTTAAATCATAATTTCTGGTAGAAAAAAATGTGCAACTCTATGGTAATCAAAGACATACAAATTAAACCACAATGCTTTGCTTATCTTCTTTTCAAAGATGAGAAGGAATGATAATATCCATTAGGCAAGAAATTCTCATAAAGGGCTGGTAGGAGTGTACTGCATTTGCAGGGGCCTAGTTTGTAATATGCATAAAAGGTTTAATGTGCATATTTTTTTGCTTCTTAGTAATTCCACTTTTTGGAACCTATCCTGCAGGAATATTGGATTAATGTGCCAAACATGGTAGAAGAGTGTTCATTGTAGCACTGTTTACAGTGGTAAAAATATGCAAAACCTTTAATATCAATTAACAGGGACTGGTTAAATAAATTGTAGTTTAACCATGTCAGGAAATATATGCAAGTAATTTAAACGATGTATATGTATGTGGGAAAAAGCAAGTTACAGAAATAAGACTAGTACACATATATACAGAAAAATGCATCTTCTCATTCCTGGTGCTCCCCTCATGCAAAGGGGACTCAGAGTCACACTCTTAGCTTTTCTGTGCCCCGTGTTCACTCTGCCTCATGGGATTGGAATGACTTATTTTGATTGGCAATGTGGGAAAGAATAAACTATTAATACTTGACTCTGCCCCTTTGCCTCTTGGAAGTAGGCTGCCTGCTGGGATTACTGGTTCCCTTCTGCTCCTCCATGCTGTCTTTCCTGCCTGATACTGGGATGGAAACCCTGACTAACGTGGGGTTCAGTTAGTCCCTAAATTTGACATTCACACTGATCTCTGTCCTATAACTAACTCATCTTTATCATTAATGAAAGTAGCACTTTTGCCTTCTTATGCCATTCATTTGTTTTGTTTATCAATGTATTCATTACTCTGGACAAGGAAGAAGGCTGCTATTTATTGGGTCCTTTCAGCACCCAGTTATATATGCATTGAAAAGTTCATGGAAGTATAGCTTCCAAACTCTCAGTGGTACCTCTTTGTAGATACTGAACTTGATGCTTTCCAAATTCTAGGCTTCTGTATATTTTATTTTTAAGATATATATGTCTATATATAGAGAGAAAGATACATATATATAATTTTGTATTATTTTTACTTTCTCTTTAAAATTAATCAATATTGATATTTCCATTTTGAATAAAAAGAGAAATAACAATGATGTACTACTCTCTATATAAAATAAATATAGGGGCACCTGGGTGGCTCAGTCGGTTAAGCATCTGCCTTCGACTTAGGTCATGATCTCAGGATCGTGGGACTGAGCCCCATGTCAGGCTCCCTGCTCAGTGGGGAGCCTGCTTCTCCCTCTCTGTCTGCCCCTCCCCCCTGCTCGTGTGCACACACACTCTCTCAAATAAATAAATGAAATCTTAAAAAATAAAATAAAATAAATATGGCCACCTTAAATTATACTACTTATGGCTGTGAAGGGTATCATGAAATGGGTATTGTCATTCACTGCTGGTGGCCTCTGGTCTTGCAGTCCCTGGTAATAGAAGAATGACTCTGCTTTGTCACTTACTAGCTGTGACCTTGAATGAGACATTTCCCTTCCTCGGTTTTCTTGTTAAATAAGTTTCCTATAGGCCCTAACTTTCTAAGATTCTATACACTGATGTTTAGTTTACACTTGAGGAATATCAGTGGTCAGCAAGCTTTTAGAGTTGTCTCTAAATGTCTGATCTCCCCTTTTCTGGGAATTCTCTTTTTCATCTCCATCCCACTGGCCCATAGCTGATGGGACCACAGTTGACCACCAGACTCCAGGCAATCCAATCAGTTTTTCTCTCCATGAAGAATTTTAGAATGGGTATTTAGAAAAAGAAGGTAGGTTTTTGTGGACCACCAGAACTAAGGATAAATACATTTAGAAGCTGTGGAAAAGAAGAGAGAAACAATGGTCTGTAGAGATAGGGAAGAATGAAGCAGATTAAGAAAGATAATTAGAAAAGATGAAATTAAAAAAAAAAAAACAAAACAGTTCTGGCTTTATGGCCTCTGGGTCTCTTCTGGAGGCCCGGCTGCCTTCCCATTCTTGGTTTCAGTGAGACA
Source organism: Leptonychotes weddellii (assembly GCF_054177405.1). NCBI lineage: Eukaryota > Metazoa > Chordata > Mammalia > Carnivora > Phocidae > Leptonychotes > Leptonychotes weddellii. Next base: position 110,016,141 of record NC_138375.1, read on the forward strand.
ACCTCTCTGTCTTTATAGTCAATTGTCCTTTTTAGCTTAATCTAGATGGATTTGGTTTAACTTGCGACCACAAATCTGTTCTACGGTGTACATCTCTGCCAACAGAATAGACCTGTCCCACAGCCCCTCTGTCCTCTCATTCCACATCTCTGCAAAGACAGTAACTGGATACTCCTATATTTCTGATGGAAGCTCTGCCTGTAGAAACCCACCTGCCTGCCCTCCAAGCACCCCCAGGCTAGATCTAGCACTGCTATTCCAGGTACTGCTCCCAAACCTGTGCTCCACACACCTATGTTCCCGAACTGGTTTACCAGACACCTGACTGGGCTCTGAGGTAGCTTTGCCCTTGTGAAAGGTATGAAAGGCAGTCGGAGGCTTCTAGACTCCCTTGCTCTTGGAGAGTGATCTGGAAAGTTACTGCAGTTGAGAGGAAGTGTGTATTTCATCTGGATAATGAATGCCATAGAAGCTGGAATAAACCTAAGGACTTGGGAGTGTTAATTCTTTCTTGAAAGGCTGATTTGTGTCAATAATTTAATTTTTTTTTTTTTATGATTTTATTTATTTGCGAGAGAGAGAATGAGAGACAGAGAGCATGAGAGGGAGGAGGGTCAGAGGGAGAAGCAGACTCCCTGCTGAGCAGGGAGCGCGATGCGGGACTCGATCCCGGGACTCCGGGATCATGAACCTGAGCCGAAGGCAGCCGCTTAACCGACTGAGCCACCCAGGCGCCCCTTATTCATTCATTTTTAAAAGCCACTTTTATTTTATTTATTTTTTTAAGATTTTATTTATTTATTTGAGAGAGAGAATGAGAGAGAGAGAGAGCACATGAGAGGGGGGAGGGTCAGAGGGAGAAGCAGACTCCCCGCCGAGCAGGGAGCCCGATGCGGGACTCCATCCCGGGACTCCGGGATCATGACCTGAGCCGAAGGCAGTCGCTTAACCAACTGAGCCACCCAGGCACCCTGATTTGTGTCAATAATTTAGTGAGGCAAGTCTTTCAAAGCTATGAGCCAGATGATTTTGTAACAGATTAACACATGAATGGCTACCTTGATCCTTGGCTGTCTCAGAGTCATTACTGATAAACAATTTATTTTTCTTAAAATGAAATCCGGTCCACAGGTACTAGGTTTGTATGTCTACTTCTCAGCTAAGATGTAACAACCTTGAAGACAATTGAACTGTTTTCTATGCAGTATTCAACCAGATGGTATTAATATATCGTAGACCCAAGCAAGTATTTGAATTGTCTTCTTTCATGTGTGCATCTCAGCCTATGATTGGATGAAGAAAAGTCTTTGGATGAAATGGAGCTCTCAAGAAATTATTTTGGGTAAGTAAATGAAAAATTTTTCTCACTTCTGTCTCTCTCTTGTGAATGTCTCTTCTGCTTTCGTCATTCATCTATATAAATAAAGCCATAATTTATTGCTGAGTACCAATACTGAGTATGGGTTCAGATGGAGGACTGTGGTTACTATGGAGGGAATCACATTAAGTTCCTAAAGGCCTTATAAAATTCCTCTTTGGGATACACCTAGACCAGGTTTTATAAAGCTCAGGTACTGAATTTATCATTGCACACAGGCGCCATTTTTTGTTTCTAGTAGCAAAAATCTGGATTAGCCTAAATATCCATTAATAAAGGAACAGGCAAATGCCTTATGACCTTGTGATCTGTCCATTATATGAAATTTGTATAGGAATTAAAAGGAGTGACTTAGAGTTAAACTGGAGAAGTCTCCATGTTACTGTAAGTGAAAAAAAAAAAGCTTTAGGGTAATGAGTGTGGTATTGTCTTTTTTTTAATTTGAAAAAGAAAACAATTACACTTATGCGTATGTGATACACATGTATCACATAAGTTTAATATTCTACCTTCTACCTAACTGGTTATGACAGTAAGGTTGTTATAGACCCCTCTTAGGCATAACTTCAAAGGGAGAAGAGCACCATGATCGTTGGCGGGTCTCCTTCCTAACTGTGAGTGTGTGTGCACATAGAGGAAAATGTGGAAAAACACACCTGAAAATATAGACATTGAATACCTGTGTGAGAGAGAACTGTAAGATTCTTTAATTTATAAAGAAGAACGTGTACTTTTATAATAAAAATTTAGTGTCACATAAAATTAAATCAAGTTAGGCTAGTGAAAGCCAAGCTTAAAAATGGGAGCTGTTTAATTAAGTCTCCTGTATGTTTATGCCTCAGTTGTCAATTTCTTTAGCTCTGCTTGAAGACCAGCTGCTGGCTGAGTGGTTGAATTGTTCATGTTCTTTGTGGATTGGTGATTCTCCAGTCACAGGATAATTGCATAACCTAACAAATTGCTGGGCTTTATGTTTTTCACTGCCTAATCGCCCTTATTTCTTTGTGCAGACTAGACTCCATGTTATGGAAGTAAATCTAGCAGTCAGTCTATGTCTTAACTTAAGCTCAGAGATAAACTCATAGACTTTTTTTGAAGCGAAACACTTTTTTTTTAAAGATTCTATTTATTTATTTGACAAAGAGAGACAGCGAGAGAGGGAACACAAGCAGAGGGAATGGGAGAGGGAGAAGCAGGCCTCCAGTGGAGCAGGGAGCCCAATGCGGGGCTCGATCCCAGGACCGTTGGATCATGACCTGAGCCGAAGGCAGACGCTTAATGACTGAGCCACCGAGGCGTCCGCGAAAGACTTTTAAGATTTCATGTTGCAGCAGGCATTTCCCCATGGATCAACCCCATGAGAAAATGGGAACCAAACAAACATTTTACCCAACTGGTTCTGACAATGGGGTTGTGATATACCTCTTTTAGGCACAACTTCAAAGGGAGAAGAGCACACTGCTCTATTTCCTAAAGCCCCCTGCTTCATTATAACAGAAGGGTCTGTGTGTGTACGTATGTCTGCATAAAATCAGAAGGGGCATCCCAGGTTGCAATTATATGTCCTGCTAGACAACAGCCAAGCTAATTCTGGGAGAAATTATGTGATCTGCTGCTTCTGCAAGGAGAGGAAACACATACAAAAAGTGATGAAACAGGGTCAAAGAGTGGCTAGCTTGCCATTTCTTAAGGAAGCTCTCGGGGCTTTCAAATCCTAAGGAAGCTTATCTGTAGTTTTTTGTGTGTTTGTTTTAGCATGCCTCTTGTTTTGGAGGTCTTAAAATCTAGATTTAACATTAGAATTGCTTTAGTGTTTGGTCAACTACGTTTGTGCTTTAGGATTGGGTTTTGAATTTATAAAACATAAAATACACTAATAGGACATTTTGGTGACTTAGAATCATACTTTAGCCTAAAAGCCAACAGTAAAGGCTCTGATACTCATTGAGGAACCTCATCCTTTCAAGTCAGGTGAATTGTAATTCTTCAAAAGAGTGAATCCTGCACTCTCTTTAAGACCCACATCAAGCAGCCTGGTGCTTAAGAGAGATAAACTTGGTTTGTTCCTGATTAGCTGTAGGACACTAGGCAAGTTTGTGGATCTTTGGTGTTTTGCCCATCTGCCAAAAGAAGTTGTTGGAGTTGACTCCAGTTTCTCTCACAAGCTGTTGCACTTAGGCTCATGTGGAATTTATATGCCAAGTGATTTCTAAGCCCTTTGGTCTCTGGCTTTCAGATCACTGATCATTGATATGGAACAGCTGTAAACAGACTGGTCCCTTGACCACTTAGAGACCTGATTATTATTCATGATAGAAGTAGGTAAAATGTTATGAAACTGACTTGACTACTTTTCCTTCAGAAGTGAGCAAAAATGTGAAGGAGTAAAAATATTTTTATTGCAAAGTTTAAGTTGACTTGTAATCCATCACTCACATTTTAATCAGTAGGAAAAGTGTCTTGAGTGTAATAGCTAAATTTCTGAAAAAAGATGAGATGGGGCACCTGGGTGGCTCAGTCGGTTGAGCGTCTGACTCTTGATTTAGGCTCAGGTCATGATCTCAGGGTTGTGAGATCAAGTCTCACGTTGGGCTCACTCTGGGCGTAGAGCCTGCTTAAGATTCTCTCTCATTCTCTCTGCCCCTCCCCCCCACCCTACTTCACCCCACACCCCACCTCTCACATGCACACATGCTCTCTCTCTCTAAAATAAATAAATGAATCTTAAAAAAAAGAAGGGTGAACAGGTGGAAGAAATCGATTATTAAGAATAGCAACTCTTTATTGAGCACTGTGGTGTGCCAGACATTGTGCTAATACTTTTTGAGATTCTTTTGCTCTATCTGCCCCACAAATCTGTAAGGTCCATACTATAATTATTCCCATTTGATAGATGATTAAACTGAGGCTGAACTACTGAGAGACACAATGGTTTGCCCAAGGGTCCCCAGCTAGTGAATGACAGAGCAATATTGGTTTCTTTCTTTCTTTCTTTCTTTTCTTTTTCTTTCTTTCTCTCTCTCTTTCCTTCCTTTTCCAGGTTTTTTTTTTTTTCAAGTTTTTATTTAAATTCCAGTTAGTTAATATATAGTGTAATATTAGTTTTTCTTTCTATGAGCAGAGTCACCATACATCCCTGTTTGCCCAGGATAGTCCCAGCTTACATCTTGTATCCTGATTATTATTTCCATCTCAAAAATGGATTCAACAACAAATTATATGGTCACTCTATCTCAGGGTTTTCCCATCCTGGCACTATTGACATTTGGGGCTGGAAAACTCTTTGTTGTGGCTGGCTGTCTTGTGTATTATAGGGTGCTTAGCAGCACCCTTGGCCTCTACCCATTAGATGCCAGCAGCACGCCCATCCAAGTACCAAAACCCCAAAAATGTCCCCAGAGGTTGCCAAATGTCCCCTGCGGAGCAAAACTGCTCCCAGGCGAGAACAACTGCTCATAAAATGTAACTACAGAAGGAAAATATAATCTATTTGTTGCGGAACACAGGCTGTGAACTGAACCTACCTCATACAGTGGCTAGCACACGGCCTGTACTCAATAGAAGTTTAATTCCTGCGGGCATTATTTGACTGCCCAATTGTGGAGAGGACAGAAGGCTAAGCAAGTAATGAATTAAGATGAGCGGAGGGCTCTAGTGATAAAAATTGGTTTGTTGCAATTCTTAATAGAGAAGGCTGAAACCGGGTGTTGGGAAGTGACCCAGAAGCTTCCTGGTTGCCCATTCTGGTCACATGGTGGAGTCTGAGTCTTGATTCCACTGGGTGTTTGGCCTTTAGTGCTGAACACAAAAGCCCGGGAGGTAGCCAGAAAGTGATACCGTGGAAGTCTCATACTGCAGACTTCCTTCAGTGACAACAGCTAATGATAATCAGCGTTCTATTTTTCTCCTACTCTTATACTTAGAAATGACCACCATCTCTTTCATACCACCATTTTCCATTTATTAGCAATAACAGAATAAATACCAATAGCACCAATTAAAAATGAATCCACATGACGTGTTTTATCCTTACAGCTGTAATAACTAGTAACTAACATGGACTGGAAAGCACTTTGCAAATGTAAAAAGTGCTGTACAGATACATTATAATTATCATCATTAATAAATTAGCCCGATTCTCCTAGTATTCAAAAGGCACGTAAGGTCAGATACATGGGTTCAATGGGGCAAAATGATCACAACCTACAATGTAGCAATGGTTCACATGTGCTGGCAACAAGTTTTACCCCATGCAATCCTGCAGAGCTGAAGTTACACACCCTTCAAAATATGGGAGAATGAAGCTAAAAGTAGACAAAACAGGCTTTTTTGGGAGATTTAATGTTTTTGTTTTAATAATAGACTCCTACCTCTTTTCTGATAACTTGGAAAAGATAAACTTCTAAATTGTACATTTTAACAAAATTAAAATTTCTTATCTAAGGTGACAGTAAATTTTATTCTTCTATATGAGCTGATATTCCAGATGTCATTAGAATTTCAAAGCATTCTGCGACTTCAGCGAGGTCAGATTGGTAAATTTTGTGCTTGCGTACCCTTAGGGAATAACTACGGTATTCATTCCAGAATTGTTACTAGAAAAAAACAGCTTTATCCATTCCCTTGCCAGCAGGAGTCTTGGCAAGGGACAGCTCTTGGCTGACCATAAATAAAATTCCTTGAATCACCAGTGTCTTGATTTAAGAAAGAAATTTTACTATGTCTTTCATACACAAAAGCTGATTAAACAATGGTTAAAAAAAACACTACTCCACTTTTTCACAGGTGTACAAAAGGAAATATAATGGAATTACATTCAACAATAAAGCTTAAAGTTCACTCTAGGTAATAGTTGCATTAACATTCACATACACAAGCACAGAGTAAGTATATTTCAGGAGTCTTATAATAGCATACAGCATACATATGGGAGATTGATTTCAGGTAACATCATAGGTGTTAGCAAGATTAGCAATTCAGAGTGTTCTAAAAAAGGCAAACTAAGCCAAAGAAAAGGTGTGGGCTAGCACACCAAGACAAACCACAGAATTCAAGGGTTAAAAAGTCGGCTCACTGTGTGTATGAGAAAACAATGATTTTTCTTCAATTTTGGGGTATTGATATAGTTGGCTAGAGAAGGTTGTGTATTCAAAGTGCACAGAATTGTTTCTTAGAAAAGAGAGAGAGAGAGATCCTTTTATTTAGTAATTAATACATGCAAGAGGCAGCCCCAGAGTGACCTGAAAGAGTAAAGCTGTGATTGGCAGGTGTCCAGTATAATACAGATGTTTCAGGCAATTCTCTTAAAGCACTTCTGTAGCAGCAACGTCATTTAAATGGCTGTAGACTGAATTCTCTTTTGAGGAGAGTTGAGGGGAACTGCAGTCATCATATTTCTCTTTAAAGATTTATAGTTATAGATTTTTCTCTTTTTTAAATAAATCTATCAAACAACAAACAGCATAAAGTGAGGTGTTGGGGTTTTCTTTCACGTTTGCTTTTGCATATGTGTTGGAAAAGGATCTGGCCTTTTCATAAACATTGTGTGCAAAAGAATTTGTAGTAAAGTGAGCACAAGGACATCCACAGCAAACACCTCAGATCTGCTTCGGTCACCCTGGTCGGCCCCATTCATTATTGAACTGTTGGCTTGGTGTAATGCGGGTTTTAGGGATCATGACACCACAGCCGACAGATTCGAGGCCTCCTAGAGCCTCGTCAGTGGGGGAGGGTGGCCACTGCCTCTTGAGTTGTAAGATTTAGACAGCCTGGTCCCTTTTCGTTTCACGATTCCCCCTGGATTGGCAACCCCCGCTGTTCCTTTGCCTTTCTTCCCAGCAGCCCTCCTCGTGCCAACTAAGTCTCATCTGGCCCCTCCCAGCCGATGTCCGGCGCTCACGCACCACCCGTGACCACACAAAGCCAGTGGCCACCGACACCCAAGCTGCTCAATCTCAAAGCCTGTGAGCCTGCCCTGCAAGTGTCATCAAGACAGCATCCCCGGAACACAGGGCAGAGAGTCCAACCTCTCACTGGCGGGACTGGGAAGCCTCTCCTTTTCGGCGGAGGAGAAAGGAAACTTGGGTCTGCTTTTTAGGTTCTGAAAACAAGCCAGAATGGAGAGAAAGAGTTAACACCAGACTTAGTAAAGCTTTTAAGACAAAACCTGTTCAATGTGATCTACACAGACGCAGGGCACTTTCTGCAGATTTCTGAGGTCTATAGGAGAGGGCTCATGGAGATAGGAGAAGGGCGTGGGCAGTTGCTACATGGGAGAGATTTGCCATTATTACAAAAACTGGCTAAGTGGCTTGTTTCCATGAGGTGACTTCACTGGTCACTGTTGTCAGTCGTGCTGTTCCCTTTCTCTTTTTTTTCCTGGGTCTTGTTACCCTTCTTCTTTTTCTTCTTTTTCTTGGTCTCCTCCTTTTTGCCGAAGGTTATGAAGTCACTTTTGTCAATTTGGCTGTTAGTAGGCTCCTGCCGGATGGAGATGATTGCAGGAGATCCTGGGATAATGAATTTGTCTGGCAACTCACCGGGACCAGATTGTTTGGGGTTGCCTGGTCCGTATTTAAAGGTCCAACTGTTGCTGTTGACACCAGCGCCGACTGGAGGGGACACCTCTCCGGCCTCCGGTTCTGAAAGACAGAACATCACAAGTCAGCAAGAGTCAACACACGCCTTCCAGGCCCTGTGAGTGGGCGGGAGACAGGGGAAGCTGCGCAGGCGAGCCTGGCGCCCTGAGAAAGCAGGGGTTCTTTCTTCAAGCCTGAGGGCAAGGTCAGAGTTTGGAAACGATCAGGACGGCAGATTTCCTCACCAGAGGGTCTGGAAATCTAATTTTCTAGTGACATACTTTTGGTTCCTTGGGAAGAATTTCCTAAAGAATGCGGTTGTGATTATTTTGCCTGAGAATAAGATGGGAAATGTACTAGATCAAAGCAGAATAGGCAATGAAAGAAGTAGGAATCAATTTAACCAAGGAGGTGAAAGACCTGTACTATGAACTCGAAAATATTTATGGAAGAAATCGAAGAAATGACACAAATAAATGGGAAGATATTCTGTGCTCATGGACTGGAAGAATTGATATGGTTATAGAGTCAATGTAATCCTTATCAAAATTCCAATGGCATTTTTCACAGAAATAGAACAAACATCTCAAAATTTGTATAGAACCACAAAGGACCCGAACTAGCCAAAGCAATCATGAGAAAAAAGAACAAGCCTGGAGGCATGCTTCCTGATTTCAAGCTATATTACAAAGCTATAGTCATCAAACAGTATAGTATTGGCATAAAAAAAGACACTTAGATCAATGGAACAGAATAGAGAACCCAGAAGTAAACCAACACATATATGGTCAATCAATTTACAACAAAGGAGGCAAGAATATACACTGGGGAGAGGGCAGTTTCTTCAGTAAGTGGTGTTGGGAAAACCGGACAGCTACATGCAAAAGAATGAAACTGGACCCCTGTCTTATACCACACGCGCAAATAAACTCAAAATGGATTAAAGACTCGAACATAAGACCTGAAAGCATAAAATTCCTAAAAGAAAACATAGGCAATAAGCTCCATGACATGAGTCTTTTTTAATCTGACACTAAAAGCAAAAGCGAAAAAAGCAAAGAGAAGCTATACTACATCTAAAAAGCTGCTGTCCAACAAATTAAACCATCAACAAAATGAAAAGGCAACCTACTGTAGGGGAGAAAATATTTATAAATTGTGTATCTGTTAAGTAGTTAATATCCAAAATATATGAAGAACTCTTACAACTCAACAGCAAAAATGCCTACAATCTGATTAAAAAATAGGCAGAAGATTTGAATAGACTTTTTTCCAAAGAAGACATACACTTGGCCAACAGGTACATGGAATGGTCGTTTTCCACTTGTCAGTATGGCAGTCATCAAAAAGACAAGTGTTGGTGAGGACATGGAGAAAGGGAACCCTTATGCACTGCTGGTGGGAACACAAACTGGTGTAGCCACTATGGAAAACAGTATGGGGGCTCCTCAAAAATTTAAAAATAGAAATACCATAAATCTAGTAACTGTACTTCTGGGTATTGATCCAAAGAAAACACTAGCTTGGGGCACCTGGGTGTTTACAGCCGGTTCAGCCTCCGACTCTTAGATCATGATCTCAGGGTGGTTGAGACTGAGCCCCATGTTGGGCTCTGCAATCGGCACGGACTGTGCTTAAGACTCTCTCTCCCTCTGCTCCTCCCCCAGCTCTCTCTCTCTCTCAAATAAATAAATCACAAAAAAATAAAATTAAAACACTAGCTTGAAAAGATAGGTGCACCCTGGGCGCCTTGGTGGCTCAGTTGTTAAGCGTCTGCCTTCGGCTCAGGTCATGATCCCAGGGTCCTGGGATCGAGCCCCGCATCGGGCTCCCTGCTCCGCGGGAAGCCTGCTTCTCCCTCTCCCACTCCCCCGCTTGTGTTCCTGCTCTCGCTAACTCTCTCTCTGTCAAATAAATAAATAAAATCTTTTTTTTAAAAAAGAAAAGATAGGTGCATCCCTATGTTCACTGCAGTGTTATTTACATAGCCAAGATATGGAAACAACCAAGGTGTCCATAGATGGATGAATGGATAAAGAAAATGTAAATATTGTAAAAATGAGTAAAGAAAATCTGATTTAAAATGGTGTCAGGAAGGGCATCTGGCTGGCTCAGTCCCTGGAGCATGAGACTCTCCATCTCCGGGTGGTGAGTTCAAGCCCCAGGTTGCAGGTAGAGCTTACGTTAAAAAAAGGAGTCAGGAAGCCCTAAGCGGGGAACACTCTCGCATATACCACTCCTAGCAGCCTGCACTACCAGCCGGAAGAAGGAAGGTAATTCTTAACTTGACAAAGAGAGATACTTTTCACATAGGAATTTTATCTCCTGCTTTTTTTTTTTTTAAAAAAAGGACAATCTCTCCCTGTCCTAGCAACAACGCACTAACCACAACCTGAAGCCAAAGAGAAACCACCACAATCTCAGACTCTTGTTCTTTTCCAAAGAACTTTTTTTAGAGGGGGAGAGGCAGAGGGAAAGGAAGTGAGAGAATCTCAAGCAGACTCCCCAGAGAGCGTGGAACTGGATGCCGGGCTCAATCCCACAACCCTGAGATCATGACCTGAGCGGAAATCAAGAGTCATACACTTAACCGACTGAGCCACCCATGCGCCCCCCCAAAGAACTTTTGTTCGAAACAGCCCTCCCCAATTTCCTCCTAAAACCTAATAAGAGGTGACCTTTCCTTTGTCTCTTTGGACTTGCCTGTGGTTTGTCATAACTTGCTTGTCCCAAATTGCAATTCCTCTGCTATTCCCTAATAAACTCATTTTGCTGGTAAAATAACTGGCTCTTTTATTTTTAGGTTTGACAATCTATATAATGGAATATTATTTGGCCATAAAAAGAATGCAATCTTGCCATTTGCAACAACATGGATGAACTCTCAGGGCATTATTCTAAGCAAAATAAGTCAGAAAAAGACAAATACTGTATGATCTCACTTATATGTGGAATCTAAAAAACAACCACAGTAACAAAACCAAAACCAAAAAGCCAAGCTCACTGATACAGAGGACAGACTGGTGGAGGCCTGAGGCAGGAAGGCGACAGGTGTGGGCAAAATGGGTAAAGGAGGGGCGCCTGGGTGGCTCAGTTGGTTAAGCAACTGCCTTCGGCTCAGGTCATGATCCTGGAGTCCTGGGATCGAGTCCCGCATCGGGCTCCCTGCTCAGCAGGGAGTCTGCTTCTCCCTCTGACCCTCCCCCCTCTCATGCTCACTCTATCTCATTCTCTCTCTCAAATAAATAAATAAAATCTTAAAAAAAAAAAAATAAAAAAAAAATGGGTAAAGGAGGTCAAAAAGTACAGACTTCCAGTTATAAATTAGTAAGTCATGGTGATGATAGTTAATAATACTGTATTGCATATTTGAAAGCGACTAAGAGAGTAGATCTTCAAGTTCTCATCACACACAAAAAATTCTTTTGTAACTGTATAGTGACATGTCAACTCGACTTAATGTGATCATTTTACAACGTATACAAATATCAAATCATTATACTGTATACCTGAAACTAATATAATGTTATATGTCTATACTTCAGTAAAAAAAAAAAAAATTATTAAAGAGAATCTCTTTCAAAAAAAGAAACAAAAAACCACAAGACCTGAGGTTCTACGAGCTGTTGTAAAGAGGGCATTCCCTGGAGCAATTAGTGTTGTTAACTTTTTTTAGCCTTTCTACACTGAAAGACGCCCTGGGCATTTGTTCTTGTAAACACCACTGAAATACCTGAATCTCATTTGAAGTCAGGGACCATACTACTGTTTCTCCAGCCACTTCTCAGGGCCTCTGGGGTCTCAAGTTTGCTGTCATAATTTTCAAAATGGAGGTTTCGATAATGCTGGTAAACAGAAGAGGCAGCTGAATAAGTAGACGATGCCCCCCAAACTAAGAACTGCCAAGGGATTGCAGAACATTTGTCTGCAATTATACTCAAAGTGCTTTAATTGTCTTCAGGTGATGGGGAAAAACCTACACAAGAGGTACATGATGCAGTTTCAGATGTGAAAAGAAGGAGAAGAATATGCTAATTCTTAGCATGTGAATTAGAGAACATTTTGGCTACACATGTATTTTGACACCTACTCTGTCCAAAACAAAGGATAAATTAGTTGAATCCTAAAAATAAATAAATTATTTGATCCTAACTGTATCACCGTAACCCTGAAGGCCCAGCACAGGAGAAGATCCTGTTGTAAATATGCGTCTATTTGGGCAAAGCACTGGGAGTCAACCTTACTTTCCAAACCCAGTCTCCCCCCTCAGTGTGCTCAGCGTCTAGTTGGGACAGACATTCAAGTGATTATAAGGCAACTGGATAAATGCAATGACCAACGTGCATGTGAAATGTTTTTGGGATTCCAGAGAAAATTATTAATTATACTTGAGAAAGTCAAAGGAGATTCCAGAGGAGAGAGGAAATTTGGAGTGAGACTGGGGGAAATTATTATGCATCCACAGGGGTTTTTGATGCAAGACTTTCCCAAGAGTCCAGCCGGAAGACACACTGACTTCTAGAAGAGTAGAGGTCAGAGCTAGAGAGGAAGAGTAATGATCTGTCTGGGCAAAGTAATCCCAGTGGCCATGACATTGAAACCCTTTGACATCATAGTAGCGTTCTCGTATCTGACACTGCTCCTTCGGTGGAATCATGAAAAGTTCTGCCAGAGAAACTGTTAGTGTTTGATTGCAGTTTGGGATTCTCTACATCTGCTCTTTCCATCTCCTGACCTAGCACTTCCCTGCCTCTTCTAATCTGGCATCCGTAAGCACTACTTTTATAACAGTGCTCATGTCAAGCCCACTAATCACGTTATTGTCAAAGCCAGTGGTCACAATTTAGTCTGTGCTGTCGTGAACCCCTCAGCGGCATTTGTCAGTCCCTTCTGGAGACACTGGGTTTTACGAGTTCCCTGTCCTGACCTTTCTCTGTTGGCCCTAGACCTTCTTCTCTTCTTTCTCTTCACTCCTGTCGGGATCTCAGCCATGTCCATGGGCATCCACACTGTCCAAATATGCTGATGAGACACAGATTTCTATCTAGAGCCCCTCTTATCCCTCTGTGCTCCAGTCTCATGTCTCCAAATGCCTATCCCATATCTCCTTTGGAAAGCCTCATGGAGCATCTCAAGCAGAAGGAACTCCTGATTCCTCTCATCTAGTCCTTTCTACATCTCTCCAGTCTCAATAACTGGTACTCCAGCCAGCAACTTAATGCTCCAGCCAGCAACTTCAGAGCCATTCTCCATATATCATCCATTGATACCTGTCGTTCCTGCCTCCTAAATACACCTTGACTTTGTCCTCTTCTCCCCGTTTGAACTGTCACTATCTTTTTCCTGAGAACACCATTATCCCGAATGTGAATTACAGCAAGAGCCCCTCGTTCAGTCTTCCCTCCAGTCCTCCACCCGGGAGCCGGAGTTCTCTTCACTCCTTAAGTCTTTCCTCCTTTTTAAAAAACTGAAGTATAACATACATACAGTAAAATCCTTCAAAAATAGAAACCAGATTACATCACTCCCTTGCTTAAAATTATTCAGAAGCGTTCTACTGCCTTAACAACAACAAAAAAAGGCAAACTCCTTAACATGGTGTATAAAGGCCTGCAATAATCTGATCTTTTTTATTCTCCAATCTCATCTACAAGTCTCCCTCTTACCACACGGGCCTTCTTTCAGTTCCTCAAACACCCCTTGGGATTGTTTTTGCCTCAAGTTCTGTACAGTTTCCTTTTGTCTAGAATGATCTCCCCTCCATTCTTAGCGTGACTCCTCATTCTTCAAGTCCGTGCTTAACTGTAACTCCGCGGCAGAGGCCTTTTCTGACCCTCCTAGCCAAGCAGCGACCCCTTCGCCTCCATCTGACACTGTAACATTCACAGAGGCAGAAAACATATCTGTTTTATTCACCACGACACAGCCAACATCTAGCACAATTCCTGGCCCCTAACAGGTGTTTAATAAATACTTGCTAGGTGGATGAATGAAAAGACTGGTATGAGAAGTGGTAGCCACCCTGGCAGATCAGCAGCTCTCTGCTTATTGCACTTCTGCTGCCCTTAAAGACAGCGAAGTCACGTGTGGAAAGTGCTAAGCCTGATCGCCCGCTCGATGTGACAGCCCAAGAAGCTGAATCACATATGGGCAACTATGTATGGCGCAGCTCTTGGGACCAGGAAGGCAGGTTAAGAATATTGCAAATTTAGTCCAAGCACCAGCAAGCAGGAGGGAAACAAAGCAAGAACCTTTTTTCTCTCCCCCAAATCCCCTTCCCTACACCATGCTTCCCCTGGTGGAGCTTCATCTATAGCTCTTCGGACACAGGGCCATAGATGCTTTTCCTCCGGGACTAAGACTAATTTCTTTGAGCCATCTAAGATAAATCAGCACTTGAGTTCAGCCAGAACCTACCTGTTTACCTTTAAAATGCAGGCCCTGTCCCTGAGAGAACGGAAACAAAAGCAAGACTGGTATGCAAAAGCCTGGCATTTGGCATCTAGGAGAACTGGGTTTCAGTACCACTCCACAGTCCTTGAGTTGCTCTCACATAGCCCAGGATGGAAATTCTTTCCAACCACAGCCAGGACTCTGCGTGAGGCCTCAGGACTGTCATCTGGAGATGCTGAGCTCAGAGATATCTTTATCTTGCAGAATTAAAGGACATTAATGGCCCTGCCTGTTGGCCGACTGAGTCCCTCACAGCAGGACTGCTAAGAGTTAATGAGCTGCTTTTACATGTCATTGAGCTTCTCGGCCTTTGCTGGGAGTCTTGGTTGGTCTGACTCAGCCTTAAACTCCAAGAAGCAATCAGAGAGATCCATTCCGGTGCATCTCCCTCTTATCCAGTTTCTGCAGAGCAGAACGAAATCTGATTTGTCGAGTCTCTCACAGACCATTGTGACTCACCTGTTCTGGTTGATGTGTAAGCAAACATCTCTGGGGGCTCATTCAGGTGAAATAATAGCTTCAGGATCTGACAAACAACATTTACTGACCTCCTAATCTCCAGTACTAGAGACCCTTGGCCGGCTTTGCCTATAAAATGCTGGGACTTTGGGGGCTGAAGCAAGGAGAGACTCCCCTTTCAAGAAGATGAGAAAGGAAAAGACACCAGGACTAGTACCAGCAAATAGTTCATTAAGGGAATGTTTCCTCATTTGGTGCTGCTTCCCTTCCCCCTCCTG
Source organism: Leptonychotes weddellii (assembly GCF_054177405.1). Classification (NCBI taxonomy): domain Eukaryota; kingdom Metazoa; phylum Chordata; class Mammalia; order Carnivora; family Phocidae; genus Leptonychotes; species Leptonychotes weddellii. The sequence goes on from NC_138375.1 coordinate 110,031,287, forward strand.
TGACTTCCCACAAATCCCTCTTCTCTGGTCCCAGGGGATTTAGCTCACTGGCAAGGACAAGACTGACAGGTAGTCAAGACTCTGTTAGAGCCCAGGAAGAGGACTTCGGGTACACATCAAGAAGGCGGGGGGCTGGATTCTTAGGCAGAGCCCTTTCCTGACATTCAGATTACAACCCAGTGGGATTTAAAAGCGTTAATAGCATATAATCATAATTACAGTAAATGGCTTTGCTTTTTTTTTTTTTATTGGCTGATTTCTCCACCATAGGTAGGAATACATTTAAAAATCAGAACAACATACATATTTTTAAAAATGTGTATAGATCTGCAACTTAAAAAACTGCCCTCTGGAGGTAACTGGCCACTACACTTAATCCTATAAGTCACTTCAGACACCTCCCCCCTTAGGCACTGCCCAGGGTCTTTCTGGCAACACTCCCCCACTTTCCTCTTTTCTGCTAAAGGAACTCTGGCCAGAGTTTGCTCAGGGACTGGGAATGAGTGGGCTGGAGTCTGAGCCAATGTAGATGCTGGGGAAGGTCCTGAAAATGGTGAAGCAAATGCCAGACTTGTAAACTCACCCCCAATCCCTATTCTGAACTGCTCTGGACAATCAACTAAGACCAGCACAGCGTTTTTCTGATTTACACTGATCCTCCCTGAAAGAACAACACCAAGTTATTTTGACCAAGGATAGTGTTTTCAGAAAAGCTCTTGGAGGGGGCACAGGCTGGAGGATGTGGAAGAGTAACTGAATTCTCTTTTCCTCCGTTCATCTTGCTTTGTTCTTCTGAACTTAAGAGCTTGCCCTGACTCTCTCACTTAATAGTACTAAGTCCTGGGCAGTTTACATGAATATTTCTGAACTACGGTTTCCTCATCCATAAAATGGAGATGATCACCTTCCTGTCACACCACAAGATTATGGTTGTATTTTACATTTACTGGGATCTTCCTATGTGCGTGGCACTGGGCTAAGCAGATCTGCATGCAATAAAATTTTTGCTCCTCACAAGAACCATAGGAAGTAAATATTGCCAATATCCGTGTCTGTTTTATAGATATATCTTTTTTTTATAAATGAAGAAACGAAGGACCAATGGTCTTGAGGTTACTAACTGGCAGAGCCTAGGACCGGATGGAATCTAGGCAGCCTCACTCCACCCCATCCTGAGCTGTATATGAAGACCCTTGGATAACCCTGAAGCATTATACAAATGTAGCAATTACTTTGATTCTATTTGTTTTGCCATCATTCGGGAGACAGAGATGCAGGCAGGAACCTCTAAGCTAGAATCAGCAGAAAGGAGTGGAGGCTGGGGGAGGGGCACGGATGCAGGAGTGACAAGCTCAGGAAAATCGCAGCCCATTCTGCAGGTTTCAGCCTTCCTCTTCCCTCCCCATTCATCCCTTTGTTGCCGTCTTTGGGATTTTGGTCCTAAAGTTAATAAAGAGCTTCCAGAAAACCCATCATTTTGATTAAAGCCCAGGCTATCTTGCCAGACAGCAATCTGGAGCCTGCCTCCCGCCCACTCTGCTAGGTCAGTGCAGCCAGCAAAGGCTATTAAATGATTCCAGCCATTTCCGGCCCAGCCAGACAGCTCCCCTGGATTGCTCCCAGCCAGACAGCTCCCCTGGATTGCTCGGGCTCTGGCTCGGGCTGCTGCTGCTGCCTCTGGCTGCCCAGGGGGGAAAGCCAGAGCACAGATGGTTCTGCGGATTCTGGGTTTGCAGGTGAACATCCAGGCTTTCTGTGTAGGGGACACCCTGCTTCTCCCCCTCCTTGACTCCTCTCCACACCCGAGCCAGCCACTGCAGCTCAAGCAGCTCCGAATTGGTTTGTACCCTCCTGGTTTTGAGCAACCATTTCATGTGTCTCTCTCTCTCTCAGTCGTGTGTGTGTGTGTGTGTGTGTGCGCGCGCGCGCACGCGCGTGTGCGTGTGTAGCAGAACTTGGCAGATTGTAGAATCATACACGCTCAGCCTGAGCAAAAGGCAAAACCCATCCACCACCAAACCTGTGGAAAGACCAGGCTGTACAGCATCCCTGGCTCCTTCCCCACCCCCATCCTACCATCTGTGGGGCTTGTGGGCAGCTTGAACAAGCTCCGCCTCCTCTTGCTCACTCAGCCTTTATGAATCAGGCAATGTTAATCTGAGTAATTACAGCCCACAAATCACAGGACAACTGCAGTCTGCAACCCAAATCCTGTCCAGGATCAGAGAGAGGGGGAGAAAGCTCAAGCCACCTGGGATAGCATTTCCACCATTTCCTCACGCTTCTTAGATCTTCAAATGACAGTGGAGAGATTTTTCCATGGAAACAAGACAATGTACAAAGATACTAAGACATTAGGCTCTATAATCAGAATAGTAGGTTTAAATATGGCTATACCATATAAATTATGTGATGTTTAGCAAATCATTTAATATCTCAGTTTTCATGTGAAAAGGAGATAATATATCTCTTTATATATTTATATATGTATATATATATGTATGTATATTTATATATGGAAACTCATATATATGTATATATCCCTTATATACACACATACATACACACACATATATGTATATAGAAAAGGGTTTCCATATTATAGGTAAGGAAACTGAAAGCATAATTTACAGCAAGGTGATTTGCCCTAAATCACACAGGGTTTGGTAATAAAGCTGAAAAATTCTTGCACGGATTCCCCAGCTCAGTAATCGATGTGTTATTATTATTTTAATTCTGTGAAGCCTTGACTATGAGGGAGGAGAGAGAGTTGAGCTCATTCACAGACCTAGCATTCTGACCCCTAGAGTAGCTGGGAGGGGGTGCTATGAGTGTAATGGGAGACAGGCTGATCTGAATCCACTCCCCAGGGGCTGCCACTCCCGGGTGTTCCACCTCCTTTGGGGGTGGGGGTGGGAGGGTCTGCGTGATCTGGAAGGAGATTTTGTGGCTATTTGTTGCCTCGGGCCACAGCTGGGCTAATTTTCAGTAATCTTGGAGCGGAAGAGATAAATACAGTGGCATATTTTTAAAGCCACAGCTCTTGCTTTGTGCCCAAAATAACTCTACCATTTCTAGGTTAAGAGTATAAAGACATCATGTGCTGTGAACCCAGATTCAAAAACTGGAATGGCTGGTTTCAAATCTTCCAAGCTCTCCATAGTCAGCTACAAAAAAAAAAAAAAAATTCTTTCCATGACCCCCTAACCCAGCAGGGCTCAAACTACAAGGTTTTCTGTACCTTATTCCTGGTTGCTAGAGTCCGCCACAGTCCAAAGGGCAATTTCCCCTTATAGCCTTCTTCTTAAATTGCCCCCAGCCTCAGCAGGCTGTTAAAACCTAGAGGTAGCAGAAGGCTTAAAATGAAGGTTTGGGGGACACACACACAGATTGGAGTTGGAATCTCAGCTTTATCACTTATTTGTTGTGCAACCTTAAGCGAGTCACTTGGCCTCTCAGCCCGCATTCTTTCATATGTAAAATAGAGATAACAATATCCATCTAATGGGACCGTGCGCATTAAGAAGACACAACGGTCGTAAATCACACAGAACAATGCCTGGCATGCAGAACACGAAATAGAGGATAGGTATTACTACAATGTAGCATTCCTCTGAGGAACCGGACTCCCCACAGACCTCTGCACCAACAATTTATTCTTAGATGCAGTACTTCCAGGAACTCTCTTTTCCAGAGGCCCTCTTCCCATCTGGCTCTGCCCCTCCCAGGGATCATTAAAGAAGTCTAGCTGTGAAGTTTTCCAACTTAGAACTGGTTGCTGGGTAGGGAGCCATTCTCCAGAGCCCTCGGAGGCTGGCGGGAAGGAGGCAGCTTGGACGCAGTGGACCACCCAACGGATGAGGCATCAAAAGCCTTGGGTTCAAATTGCAGCTCTACCATTCTGCTTTCCACTCTTTTCTACTACCCCAACTTGTGGTTTCTTTACCCGTAACACGGACACAGTAGCCACCTCCGAGAGGCACGGTTATGCAACTAAACATCTTTATTATGGACAATAAATAAGACATTGTGCTAGGAACTAGGGACAGGGATATGAATAATATTAGGACATTGAGCCCTGCTCTCAAAGAGTTAAAGCGCAGAAAAAGGCAAATGAATAAATACAATATTGTTTTAAGTGAAAGGGGACTTCCACTGCCTCTACCGTGACCTCAGTCGGTACTTTCTGATTAAGTTCTTCCTTCCAGCTTATCTTTCCCAGTGGTCAAAGCGGCCGTGATGGAACTGTAACTGCCCCCTCAAGCATTAACTAAGGCCCTGACTCCAGTTAGACCCTGCGTGATTGACCCCAACACAGTGAGCCACCTGACCTTTATTGCCCAGCACATGTACCCACCGACCTTTGTCCCACTGGAGACAGCAGCATTTTGGAGACAGTCTTTGAGACACTAGTCTGTTGTCCTCCCGGCGTTGGCCTCCCGGAAATAAATTCCTTTCTGGTTTCCCCATCCCTCGTCTCTCTGCCTTTGGATTTTGTCAGCAGCGAGTGACGAACCTGGTCTGTTTGGGACACCCAGGGCCGGGTGCTCCTGTACCCTTGGGCCCCAGGTGATAAACGAATTTTTTTTTTAAGATTTTATTTTTAAGTAATCTCTACACCCAACATGGGGCTTGAACTCATAACTCCGAGATAAGAGTTGCATGCTCTTTCAACTGGGCCAGCCAGGCACCCCTGAATGTTTTTTGCTTATTAAAAAAAAGTAGGTTTTCAAAAAGCAAAATAAGGAATAAACAAGGTAGAGAAACTTTGGCAAAGAGATGGCATTAAACTTTCTAGAGACAGTTAAGAGCACTAGCTCAGAAGTTAAAGAACCCTGTTTCAGATCTTGTCCCCACCATTAACTAGACAGATACATCGGGACCTTACTGAACCCTAGGTACCTCAATTTCCTAGCCATTAAAATGGGTATAATAATAGACTTATCTCTGGGGGTGGTTATACAGAGTAAAGGGGATATTACATGTAAAGTACTTAGAACAGTGCCTGGCTTAAGTAAACAAAACAGCTTAAGTGCTCAATATGGGTAAGCTATTACCATTTTTATTCACAAGCAAATTGTCTCCTATTTCTGCTCCAGTATTCTCAAGCCTGAGGGCTAAATCCCTTGCTGGTGGGATCATTAACTTAAGTGATATAGTGACATACAGTACTAGCTAGGGGTGAAGGTCAGAGGGAAGTGTAAAACAAATGCAGTCCAATCCTAGATAGGAGCATGCCAAGTAACCCAGTAACCACACTTTCTGTAGTGCATAAGATATATGTATAAGAATGTACATTGCTTTGTTTAAAAAACATGGATAAATAAATAATATAGGCATACAACACACTATGTCCTTATTAAAAAAAAATGAGGTGGGTCTATACGGACTGACTCGAAAAGGTGCTTGTTAAAAAACAGCTATATATTGGTATGTGTAACATCTCATTTTGCTTTTTGAAAACCTACTTTTTTTTAATAAGCAAAAAACATTCAGGGGCGCCTGGCTGGCTCAGTTGAATTATGTGATTAAAAATTATTTTGAGGGCGGGGCGCCTGGGTGGCTCAGTCGTTAAGCGTCTGCCTTCGGCTCAGGTCATGGTCCCAGGGTCCTGGGATGGAGCCCCGCGTCGGGCTACCTGCTCAGCGAGAAGCCTGCTTCTCCCTCTCCCACTCCCCCTGCTTGTGTTCCCTCTCTCGCTGTCTCTCTCTCTGTCAAATAAATAAATAAAATCTTAAAAAAAAAATTATTTTGAGGGTGCCTGGGTGGCTCAGTTGGTTAGGCAACTGCCTTCGGCTCAGGTCATGATCAAGTCCCGCATCAGGCTCCCTGCTGGGCAGGGCATCTGCTTCTCCCTCTGATCCTCCCCCCCTCATGCTCGCACTCTCTCCCTCTCTCTCATTCTCTCTCTCAAATAAATAAATAAATAAAATGTTTAGAAAAATTATTTTGAAAAATATTTGGAAGAGCGAATCCTAGTGTAAACGATGGACTCTGGGTGATAGTGCATGTCCTCGTAGGTTCATCAAATGTAACAAATGCACACTGTGGTGCTGGGTAGCAATAGTGGGGAATGCTGTGCGGGTGTGGGGATGGGGCCGGATGGGGACTCTCTGTACTTCCCACTCAATTTTTCTGTTGAACCTAAAACTGCTCTAAAAAATTGAGTCTGTTAACTTAAAAAAATATTTTGAGGACACACACAAAACTGTTACCAGTGGCTGCCTCACTAAAGGGAAGTGGGGTTGAGGGAAATGAATCTTTTCATGCAAATGATGCTGTATTGTTTAATATTCATATCAACAATATAATTACATGTTGTTTTATTATACAGTACTTTGAATTTTATATTTATTAAAAACCTGGGGGAGGGGCGCCTGGGTGGCTCAGTCATTGAGCATCTGCCTTCGGCTCAGGTCGTGGTCCCCGAGTCCTGGGATTGAGCCCCACATCCGGCTCCCTGCTCAGCAGGGAGCCTGCTTCTCCCTCTGCTCCTCACCCCACTCTCATCCTCTCTCTCACTCTCTCTCTCTCAAATAAATAGATAAAATCTTTAAAAAAAAAAAAAAAAGCTGGGAGATACACACTAAACTATCGGTAGTGGTTATTTCCTGGGAGCATGACTAGAGATGGGAGGTAAGGTACTAGTCATTTTACTGTAGTTTTGTACAGATTTAATTTGTCACAATTTTTGGCCTTTTATAATTAAATGAGAGAGAGATTAAAAAGATGACTAGCCCAGCCCCTACTTAATCAGCTGCAAATTCAAAAACTGGCTCAAAAATTAGCTGAAACAAAACATCGATGCCCTAGACAGTCTGGACCCAGGACCCACTACATAACTTGCAGGGCCCATAAAAAATTCCTAAGTACTCAAAGATGGCAACAACATACTATTAAACCGAAGAGGTCTTTCTAGGCCCAAGGCCCCATGAAGCAGCCCGGCTGGACCCAAGAGCCCCCTCTGGGTCCCTCCTACGACAGGGACTCTTCCTACAGCTTTCACGCTGCCTGCCCCACCTGAAACTGGGAGGCACAGTCCTTTCACCCAACAGTAAAACTGCTTCTAGGTGGGTCTGGTTGGGTTTTCAAACTTTTCATCTCTACCCTTCCCCCTCACTTGGTTGCAATCTGCGCTTCTTAAAATCTGGCAGCAATCCCAGGCCGTGTTGCTGTGTCACTTTTCAGCCTTGAGCAACCATTTCTAGCCAAGCAGTGATCTCCCTGCACGGAGGGTATAAAATGGAGGTGCCCTCAGAATGCTACAGGAGAAGGAGGGCAAGAGAAGGAGTACCATCTGGGAAAAACCCTCTCCACCATCACTACCCCCCGACCTTGCACTTCCTATCCCATTTCATTTAATTTAGCAAAACCATTTTGAATCCTGTTTACTGTGTGCCAGGCATTGTGCTAAGTGCCAGGAATATTAATTGAGTAAACATTTTTTGAATGTTTACCATGAGCTAAGGATGGCACTAAGCATTCTGCATGCACTGTTTCATTTAATCCTTACAGCAGCAAAAGGTCTTTCCTCTTTTACACACTAATAAATCTGAGGCACAATGACTGAGCAGTACAACAGGGACCTGAGGCACTCTGCAATGTTGTGCTGCCTCCCTTAAGAAGCAAACCAAGGCAAAATTTAAACAAACCTAGCCTCCCTCTCCACATTTTCTCAGACAAGATCAGATCAAGTCCACCCGCATTAGCTCAGAACATTTCCAAGGCCAGTCCTTTTTACAAAAATGCTGTCATCACCTCCCTTTTGGTTCCACATTTCTAGACAGTTTCCAATCCTACTAGAAATGAAAAAGAAATTTAGGATACAAAATCAATATACAGAAATCTGTTGCATTTCTGTACACTAATAATGAAGTAGCAGAAAGAGAAATTAAGAAAACAGTCCCATCCCTTTTACAATTGCACCAAAACAAAACAAAAAAACCTGCAAACCGCTAGGAATAAACTTAACCAAGGAGTCAAAAGACCTGTACTCTGAAAACTTTAAGACACTGATGAATGAAATTGAAGATGACACAAACAAATGGAAAGATATTCCATGCTCATGGATTGGGAGAAAAAATATTTTTAAAATATCCATACTACCCAAAACCATCTACAGATTTAATGCAATCTCTATCAAAATACCAGCAGTATTCTGTTTTTTTTTTTTTTTAAGGTTTTCTGTATTTATTTGATAGAGAGAGAGCACAAGCAGGGGGAGTGGCAGGCAGAGGAGAAGGAGAAGCAGGTTCCCTGCTGAGCAGGACCCTGAGATCATGACCTGAGCCAAAGGGAGATGCTTAACTGACAGAGTCACCCAGGTGCCCCTACCAAAAAGCATTCTTCACAGAACTAGAATAATCCTAAAATTTGGAACCACAAAGGACCCTGAATAGCCAAAGCAATCTTGAAAAAAAGAACAAAACTGGAGGCGCCATAATCACAGATTTCAAGATACACTACACAAAGATGTAGTAATCAAAACAGTATGGTATTGACACATAGACCAATGGAACACAGAGATCAATGGAACAAAATAGAGAGCCCAGAAATAAACCCATGATTATATGGTCAATTAATCTTTGACAGAAGAGGTGAGACTGTGCAATGGAAAAAAGACCATCTCTTCAACAAATGGTATTGGGAAAACTGGACAGCTACATGCAAAAGAATTAAAATGGATCACTTGCTTACACCATACACAAAAATAAATTCAAAATGGATTAGGGACCTAAAGGTGAGAACTGAAACCATAAAAATCCTAGAAGAGAACACGGGCAGTAATTTCTCTGACATCAGCCATAGCAACATTTTTCTACATATGTCTCCTGAGGCAAGGAAAACAAAAGCAAAAATAAACTATTGGGACTACATCAAAATAAAAAGCTTCTGCATAGCAAAGGAAACAACCAGCAAAACTAAAAGGCAACCTACTGTATGGGAGAAGATATCTGCAAATGATAGCCGATAAAGGGTTAGTATCCAAAATATATAAAGAATTTATACAACTCAACACCCAAAACCCAAATAATCCAATTAAAAAATGGGCAGAAGACATGGACAGACATTTCTCCAAAGAAGACATTCAGATGGCTAACAGACACATGAAAAGATGCTCAACATCACTCATCATCAGGGAAATGCAAGTCAAAACGACAATGAGATATCACCTCACACCTGTCAGAATGGCTAATATCAAGAACACAAGAAATAACAAGTGTTGGCAAGGATGTGGAGAAAAAGGAAGCCTCATGCACTGTTGGTGGGAACAAAAACTGGTGTGGCCACTGTGGAAAACAGTATGGAGATTCCTCAAAAAATTAAAAATAGAATTACCATTTGATCCAGTAATTCTACTCCTAGGTATTTACCCAAATACAAAAACACTAATTCAAAAAGATATAGGTACCCCTATGTTTATTGCAGCATTATTTACAGTAGCCAAATTATGGAAGCAACCGAGTGTCCATCACCAGATGAATGGATAAAGAAGACATAAAAATTTTTTTAAAAAAGATGTGGTATATGGGGTGCCTGGCTGGCTCAGTTGGTTGAGGGTCTGCCTTTGGTTCAGGTCATGATCCCAGGGTCCTGGGATGGAGCCCCAAGTTGGGCTCCCTACTCAGCAGGGAGTCTGCTTCTCCCTCTGCCTCTCCACCCCCTGGCTTGTGCTCTCTCTCTCTCTTGCTCAAATAAAAAAAAATAAAATCTTAAAAAAAAAAAAAAGAAATGGTATATATGTACAATGGAATATTACTCCACTATAAAAAAGAATGTCATCTTGCCATTTGCAACATGGATGGATCTAGAGGGTAATAATGCTAAGTGAAATAAGTCAGAGAAAGACAAATACCATATGCTTTCACTCATATGTGGAATTTAAGAAACAGAAAAAAGAAAAAAAGAAAAAGAGACAAAATAACAGACTCATTTATAGAGAACAAACTGATGGTTACCAGAGGGAAGGTAGGTTGGGGGATGGGAGAACTAGGTGATGCGGTATTAAGAGTATAATTATCATGATGCTAAATAATGTGTAGAATTGCTGAATCACTATATTATACACCTGAAACTAATATAACACTGTATGTTAACTATACTGAAATTTAAAGTTTCCAGTCTTTGGTTTAGGTGGGGAAAAACACTAAGTTGATAGTTCATGAGCTTGTCCTGACATATTATAGGATGATTTCTGAAGATTCAGCAGAGGTAAAGGGGCTCAGTAGAGCTTCTTTTCTTAAAAAACCAACCAACCAACCAACCAACCTTCTGGTGGCTCTCCACTGTCAACAGGTGAAACTTCAAGATGTTTAGCAGGATTTTGAAGGCCCTACAAAATCTAATTCTTGTCTACCTTTCTGATCTCATTTCCCAACAGTCCTTTATCCCTTCCACCCACCAAGTGTACTCATTCTATTCACCTAGATTATGCATTTCTGATTTTTGTTGTTTTGTTATTGTTGTGTTGTTTTGGGGGGTTTTTTTGATTGGTTGGTTGGTTGGTTTTCTAGAGAGAGAAAGAGCGCATGCATGCAGACCCTGACATAGGGCTTGATCTCATGACCCTGAGATCATGACCTGAGCTGAAATCAAGAGTCAGATGCTAAACCGACTGAGCCACCCTGATTTTTGGTGGTTTTTTTTTTTACAGGTATTGTTCACTTTGTCCAGAACTCTCTCTCTTCCATTCCATATCCTACATACCATCCTTCACTACCCAGTATTAAATGTCATAGTCTCTGAGATGGTCCCCTAAATCCCCAATTCCATCTTCTGGGTTTCCACAACACCCAGCATTCATGGTTGCTGAAAGAGGGTTTAGGACCCATGAAAACAATTCTGGGGGCCCTCTCAGGAAAGGTGGACCAGCTTATCACATTTACATGTAGTTTGTACTGATTACAATATAGGTAGACTCTGGGTCCCATTCTGGACTGATAGGCCCTGGTGGTTTGTCCCAGCTTCCTTCCTCATTGGCCCTGCCTGTGCATGGCACTATCATGGTCCTTATCACATGATACTGTAATATTTCTACCTTATTTCCTTACATTTCTATCTTCCCCCACTAAAGTATGAGGACAGGACTGTGTTACTAGATAGGCTAACTTTAAATAGGTGCTTAATGTTTGTTTAATGACTATACAGAGTGTTCTAACCAAATTCTGTATTAAAGCCAAGCCAAGGAAAGTACTGTTGGATAGGATACTCTAATACTTCACACGTGTGTGTGTGTGTGTGTGTGAGAGAGAGAGACAGACAGACAGACAGAATGAATGAATGAACAGGGAATTTAAAAGAGAATGCTGGTGGTGGTGAATGGTGGAGTTCTAGGAACCTGCCTGTGAGGTGGGTTTTGTGAGGAGGATCTTTCTAGTGCTCCTCAAATTACAACCATTTAAAGGGTTAGTATCCTAAATGCAGGGTTGCAACCTTGAGTGAGAGAAGACAAAGAAGTAATTTAGATCTCTAAATCCTTAGATTTACAGAGAGCTCATTCTTACTAAAGAAATTTTCCCAAAGCAAATATTAGAATCAATTTATACTTGGTCCAACAGTGGGAAACTGACATGGTCCTGATGACTGAAACACAACCCCACTCACTGCAGGCTGCACGGACAACAGCTGGATTAACATCTTGGTGATGCAATCCCCTGTAGAGGGGATGCTGGCCTCCAAGGAGGTTCTTTCATGGGTCTCATGCCTAATCACTGTCAGAGGCATGGGGAGTGATCTGGTCTCCAGTCAGGGCTGCTGAGGATGCTGAGAGGCTCTAGGCTTTGGAGGTATCTAGTTTGTTTGGATCTCAAGGAGGTAGCTAGTATGAGAATAGGTCTTTTATGCAAAACGCTCCTAAAAAACACACAAACAAATCCTGTGTCCTGTGTATCCACAGACCTAACCCCTGTCCCTGAGACAGGACGTCACACTCAGGAAAAGCATGTGAATACTGGCTGAAGTATCTCCTCCTCCGAACTGCCCACAACCCCCAACACACACATGCACACCAATCAGGCTCTGTACTTTCTTCTTCAGGGAAGTCCTGAATACATGTTTCAATCTGTTTTCACCCAGACACAGATGCTAGATGCATACACAGGGCAGGCAATATGCACTGTCCCTATCTCCTGGCCTCACCCCAGGGACAGTGACTTTTCCACTGGCTACCATGCCCTTTAACTGACTCCTTCCAGATCAGGCTGTGGGTGATCCGAAGAGTTCCTGTCCTCTCCTGTCTGGTCTCTAACTCTTGGGAAAATACTCTCAGGCCTGGGGCAGAACAATATCTCTAAGCCTTTAACATAACAATGTACCATCTTCCTCCTGTCTCCCCATTTTCACCTCTGCCCATAGAAAAGAGACACCCAGCAACCAATACTTTCATCCTTAGGCAATGGGCTAGGAAGGGGGCTCTCACCTTTAGCTCCATTTCCATACTTACTCTTCCCAGGAAGAAAAAGTTATCTGTCCAGCTGGGGAGATTACCATAAATCATATTTCAAATGGATCATGCTTTTTTGATTGGGGAAAGTTAGCAATAACAGTCACTGTTTTTTCATAATATACCTCTCCTCTGACTCTTTTCCACTCTCTGCTCTAGCTCTGTTTGGTAATCAAACCAGGATAGTTTCCCCTCCTCACCAAGGGAGTGGTCTGCCATTCTTGATTTTCCTCCCTTGTATTTGGGAGGTAGAGGCCCTGCCATATTCTCCAGACCATCTTTACCAATAATAAATCTGATTCTGAACTTTGATTCCTTAGTTGGCTCCTTGTATCTATTCTTAATTAGTTAAGACTTAGAGGGAAAGAAAGGTGATTAATTCGTCTCCAGCAAAGTTCTGACAATTAATAATAGCCTTCAAAGCTGTGTAAAGTCTGGTCCACACTGGACTCTCTTTACACCTCTTCATGGTCCTAATATGCACTTTATTTTACTTTCACCTCTACTGAAGTTTACAACACACAGATGCACACAGCCACGTCTGCCTGAACATGAAAGACCCTGTGGTAGGCAGATAATGGTCCCCCAAAGACGCCAATATCCTAATTTCTGAAACCTGCGAATGTTATGTTACATGACAAAAGGGACTTTGCAGATGTGACTTAACTGAGGATGTTGAGACAGATTATCCTGGATTATCCAAGTAGGCCCAATGTAATCACCAGGGTCCTTATAAGGGGAAGAGGGAGGCAGGAAAATCACAGTCAGAGAGAGATTTGCAGATGCTATCCTGTTGGCTTGGAAGATGAAGAATCCAGGAGCCCAGAAATGCAGGCAGCCTCTAAAAGCTGGAAAAGACAAGGAAAGAGACCCTCCCCTAGAACCTCCAGAAGGAATGGAACCCTGCTGACATCTTGATTTTAGTGCAGGGAAACCCGTTTTGGACTTCTGATTTCCAGAACTATGAGATAATAAAGTTGTATTGGTTTAAGCCACCTAGTTTACGGTAATTTGGTACAGCAGCCCCGGGAAACTAATACAGATTTTGGTACCTGGAGGTGGGGTCCTGCTATTAGAAATAACTAAAAATGTTGATGTGGCTTTGGAATTGGGCAATGGTCAGAGATTGAAAGAATTCTAAGAAGCATGAGATCAATTGCCTAACTTACTTTGAACAGACTCTTAGTAGAAAAGTAGCTACTAAGACTCTGCTAGAGAGGACTCAGAAAGACATGAGAAATGTTAGAGAAAACATACCATCATCTTAAGGAATACCTAAATGATCACGAACAGACTGTTAGTAGAAATAGGACATTAAAGAGCCTGTCAGTGACAGCTCTAAGGCAAATGAGAAACAGGTTATTGGAAACTGAAGGAAAGTGGATACTTGTTATATAGTAACGGGAATCCACCTTGATTTTAGCCCAGTAAAACTTCTGACCTCCAGGGGCACCTGGGTGGCTCAGTCGGTTAAGCGGCTGACTTCTGCTCAGGTCATGATCCTGGGGTCCTGGGATCAAGCCCCACGTCCAGCTCCCTGCTCAGTGGAGAGCCTGCTTCTTCCTCTCCCTCTGCCTGCCACTCTGCCTACTTGTGCTCTCTCTCTATCTCTCTGTCAGATAAATAAATAAAATCTTTAAAAAGAAAGAAAAAACTTCTGACCTCCAGAACTGTACAATAGTAAATTTGCATTGCTTTAAGCCATGAATTTTGTGGTAATTTGTTATAATAGTAATGAGAAACTAATACAGACCCCACAATCAGCCTGGAACTCAGACAATGAATAGTCCTCTCCAAGGTACCAAAATATTCCCTTCATCTGGCACGTAGGACAAAGTATCAGTAGTGTGTTAGTTAAGAGCACAGGGTTCACCAGCAGGCAGACATGGGTCCAAATATTGCCTTTGCCATTGTATTCATTAATGAGTCATCAGATATTAAGCATCACTGTGTGCTAGACACCTTGCTCGACATTGGGAATAAAACAGTGAGCAAAAAACACTAAATGTGTAGACGTATGGAAGTCACTTAATTCCTATGAGTCTCAATTTCCTTATCTAAAACATGGGAATAACAATGTGTTTCTCTCCTGTTTAAGTATGCAATGCATATAAAGTGTTATCATAGTTTTAATACATAGTAATTCATTAAGTCTTCCTTTCTCTTGTTCTAAAAGACTGTTTTACAACAACAGGGGGCAACAGCACAGGATTTAAAGACTCTGAAACTTCAACAACAAAGACCCTCTCATCAACATACATACTTCCTTGCTAATAGGTATGTGTATCCCATGGCTCATCATCAAACACAAAGCCAATATCATAGGCTCAAAGGTGTCCACCTCAGGGCTGTCTACGTACCTGGTGATACTCTTTTGCCCCCAAAACTCTCTGACATGCAATTTGGTGTGCATGATGTAATGTAAATCATCCATTCACACAGGCTGAGGCTTTTAGCCTTGCTACAAACTTTTGGGTAATCCTAGATGATTATGGGGACAGAGATGTGACACATGTGTTTTGGGTAAGACAGCACCTATAGGGCAGAATCAAAAACATAAAAGAGAAGACTTGGGAAGTGTCACCTCACTACTCAGCCTGGCACATGATGCTGACACGGGATTGGTCCAATGTTGGAAGTGAGCACAAACTGGCAGACTTTCTTGGACTGTCAACAACAAACTTGTTTGTTCAGACTTTCTTCATTTTTTAAGTTTGTTTGGGTTGTTTTACATTCACTGGCAGCTGTAATCTAGAGGCCCAGGTACACTGTTTGGGATTCAGCAGTCAAGAGCCACAACTCTAGTAACAATAAGCTTCTCATCATCCCTGTTTTCTTGCAGATACAAATTTAGTTCCTAAAAATTGCCTTTTTATACCCTAACCTTCTAGAGTTACACTTGTGAGTCTGACTTCTACAAAGCTCTCAATTTCCTGTTTCCATACTGATACAAACATCCTTTTAAAAAATTTATTAAGTTTAAATTTTAATTCCAGTATAGTTAACACACGGTGTTATACTAGTTTCAGGTGTACCCCTTTCCCCCTTTATTTCTTTTGGTATTGCCATCCTCAGGACTGTCTTCTCCCATCCTTCACCTAGCCCACTCCCCTGGAGATAGACCATTCCAGGCAGGGCTACTGCTGAGGAAACTCCTAGTCTCATTGAGATAAGAGTGGAATGGCATTGATCTCTGCTTCCTCTCCTTTCTTTTTTTTTTAAAAGATTTTATTTATTTATTTGAGAGAGAGTGAGCAAGAGAGACAGCATGAGCAGGGGCAGAGGGGGAGGGAGAAGCAGACACACTGCTGAGCAGGGAGCCCAGTGTGGGGCTCAATCCCCAGGACCTTGGGATCATGGCCTGAGCCGAAGGCAGACGCTTAACGGAATGAGCCACCCAGTCACCCTCCCTCTCCTTTTTTGACTGTGGGTAACAAGCTCTAAGTGTAGAGACAGAAGACGCTCCTCTCCAGTCCACATGCTCAAGTCCAGGTCTCCCGGCAATGAACTCTCTTATGGCCCTTTCCTAGGGGCCCTTAGGCTCTAGCCAGTGCTTGACCTAAATATGTTTCTCCAAATTAGGCAATGACCTTTTCAACTCAAAGTTGACTGCCTCTGTGAAAATGAACATTTCAAGTTCTTTTGGAATCTGGGCTGAGTTTCTCTGAAAATATTTGTAATTAAAGACCCTTGTTGGGGCGCCTGGGTGGCTCAGTTGGTTAAGCGACTGCCTTCGGCTCAGGTCATGATCCTGGAGTCCCGGGGTCAAGTCCCGCATCGGGCTCCCTGCTCAGCAGGGAGTCTGCTTCTCCCTCTGACCCTCCCCCCTCTCATGTGCTCTCTCTCTCTCATTCTCTCTCTCAAATAAATAAATAAAATCTTTAAAAAAAAAAAAAGACCCTTGCTATTGCTGGGGACAGGCTTTCATTTCTATTTTACTAGAATTAGTGAGGCTTCAGGAAATGCTTGCTAGAGCTGCAAGCTTAAAGTAATTACAAGCCATTACCTCTCTTCTGCCCTCAACCCAGGTTATAAGTAGGTACTTTTTGTCTAAGCACCTCTCAGGAAGGAGCTCTGAGCCCACCAATTCCAAACAATCCAAGCCATCTTTCCTCCAGAATCAAGTACAGACTCTCACTTCTACTTTGCCACAGGGCTCTCAGGCTACACAGGTAACCTGTCATCTTTGAGCCAAGTCACGTGGCAGACTTGGTAACCGCTGCCCTTCCTTGATCCTTTGAGACACTAGAATCTTCCCGGTAGAAACCTGAATTTCCCTTTTGATAAGGGGTTTAAAAATTTAGCTACAAACTATGGTGTACAGATAAAACTAGGAGAGAAGGTAATTTGGAAAATCTATTGTCCCATGCAATACTCCTAAACAAAAGAAGGATAAAAGTGTATTATTTTCCTAAGACATTATTCAAAAGTTGTTTCTCATGATGAAGTTTTCAGGGGCCAGACTGTATACTCCAGTGACACATTAAATGGATCAATGATAACCTAAGGAACTATAATGAGTATCCATTTCCTGACCCTGCATTAGCTGCTTCTCTGCATCTGTGGGATTTGAAGGAAACTGGAGGCTAAGGGAACAGTTCTTGCTACTCTTCTCTCCTCACTATACCCTCTAAAATGTATGCCCAGGAGCATACACTAGAGTGCAGATGGGACTTGATTTTCAGGAAGCATATGAACTCTGTTTTGGGCCACTTTTAAAGAAAAAAATTTATTTATTTTGTATCATGTTTCCAACCCTGACTATATTCTGCCCAGAGCTAACCAATCCTGGAGAAAATGGTGTAGAAAAAAAATGAGAGCGGTGGAGGAAACACAGGGTGGAGGGAAAGAATTATCTCAGAATCAATTTATTAAACAAAAATGTTTAGGGATGCCTGGGTGGCGCATTTGGTTAAGTGTCTGCCTTGGGCTCGGGTCATGATCTCAGGGTCCTGGGATGGAGCCCTGCATCGGGCTCTCTGCTCAGCAGGGAGTCTGCTTCTCCCTCTCCCTCTGTGCTTGTGCTCTCTCTCTCGTTCTCTCTCTCTCAAATAAATAAAATAAAATAAAATAATAAATGGAAATGTTAATTTGGCGAAAACCAGAAAGTTTTCATTCTAATTTTTTATTTACATGACCATTAAAAATAGACAGTGCAGGGTGTTCTTCTAAAGGAGGAGGCAAATGTGAATGAATAAAGCCAGCAAAGACTTAAGTTTCATTGCTTCTCCTAGGTAGAGGATTCTAATTCCCTTTTCCCACCCTGTCTTGCTCCCTCCCTCCCTCCAGGCCAGGTCAGAACACAAAACACAAGCTACACAGAGAACTCCAGCAGACATGATGAGACCCAAAGCCCCAAAAAGTAAAAGTGCACCTTACGAGGACTCACATTCCTCAGCTAGAGACCTCTCAACCAGGCTGGCACTCTGGCCCCGAGATGCAGGTGGGAGCGGAGGACGCCAATGCCAATGCGCGAGCTGCCTCACACACACAGATCACTGATCTCATTTTTTTTCCTAATAAGGATCTGTACACACCTCCCAGGTCTGTGATTGCCATGACAACAGCCGAAGTTGAGGGTGAGCAGGTTAGTGGAACAGCAGGCTTTCTAAATTCTCAAACAAGGCCTGAGGCTGCACTCACTCAAGAAGTGGAAAAATTCGTGTTGGCAGTGCTCCTATATGGATTCCAAAAAAACTCAAGGGTCATGGCTTCTTTCTGAGAAGAATCAGAGATGGAGACTACATGAAGCCCCTTCTTGGAAAGTTGATTTTGTCAGAGGTAGGAATCCCTAAAACAAATAAAAGCATGAATTCCCCGCCCCCATAAAACTAGGGCACATAAACTGTGTCCATCATCCACAGAATAAAGACATATGGCAAACCAGGGCAAAAACAATCCCTCAGGGACATAAAAAAACAGGTGCGTTAAGAAAAATCTCTAGAACAGAGCCCTCCCACAGAGACTACTCAGAACAAATCAGACCTAAATTCTCAATGTGAAAGACAGACTCATACCTTGAAAAATCCCCAGAAATAGCTACCATCTACCAATCGTTATTCTCTAGGTTCTGTAACATGCGTGTATTATCTCATTTAATTCTTGTTACAACCTTACTAAGTGGACACTACTACTATCTTACAGAGAAACTAGGAATCAGAAAAGTTACATAAGGGACTTTGAACTGCACAGTGACAGAGATAGAATTCAAAGGAGGGTTACTCTGACCTGGAGCCTGAACTCTTAGTGATTCTTTCTCTGATACAGGAAAGGGTTCCTGCTTCCTGCAAGAATCATGAGTCGATGCCTTCCTCGCACGACTTCTGAGCCTCCAAAGATATCGCACAACCTCAGGAATATTTACTCTTCATTCTACACCAGTTCTTAAATTTGGGGTACACTGGGATAACACGGAGGGCCTGTTAAAACACAGATTTCTGGGCCCCACTCTGAGAATTTCTGATTCAGTAGGAATTAGGGCAGCTGCTCCAAGTACTATACTTTGCGAACCACTGTCTGGTCACTCTAAACTAAGGTCCCCTCCGCCTCCCTGCCTGAGTCATCTGGCCTGCCTAATTAATCTTCCATTTCCTAGGCCCCCAACCCCTGGGGTCTTCCCTGACAAGCTACGGCGTTATCTTCGGCAGCGCGATGTGTTTTGGAATTCCCTGAGCTCTTTTGAAAATAGTATCTCCCACTCCAAAAATAATCTGTTGCCTTAGGTAATGAAAAGTAGAAAAGGGGACCCCTGGAAGAACCAGTAGGGAATAGCAAAGCAGCCTGGTGCACTGAAGCCTGACTGGCTCTCTCAAAGGCAGGGGCAGTCTTCTTATAACCTCTCAGGCTTCCCTCTAGGAACTGATCACAAGAGGGCACTCATTAAAACCTCTTCAGAACATTCACATTGAGAAAGTGAGAGTTGCAAATGTGAATGACTGGCCCTTTAAAGCACCGCCCCCAACACATCCCTCCCTCTGAAGAAGAAGCTGTAACTGGATGCCGCGCTCTCCCTCCTCAGCCCATTTTCTTTCTCTGCTCAGTCTCAAGGGAAGCTGCTCAAGAAGAAGCCCTTCGTCCGGGTCTGCTCACACAGAGGCGAGGCTGGAGAAGGGGGCCAGTAATCAGGATTAACCGATTTGATGCCTGACTTGTTTATCCTGCCAGGAACATCACCTGGTGATGTCCCCATTGATCCTTTCAGAGGGTGACATCTTATCCTAGGTTTTTGTGGACTGTGAAGAGAAATGAACAGTTTAGTGACAAAGCAAAAGAATGCATCAGTGGAGGAAAAACAACCGCAAGGAAGACATGTGAATGAGGACTGGTGCATAGCTGGGCCCTCTCTCTTCATGCCCGCCGGCTACAGCTCTTTTAGGAGTGAGAAGGTAGTGATTCATGGGTGGGGGGGTCTCAGACACAAGTGTAAGGAGACCCAGGCAACAGGAGGAAGCCTTCTGGAAGCAACTGCACCTTCATCGTGAGGGAGCAACAGAATCAATGAAAGGCAGGCTCTTCTTGGGACTGGAAACAACAAGGTTTCTTGAAGCATTTTCCTTTTCTTTGGGCAGAACTAATGAAGCCTCCTCATTCCATCCCCAGAAGGACAGCTGGGGTTGGGGGGTAGGGAGAGTGCCTGGACTGTGCAGATGTCACGATGATCCAGACAACCTTAGAGGGTGTGTCTCTGGGTCCAGAAATGAGAATTACTGAATTCTGGCCACCAGGTCATCAGCCAAGGCCACATCATAGATTGCACAAAACTATTCCAGAAAAAAAAAGAGTGAGAAAATTAGGCATTTATTAATATTATATGTCAAACACTATATTCAACTTCCTTTCTTCTTTAGTAATCATGGCAACTCATTAAGATGGGTGTTATCATTATACCCAGTTTATAGTTGGGGTAATTAGGAAAACATGAATTTAAGCAATGTGCTTATTCAGCTGACTCCAAATCATAACCTTAATCCTTATGCCATATTCCCTAATGACAGCGCAGAACATATTTTGAGTCCTAAAACCTGAAAGTGTCAAAAGGACAGAGCAGAAGGCAGAGGGGCATCCTTTGAACTCTATGTCACCGGTGAGGAGGTGTGCTGAAAAGTATGGTTAGATCACCCATGGGCTACTTGCAGGATGGAAGCTCTGTCCAGCCCAGTCCATGAGGACTGTGACTCATGCAGCAGGAACAAGGCACAGTCCTGGACAGAAGGGATTAGACAAGAGGGGTTGGGACAATAGAGGAGGGGAGCAGTGGAGACTCCTTCCTTATCTTCTGTCAAGAAGATGGGTTCCTAACATTCTTTCAAATCTGAAGCAAAGAGACCTGGGCCAGATGCAGATGAAATAATCAGCGGACAGTTGCTATTGCCCATTTGCCTAGGAATGTACACCCACCAGCATCATCAAGGAAAGGGAGAATGTATTCAGACTTAGTTCCTGGCTCTGTGAGAATAGGAAAGCCCTGAAACGAAGGCAGGTGAGCAGGACATGGGTGTAAGCTGCTTAGCTCTTACCATTCCAGATGCCTCCCAGCCTGCAATACTTGGCAGCCCAACGCCCCTTCCTCCTCCATCATTTCTTCACTCCATCACTGGCACTGGGGCTGCAGATTTGTCAATGAACTATTTTATGTCCCTCTCCTTGCCATCTGGCAATATTACCGTCTAATGAATTGCTTTAACTTGTGCATTTGTTCGGTTTTTTTTTTTTGACAAATGTGACTTTTAGTTGAATCATGCAACATTCATAAATAGCAAATGCTGGCTGATTAGAATCAACAAAAGCCCTTAGTGTTGCCAGCAAAAATGGGCCCTTAGCTGCACATGTTATTCGGATAGCCCAATCATTTGAAAGGCACCTGATTATTTTTGGAAAGAATGTTTCACACGCACACTTATGTCATCTGTAATATATGTATTTGAATTTGGATGGGTTCTTGCAAGCTAGCCATGCTAGGAATATAAGTGCTACATACACTTGGATTTGGAGCTAGACACACTTGGGTTTGAATCCTACCTCTGCCACTTACAGACTACATGAACGTGGGTATGTTTCTTACCCTCTCTGTGTCTCCACTTTCTCATATGTGTAATAGACATAATAAATCCCTTGCAAGGTTGTCATGGGGGATAAATAAGATCACATATTTAATGTGCTCGGCACAAAGTCCGGGTAGATTATGGCTCAATAATCAGGAACTATTATTATCATCATGATGTTCTATTAATAGAGGATTATGATAGACACCATTTACAGTCTCTGAAATCTTCCTTTATGAAAACTGCCACAGGGATGGGCCTACATAGCCATATTTTTATTATATGACATTGCTTTAGTGATTAGGCAAGAGTAAGGAAACTAAGGAAATATGAGTTTAAGGAATTTTTCTATGCTCTCCCAGCCACTGGGTTCTTGATCCAATTCGGCAGATTCTATTTCCTGAAAGTATGGATTAGGAATCAGTCCCCATTGGTCCTCTAAACTAAGAAACTGTGAGATGGTCACATGTGTAAATATACATGTCAAGGCAGTAAAAGTCAGTCTGCAGATTGATGTAGATATGCAGAAAAAAGCAGGTCTGACTTTGACCTGAAGTCAAAGAGAGTGGTGCCTCTCATAAAGTTTTCATAACTTTCCACTTCCACGAGAAACTCCATTGCATCTATGTATCTATCTCTAGATCTATGTATCTCCCTTTTGCTTACCACTTTGAATGGGTTTCCATGGTCTTCAACCAAAAGATCTTTGCTAACAGTGTCATCTCTGTGCGTGAGGCCACCAGATCTTCTCTGTGTGGCTCAGATAGCCTAAGCATGTGAAAGATGCCTGGTTACTTTACAAAAGAACTTTACACAAACACACACACACACACACACTCTCTCTCTCTCTCTCCTGTTTTCAATTCTTGAAGGACATTAAGTTGAAAATCAAAATAATCATGTATGTATGTAAGGAAAAGAAGAAAGACTAAAAAGAGAACCATTAACATTCCTGGTCTTAAAAAAAAGCAGGTCATCTGATTGCCTTCTAGAACCCAGCAAGAAGAGAGAGACGTTGGGTCTTTACCTGGTGTTGCGCTGGATACTGTTGGCCACTGCTGATCAGGCCCTCCTGGACCAGCCCGTAGGATGCCAGCCTCCTCTAGGTGCACAGAGCTGAGTAAACACACAGACCCAAATAACGGTTAGACCACAGACGACTTTCCAGATCTCCTTCCACCTGAGAAAGTGCATGCATCTCTGAAGGCAGGGCTGCAGCTAACACACTCTACTCCTACTTGAACCGAAGCAATTACTGCTGAGCAGTCACCTCACACAAACTGCAAAAGCACTGCTGACTTACTGCTTGCCATACTATTCAGGCAATAAACATGTTTTATCTTTATGGCAGTTTTGCTTGTCATTAATGCCACGTGGTGTTCAGTAAATCTAACAGGAAGCCCATCAGAGGGCTAACGCCATTGTAACATCTTAATGCTGAAGCAGGTGAGGTGAGCTTGTTCTCAGAAGCCCCAGGCCTCTCTTGCTGATTCTCTTGTTTCTGGGTCCTCTACAGCAAAGACGAAAACACATGAAAATTATTTGCTGACAACTGCAGCATCACTCCAATTTAGTTACCCAATTACTTCTTAACCTTATTTTCTGTTTTATTCTTTCTGTATCTTTTACTTACAGACAACCCACCCTCCATTTCCTGTAACCCGAGGAAGCCTATCGCCACCACTCACAGATCCCAATTCAGAAGAGATTAATTCGGCATGAACTATTGCAGGGAGTGAGACACGAACTGGGACACCCTTAGAGGCAAGCAGAGATAGAACATAAACCGTTCAGGGATGGAGCAAACGTCATATTCATTTATGTATGTCTAATGCTCGCATATAGGAGACCCTCCTCTATTTGTGGGATGGATGAAGGAAGGAAGGAACAAATGGGACTCTTAAGAGTAAACATCATCCAAGAAAATCCTCATCAGGATTAGAGGATTCTTTTCAAAAAGACATTGGTTCATCTTGCAAATTAAGTTATAAAACTTAATTTTATACTACTATCTGAAGGGTTATATGAGGCAGCAGAGCAGACAATCTTGAACTATTGTGGGGGAAGCCCATCTATCAATTGAATACGCTTTCACTCTTGACTCTGAATAACATATCTAATCAAAATTCACTCATTAAGCTCTGCCCTACTGCGATTCTTCCCTTCATCTACATCCTAGAATCTTCTTTTTTTTCAAATATTAATATCCTTCACGTGTTCCTGGATTCTACCAGCAAATTCTATGGGTTCAATCAGATTCATTCTGGAGATGTAACTACCCTGGAACCAGCTCAACTCAAAGCAGAATTTTCAAAGAAATAGTTGCATGATGTCTGAGGCTGGAACGGCCAAGAAGCCAAGCACATGTATAAAAAGAGAAGAGTATTCTGTACGTTTACAACTAATATATGTTCAGTGTACTCTACTGTGAGGAATAAGTTACATTTAGCTTCAATTTTTATTTCATTCCTTATCCTACTTGTATCTCATGCTATCTTAGTTGAAATCTGAATAGGAGCACACTTGGCTTTTTTTTTTTTTTCCTTTGGAAATGGAATAAGGAAGTGATAGGTTTTAGCATTTTGCTTCAAATGTAGTTTTAAAGGCACATCTCATGGCTTTGATACTTCTCAAGTAAAACACTAGTTCGACTAGGACAGAAAAGGCTGGTATTATAAACCATGCTTTTTCCTGATGTATGGTTTGCAACAATAGCTCAGATGTAGGCAAAAGCATAAGCTGGTCACTAACAAAGAGAAAGAACCCTCCTGACACCTAATATTCCAGCAACTGCACAAGTGTTTCTGGGCTAAAATTATGACCCAGGTTCCAATGTGACATCTCACTATGCCAACTACGGATCTTCAGGCCTTCACTGATTGCTTCTTGTTCAGAAATAGCACCCATTATAATGATTTCTGCTCGACTTGTAATGTAATGCTTGAGAATATGTTAATTTTATTTTACTTTAATGCATTTCTAAGTGGACTCAAAACTAATTTTTCATTAACTTAACACATTTTGTAACATTTTGTAAGCTCTCTTTACAAACTGATGTAGGTTTGGTAAAGATCTACTGAAGTGTTGCCCAGACACTTCGAGGGGCTTAAGTTTAGAGTTTATTTCTTCCTTAAAACTAAATCCTTTTGCTGGTAGTGATCATTAGTTTCTTGGTTTCCAAAGATACTCAAAAATAAAGAATCTTTTATTTGGCCCTATGGCACTAAATCAGCTCTGGGAATAATGGTAGTTAATTAATTACTGTCAAAGAGACAAAGTAGAGACAGCAAAATTATATTTAATCTGAGTCTTAGAGTAATGCTATTACTCTAGGTTCATTTAAAATAAGATAGATTTGGTCTCCAGATATTCAACAAAGGCCTTTCACGTGGCTCATCCTCTATTGACAGCAACGAGAGAGTAACAAGATGGAAAAGATAAGGAGATTCTAATATGGATGAACATGAACAACATGTTGCCAATTATTGTGGTTAATGGATAAAAGAGTCGATGTGTGACAGAAAACCAAGGTAGACAACACGTACCTATATTCAGATCTAAAAGCATCGGTATTAATTATAATTTCTAAGGGAGGGACAGAAAGTATAGCTGGGGAAGGGATAAGGGGAGTTGTAATTATTTCCTTATAGAACTTTCGATGAGAGAAAGTACACAGCAGCCTGTCTCTGTAATTTTACAGGGAACTCTCATTTGCCAGCCCCTGATAAGCATTTGGCACTATTTCCAATGTTCCAAGGAATAGACATGGAGTCAAAAGGAACTACATTCCCCTGGCAAAGTATCTGAAGCCTCTCAGTTTGACAGCAGTTTCTGGCCTCTAGACACAGCATGTGTCTGAGCCATACAAAGTTAAAGTTCTTCTGATTGAAAAGAGGAAGGAACTACATACCTGTGCATTCCTGCTCGGAGGGAGGCAGAGTAACGCCAGTCAGGGTTGGGCTGTCGCGGCTGCAAAATCACAAAGGGAGGTTTTGTTAATAAGGCAAAGCGGTGATCTCCCCATGACTGATTAGCTGTTTCTAGAATATTTCCGTGTATCTGAAAAAAGTTTTGAAGGAGCCATTTTATGTGCAACTCTAAGATGATATCCATATATATAGCCCTTCAGGAGAAAATTAGCTCATCGGGGTCCTTCCACAGACTCAATATCACGGAAAAACCAGATTTAATGATGCTGTAAGGACCAGCTGTGGCTTCGCCGTGCTCAAAACAGGTCTATGTTCCTAAAGCAGCACTAGGGGGAGGGCAGTCTATTTTGAGACCGGGAAAGCGTTCATTGTTTTTGCCTTCAAATGCTTCACACTAAAGGAACGTCGGCGTACAAACTACACAAGTTCTGCTGGTCTGGCCGGACTGCAGAGGACTGCAATCTGCTGCTGGCTTTGCAGAGTGCAGCATCTTCGACCCAGGATGGATGTGCCCCGTCCGCACACCAGCGACTGAGAATTGCCTCTTCTGCCGCTTGAAGGGGAATCCCCAGGAAGGAAAACAAACCGCGACAGGAGTTTGACCTTGTTTTGCTACATAATCCTTTTCATAAAATCCTACTCGCTCCCTGCTTTTCTGAGTGTTTTGCCTCTTCCCTCAATTACTGTTCGCTCGGCTCTGATTGCTTAACAGGGAGTTGCTGAAACCCAAGAAGAACCTGGCTCAGTCTGCACCACCTCTGTCCACAGACTGGCAATTCCAAGTGGAGGGGACAGAAAAGGAAAATATAGGCCCCTAAAGACTGCTGGAGGAGTTATGGGCTGCTTAGAAGCTACTCAGGAATTCCTGGGGACAAAATGAACCACCATCATAAATACATTTGTATTTATTAGCAAAAATTTTGTTATAAAAGAATCCTATGAGGGGCGCCTGGGTGGCTCAGTCAGTTAAGCGTCTGCCTTTGGCTCAGGTCATGATCCCGGGGTCCTGGGATCGAGTCCTGTATCAGGCTCCCTGCTCCGTGGGGAGTCTGCTTCTCCCTCTGCCCCTCCCCGTTTGTGCATGTGTGCTCTCTTTCTCTCTCAAAAATAAATATATAAAATCTTTACCAAAAAACCCACCTGTGATAGATGTTCTTCTCAACGTGTTTTCATGGGCAGAGATTAAAGTGGTCCTGCCACTAAATACTGAAGTCTATTTGAGTGGAAAGATGAAGAGATGGAGGTTGTATTCTATAAATTGCTCTGGATTATAATGATCATATTTGGTAGACACAAAGCCATAGTAATACCAATAAACTACTTCACAATGTCAGTAATTCTTGCTCTTATCCTTTTTATTGTTTATTCAAAGGATGCAGAGTATTTCCTAACCACGCTTTTTCACAACACCTAGGAAAGAAGTGATCAGCGTCTCAACTTGCAGACAGACTTCGGGGTGGTTGGATGGTATTCAGAGAGTTAGCCGAAGTCAAGGCCCAGAAAAAGCTACAACTCTTGGATACTTGACCTCAAATGTCCCCATACGCTAATTGCCCTTTCTGGTCCCTTCCACTCTGCTGGCAAGATATGAACATGCAAGCTGCTTCATCCTCGGTGGTTAAGTTCCTAGCATGGTATGGATGCTCCATATAAAGTAGCATAAAACTCTACACATGAGATGAAAGGGTTCGCATTTTCCACCAGTGGTGTTGCAGGGAACAAAAGAGAAACTATTTGCAAATCATTCTGTAAAGCTGGAAACATGGCTGAACTATTTCCTATTAATCCAATCATCACCATCTCTCCCCTTACCATCAGCCGCACTCGTGTCAACCGTAGGAACCTTCCTTTAATAAAGACTTGGACATCGGTTAGGCAAATGTGGCCAATTTCTCTGTGATTGGCTAACATTCGTGATGAAGACTGCTGCGACTTCATCTTTGGAATGAAAGCACCCACCTCATTTTGCGGAAAGGCACAGTTCTAGCAGGACTGACCAAGGAACTCAGTTCCCTACACAACCTCACTTCCTCAATGACAATTTGTCATGCTGCTATTTTCTGTAACAGTCCATCAACAACAAGGCGCTTCTCAGATTCATTTATCAGAACTGTAGTTAGGACATGTCTTAGGGTAGTAAGATTGGGCAGGGAAAAGAAAGGAAGAATATACAGTGTTTTAAGTCTCCACACAGTATTGGGCAATAGGATAAGCACTTTAAACATATTGGTGCATTTATCCTAACACTTCTTTTATTTTATTTTTATTTATTTTTTAAAGATTTTATTTATTTATTTGACAGAGGGAGACACAGTGAGAGAGGGAACAGAAGCAGGGGGAGCAGGAGAGGGAGAAGCAGGCTTCCCGTTGAGCAGGGAGCCCAATGTGGGGCTCGATCCCAGGACCCTGGGATCATGACCTGAGCCGAAGGCAGACGCTTAACGACTGAGCCACCCAGGCGCCCCATATCCTAACACTTCTTTTTGACCATAAATTCTATAAAAGGCATATCTGTTTTGTCCACAAAACATATGAATATCCTCAGATATTCATAATACATAGCTATGTCCTCAGAGCTTCGCAGGGTTCAGGTATTTGGTACCTTCTAAAAATGTTTCTTTTTTTTTTTTTTAAGATTTTATTTATTTATTTGACAGAGAGACAGCCAGACAGGGAACACAAGGAGGGGGAGTGGGAGAGGGAGAAGCAGGCTTCCCGCCGAGCAGGGAGCCCGATGCGGGGCCCGATCCCAGGACGCTGGGATCATGACCCGAGCCGAAGGCAGACGCTCAACAACTGAGCCACCCAGGCGCCCCAAAAATGTTTCTGAACAAATGAACTATCATGCAAGGGTAATATTAATGTACTTAAATTTATAGAAATAAGAAATCTGAGCTTTGGAAAGATTAAATCATTTGCCTGATTGGTGGGTTTGGCTGATAGTTACATTTAGGTCTCCCTAACACAAAAGTTTGTGCATTTTTTTAAAAAAGATTTATTTATTTATTTGAGACAGAGAACGTGAGCCAGGCTGGGGCGTGGGGAGGGGGGATGGGCGGCGCGTGACAGGGGCAAAGGGAGAAGGAGAAATTTTCGCAGACTCTGCACTGAGCACAGAGCCCGATGTAGGGTTTGATCCCAGGACCCTGAGATCATGACCTGAGCCGAAACCAACAGTCAGCCGCTTAACCTGAATGAGCCACCCAGGTGCCCCACAAAAGTTTGTGTTTTAAACTAATTTACATGGAATGACATATATTATTGACCCTTGAACAACATAGGTTTGAACAGCATTGGTCCACTTATATGTGGATTTTTTTCAATAAATACCATATATAGTACTGTAAATGTATTTTCTCTTCCTTATGATTTTCTTAATAACATTTTCTTTCCTCTAGCTTACTTAATTGTAAGAATACAGTATATAATACATACAATATATGAAATATGTGTTAACCAACTGTTTATGTTCTCGGTAAGCCTTCTGGGCAACAATAGGCTATTAGTAGTTAAGTTTTTGAGGAATCAAAATTTATACTTGGATCTTCAACTGTGCATGGGTCTGGCACCCCTAACCCTTATATTGCTCAAGGGCCAACTGTACTTTTCTTTTTTCTCTTTGTTACATCTGAGTTTCCCAGATACAAATTTATTTTTAAATGATAGAAAATATAAGGTAATAAATACATGTGGGTTTCACCCAAACTTGATTAAAATCAGAAAAACTCAAGTTTAAAGGTTGACTACTGATATGCCAGATACATTGAAGACATATACTAGGGATTTGAATTAGTTTTCTAACACTTGGATGATACATTCCAGAACTATGCTTAATTCCTATTGGTGGAAAGCCCCATTATGTTCTGTTTTTTCAAAGCTTAGTCCTTCAGGAGACTAATAGCCACAAAGCTCCAGATGTGGAAAAACTGAATTAGGTAGTCCATATGGGTGATGTAGCATTAATGAAGAACAAGAAGCTGTTTAAGTTTCTATCAAAATTATAACAAAGATTTAACTTATCCTGTAACAATATTATTTATTATTTACACCATAGAATATCTGAGCTACAGAAGGGTGAATTACTCTTTCAAGACAAATTAAAAAAAAATAGGTTTAAAATTCCTTATCTCCTTCAAAAAAAAATCATAGGACCACTCAGGAAATGACACTCCTTGTCATGGAAATCCATGTTGATGCTATCAGTAAATGGCCCTCTGAGACATGTAACTATATGCTGCATCTCCTTTTGCTTCCTATTAGGACTCTATTAAGGATGTATCCACTGCAGATTTTTCACACTGATATTTTGAGATCATTGATATAAACTATGAGGGGCCGAATCCTAAAATGCCCCCCAAGATCCTCACACCTGGGTGTATGTGCCTTGCATAATCTCCAAGAATAAATACGATGGCTCTTACTTTGATTAGGTTATGTTATATGACACACTTGGCTTTAAGACAGGGAAATCATTTGGGCGGGACTGACCTAATCACATGAGCCCTTTAAATCTGGGTCTAGAGATCAGAGACGGAAATTGGAGAGATTTGAAGCATGGGAGGGATTCCACATGAGAGAAGATTCTCCACTGTTAGCTCGAAAGATGGGGAGGATCATGAGGCAAGGACCTGAGCACAACCCCTAGCGGCTGAGAGTGACCTCCAGCCAGCAGTATGTAAGTAGGTAGTCCACAAAGAAGTAAAATCTGCCAACAGCCTGAATGAACTTGAAAGCATGTTCTTCCCCAAAGCCTCCAGAAGAGAACTCAGCCAGGGTGCCATATTGATTTCAGCCCTGTGAAACCCTAAGCGGAGAACCCGCTCACATCCTGCAGGACTCTGAGAGAATAAATGAGAGTTGTTTTTAACCACTAATTTGTGGTAATTTCTTACAAAGCAATAGAAAATGAATATATAAACTGTTGGTCAATAAGGCAAGAAGGAGTATAACATTTAAAATAATCACTGTTATATTACCTATTAGTCTTCTAGTAAAGCAACTGAAAAGATGAGAAATATGAGAATTCAAAATGAAATACTTTCCTCTGAAGTCCCTTGCTAATCCATGAAGCAGGGAAGTAAAATAAATATAATATTGAAACATACTAATGGGTTCCAGCACAACAGAAAATGCTAGGTTTGCTTAATTCTGGACGCAGAGCCTGCTAGCACAGCAGTTACTCCCTCACTCACAGTTTCACTTCCCTGGAGCCCAGAGTTCTGACCCTGCAAGGCCAGAAAGGAACTGATGTTGCTTATGTGCCAAGGAACTAACATTTTTCTTCACCTTTGCAATGTCAGCTATTTCTTTACATTTGTCAAGTTCATATTCCTGAAAGAAAAAAATTGTAATTTTTAGGTGAGCAGATTTGAAATACTGCCTAGGAATCCTCTTGCCCTTTGATTTTTGAAATCGTGATTATAGATTATAATGCTCAAAATATGATCGTATGGATAAACTAAATTTATAGTCATACTTATTATGCACAGGAAATTTGAGCCAGGTGAATTCCTAACAGAAGTCACATTCAAAGACACCTGGAAATCTCCATTAAATTCATCTAAACGTCTGGGCTCTGTGATGGCAAGTTTTCCTCCAATATTTGTGAACTGACATCTTCCTAACCTCATTGAGAGCAAAAATTGGTGGCAAACCAAGGCAAGTATCCAGAACTGACTCTGCTCTTCTGTCAAGCAGACAGCATGCCAATAGGCAATTTATAATATGCCAGGCTGTGTCCCTGCAGTGTTTGGAGGTAGACCAGCTGCCCATGTGACAGCTCACTCCTGGGTCAGAGGAAAGGGGAAGCCAATGACATTCAAGCTACAATAAATAGATTTCTTCATCAGTCAGAATATGTGCAAGATAAAGAGACTGAGAAGAGCTCAGCCATAATTCCATCTGGCTCAGCAGATCTGCAGAAAAAGCAAGGAAGGAGGTAATTTGAAGAAATTATTATATTACCAGACCAAAGAAAATAAACCTTTTGTCAGAAGAACAGTCCTATAACCAATATAGAAATGGCAAAACAAAGGAGCCCACCCCTCAAAAGTGACCATGAGAGGGTGAAACACTGGAATGGAAGTTCACAGATAGAATTTCTTTGCCTATTCTGACCATCACACACTTTTTATGAATTCACCACCATGTCCCTTTGCACTAAGTATAAATTCTGATACAGGACAGAGTCACCAGATAGAAAAGTTAGTCCTAGGGGAAAAAATTAGGCTCCACTAAAAGAAGGGTTAGCTCTTTCAGCTCATCGCGTCTGCAACTGGGGTGAATGTATATACACAGTGGCAGAAATACTGAAGATCTGATGGCTACAAATTGCTTGAAAAGAAATGACAGCAAACTTATTTCTGCTAGTCTTTTGTGATTTCCACATCTTATGCCACCTGGTCCCACGGAAGCACAGTTGGACAAATCTGCCCAGAGCACTCAGAGTGACTCATGAGGAGTCACAGGACCACACACAGAATCTACCTTAAGATTTGGTTTCCTTTTCTTGGAGGCTCTGAAAGGGGTGCCAACCACATTCAATATCAGGTTTTCAGAAATCTCAGAAGAGAAATTCTGCCCCATTGCCAAAAAGTTACTTCAGAAACCTCATTGCACAAATGGCTCATGAAATAGGCTCACTGGGGGTGAAATCTATCAAAAGATTAGAGTCTGATGTTAAATGCTGTTTAATAAGCAACAAAAGAGAAATCAGAAAAAGAACCGAGATGAAAGATCATCACAGGCTGTGCCAAAGTGAAACAGATAAACAAATAAAAAGATATCAGCTTGATAGTAACAATTTTACTCATCGATCCTCCCGCCTGTGACCTACTTTTATGCAAGGAATTACTCTTCCTCCAAAAGCAGTCAATTTACACTAGAACCCGTAGTAGGCAAATGCCAGATTATCACATAACAAAAGGAGTATAAACATTGGGATTTCTGTCTACTCATACTATTTCAAACAGCTTAATCTTTGGAATCAGACAGACAGGACTTAAAATAGACTAACAGAATGACTGTGTGTGTTACTTAACCTCTCTGAGCTTATTTCCTCATATGTTAGATGTTGGTAAATGTTTCTTTCATGTATGATTTACAGGGAATGAAATCACACATATATTGCAAAGCAGAACATTTTTATATAACATAGTGGTCACTGAGTGCAGATTCCCTTACTCATTCTTTATAATCTTCATCTCATTAACATAGGCACATGGCATGAAGTGCACCCTAGGACTCTTCTGCCATCTGCAGTAACTAGGTAGGGAAAAGAGAAAGCCTAACGTGGAAGTTTAACAGGTTGATCTAGCAGTCATGACTTTCAGAGCTGAGTGATTTTTGTTTCCATATTGCCACGCTGACCTGACTCACTCTCTCCTCTTAACTGTAATAATTTCAGGAGCTAGAGACCTTAGGGCTCTTCACTGGATTTTTGAACGTGGCTGGCAGAAATCTGCCTTTATTAAAATCATGCATTCATCCTCCTGGTAAAATCCCACAAGAGCAAGGACTTATCTGACATAATTTTCTCCACACAGGTCAGTGTAAGACAGAAATAGTTCATGTATCAAACTGCCCCACGCTTTGAGCCAGGAGAAGGAGGGGAAGAGTGTCTTGCAGCTGAGTTTCCTGCTCACGGCTGGTGGCAAAGCTTGCCCGGCCTGCTCTCCCAGCATCTTCACCACCTGCAGCCCACCCTAGGCCCAGAGGGGCTTCACAAGAATTTGTTAAGCAAATGTCTACAGCATCCTTATTAAGCCTTTTTACAGGCTTCCAAAAGCTATGATCTAAAGAATTCTGGAAACTCCTTGATTTTGTCTCCCTGTTTTTCTTAATCTGCCTCCGGTGGTTGCTCAATATTGACTAAAAGCAGGCTTCTCTAATACACCTACGTACAATGTACATGGGAAATACTCTATCCATCTGGGCTTTTTTCTGTATTTTATGCATTACTTTCCTCAAGATTAGCATGAATTTAGAATGTGAAACTATGGACATTAAAAAAAAAAAGACAGCAGTATGTCAATGAAAATACATCACAAAAATATAGAAGGGACAAATATTATTAATTCCTTTTGTAGTACCTCTGAAAGTCCTAGCTACAAAGTAGTTGTTTGGGAAGATAACAATTCATCACTATTGATGGGACAAAATTTTGGCTTCTGAAATACAACTTTAAAGTATCACAAAGCAGACCTCTATTTTCTTTTTTTCTTTCTTTATTTTTTTTTATTCTGCAGACCTCTATTTTCAAGCATGCATATGGAGACACACTACACAAAAACATCCACACATTCATGCACTGTCCAATAATTTATGTACATTCTTCATAATAATGAGCGAATTGGCCTCTGCCTACTTAAAACTTAAGGGGCGCCTGGGTGGCTCAGTCAGTTAAGTGTCCAACTCTTGGTTTTGGCTGAGGTCATGAGCTCAGGGTTGTGAGATCGAGCC
Organism: Leptonychotes weddellii; assembly: GCF_054177405.1. Classification (NCBI taxonomy): domain Eukaryota; kingdom Metazoa; phylum Chordata; class Mammalia; order Carnivora; family Phocidae; genus Leptonychotes; species Leptonychotes weddellii. Next base: position 110,065,159 of record NC_138375.1, read on the forward strand.
CCAAGTCAGGCTCAGCACTCAGCATGGAGTCTACTTGGGACTCTCTCTCCCTCTGCTCCTCCCCTACCCCCCACCTCCACGCTCTCTCTTTCTCTCTCTCTCTCTCAAATAAATAAATCTTAAAAACAAAACAAAACAAAGCTTAAAACCCATGTATTTACTAACACTTGTCTTTCATGTACAGCAAGCCATCCACTTTCCAAGGCTTTTCTAGCTATTGCAAACTAAATCCTAGATACCGAAAATAAACATGTACTTTGGAGTATGTTGGAGTGTTATTTGAAGTATTGTCATTTAACTTAAAGATATAATGGGCTTGAGAGGCTACTTCACATCTCATTAAAACCTTCGAAATTGTCAACAGGAAATCAAGAAATTACAGATTGCATTTAACCTACTGCAGGGAAATCATCTTACAATGAACTTCCCCTATGCCAAGAAAGGTGACTAATGGGAGAGTTCTTTTCTCCTCTTTCTCCCCAATCCCAGCTTGTCCTGTTATTCACCACATCCCCACATCGTTGATCCACTTGTTCTAATATCTCCTTAGTCCAACCAGACAAATTCATTCTTGGTCTCTTTGTCTTACCATCCTTCATCTCCTCAGAAAACCCCTACAGTAGAATTACCACAAAGCAAACTTTGGCTTCAAAGTGAGATCCACAGTCTATGGCTTTATCACCTCTGACATGAATTGCCAGAAGATCCTATCACATCAGTTCAGTGCAATTACTGGAAATAGTAACTGGATATATAAACAAGGAAAGCATGCAGAGTTGACCACCACAACCCCTAGAGGTCTCAGAGCTTTTTAAAAAACAACCCTCCTATAGCATTTCCAAAGAGAACTTTCCCTATAGATGATACAGCAGGACATTTCTCCTTGAACCTCAAAACATTACCCAGTATGGCATCATCTTATTCTCAAGCCTGTTCCAGCCCTCTGCAGAGCTATGTTTTAACATCAAATATTTAAGACCAATCCTTACTTCTTAACAGCGTTATGGTCAAGGCTTCATATATCTGAAAAGAAAACAAAGTAAAACAATTCTCTGATGTTACTTTCCCAGAGTGGAAACAAAGTAGGTTATAATCAAGTCACAGGTACTATATACATTCAGTTTACCAGATAACCCCTGTCACTGTTGGTAACTCAATAAAGCCAATGACACTGGCGCGGGGGAGGGGACGTGTGCAAATGCACGACCCCTTGACTGCTCTCTCACCTCGTTCTGAGAAACAGCATCATTTTTTAGAATGATCAGGTTCCCGGCACTCTGCCCACTTTGGCCTGTGAGGTGCCTGCTCTCACTCGCAGCTGCTTGGGCTCCCCCGGGCCCCAGTCCTGTCTGTGCCCCTGTGTTATAAAACATGAAAGTGTCACTCCCTGAGCCTGCTGTCAGACAGGCCTTGTAGCAGTAGGTCTTGGTGAGGGAGCCATTCCCGCGCACTTCAATGAAGTGCGGCTGCACCTTGAGGCCATGTGGTATCCTGGCCTCAATATTGTTGTTGGCCTGTTTGTTTAGTTCAGCGGGGCACCGCTCCCTCACTCCACAGAAGCCCCCGCAGCACGCGGTCCCATACGCAGTGGAGCGGTAGCACTTGATGATGCTCAAAACAATGATTGTCAAAAGGAATATAAAAGACACTGTGCTTAATGCTATGATTAGATAGAGTGTAATTTCAGAGTATGTCCGCGGACTCTTAACATGTCTCTGAGTATCAGGGAGGATTCTGGAGACTCTCTCCACCACAGCCACTGTAATGGCCACGGAGGACGACAGCGACGGCTCGCCATTGTCGCGGACCACCACCGTCAGGTTGAAAGTCGTCCCACTCTCATCTCCCATCTTCCTGGTAGTCCTAATTTCTCCTGTGTGTAGCTCTACTTTAAAGAGGTCCAGCTCAGAAGTCTGGGCCAGATGGTAAAAGAGCCAAGCATTCTGGCCAGAGTCTGAGTCCATGGCTATGACTTTGGTGACCAGATAACCAGCAGGGGCAGTTCGAGGCACCATCTCGATGGCTGCTGACGCATTAGTTGAGGTAGGGTACAGGATGTGAGGGGCGTGGTCATTCATGTCCACCACGTACACATTGGCGGTCACAGTGCTGCTCAGTGGTGGACTCCCCTTGTCCTGGGCCTCCACAGTCACAAAGAACTCCCGAAACTTCTCATAGTCAAAGGAGTTGACAGCATAAAGGCTGCCACTGGCACTGTTAACGGAGACATAGGAGGTGACCGGTAGCCCTTGAACCTCCCTCTCCAGGAGGGAGTAGGTCACCTCCGCATTCTCCTTTTCATCCGGGTCTGTGGCTTGCACAGTGCAGAGCAATACCCCTGGCAAATTGTTCTCCTCGATGTAGATGGAGTAGGAGTCCTGTCGGAAGCTGGGTGGGTTGTCATTGATGTCAGAGATCTCAACCTGCAGCGTCCGCTGGGATGTGAGCTGTGGTACTCCCCCATCCGCGGCCGTCACCGTGATGTTGTAGGCAGCCACCCGCTCCCTGTCCAGAGGACCGCTCACCACCAGCGTGTAGGAGCTTCCAAAGCCATTCAGTCGGAAAGGCAGTGAGGCCTGCAGGCCCAGGCTCACCTTCCTGTTGAGGCCCGAGTCCTGGTCGTTGACACTGAGGAGGGCCACAACGGTGTTGGATGCAGCGTCCTCAGGCACTGGGCTGTACAGGTCCGTGAGCACCACCTCTGGTGCGTTATCATTCACATCCACGATGTCCACCAACACCTTGCAGTGACCCACCATGGGCACGGGCCCCTGGTCGGTCGCCTGCACATAGATCTGGTAGGAAGAGGCCTCCTCATAATCCAGTGCTCCACTTACCCGCACTTCCCCAGTGCTGGCATCGATGCTGAAGAGCTGCCTCTCCCGGTCCGACGTGTAGCTGCTCAAGGAGTACCTGAGCTCGCCGTTGGAGCCCTCATCCGGGTCCGAGGCATTCAGCTTCACCACCAGCGTGCCTGGGGGGGCGTCCTCCCGGAGCTGGACGCGGTAAGTGGACTGGTCGAAGGTGGGAGAATTGTCGTTAGTGTCCAGGACACGCACAGAGATCTGTGCCGTGCCCGAGCGGGCTGGACTGCCCCCGTCCACAGCTGTGAGAACCAGGTGGTGCAGCGCTGCCTGCTCGCGGTCTAGGCCCTTCCGCAGCACCAGCTCCAGCACCTTACTGTTCTCCTGCAGGGGTTTAAGGTCCAGCTCGAAGTGCTCGCTGGGGCTGAGCTCGTAGGTCTGCACCGAGTTGGCGCCCACGTCGGGGTCCTGCGCGCTCTCTATGTGAAAGCGCGCTCCAGGGGCCACCGATTCGCTTACCTGCAGCTGGTAGTCGGGCCGCGGGAAGCGCGGCGAGTTGTCGTTGATGTCCAGGACCTCCACCTCCACGGCGCTCACCGCCACGGGGCTGTGCGCCAGCACTTCCAAGCTGAGCAGACAGCGAGGCCGCTGCTCGCACAGCGCCTCCCGGTCAATGCGCTCGTTGACGAAGAGCGCGCCACTCGTCAGGTCCAGCTCCAGGTAGCGCGGACTGGGCGCACCCAGATGGTTGATGCGCAGGCAGCCGGGCCCCAGGCGCCGCAGCTCCAGCCCCAGCGCGCTAGCCACGTTGCCCACAGGCGCGCCGGGTGCCTGCTCCTCCGGCACCGAGTATCGCAGCTGGGAGGCCGCTGGGCCCAGCAGCAGCAGCAGGAGGGGCAGAGGCGGCAGCAGCCAGGACATGGGCGGCCGGAGTCGCGGATGCTCTGTCGCCCCAGGTCTGGGGCCCGCCAGCTCCATAGCCACCGGCCGCGGCGGAGGCAGGAGCCGGGCAGGGCCGGAGGCAGCAGTTTTCCCAGCCGTGCTCCACGCCCGGGCCCCGCCTCCGCCTCCGCTAGTGCCACCGTGCGCCCGCTCCCCCACGGCTCACGCGCTAGCAAACGCCGGGGGCCGCTCCGCTCGTCGGCCCCCCGGAGGGCTCCTGGCCCCGCCGCCCCCGCTGACTCCCCATATCCCAGCTCCTCCGCTCGCCGCACAGTCGCTCCGCCTGGCTCCGCTGCCTGCCCGTCGCCGCCGCCGCCGCTCCAGGGGGAGGGAAAAGGAAGCAGAAGGGGAGGGGGAGGAGTGCTCAGCAAGTCCGGCTCCGGTTCCGCACCGAGGTGGCAGACGGCGACCCGGAGTGATCGGTCGCTCCAGCCACTCCAGCTCCGGCTCCTTCACCCTGGACCCGCGGGATCCCGGCGGACCGCGGCAACGCGGCCACTCCCTTTCTCCCTGCCCCCATCTCCCTGTTCAGCCAGTCTCCACCGTCCCTCGGCCGTTGAACGGGTTTCGTAAGGAGATTATTCTAGCACAAGCAGTTATGTCTCTAGGACTTGGGCTATCACCTTCCCAGGAAAAGATTTCCAAGCGCAATTCAGGAAAATAAACTCGGGGCCTTAGCTAAGTATGGGCACCTGGGCGGCGGCTACACATTCAAAAGAAACAAACGCAAGGAAGGCGCTCTGGGGTTGCTGATGACGGGAATTGTTCACCTGACCCCAACCTTTTCCCTACAATACTCCTAAATAGTGCAGAAAGTGTTCAACTCCTGGGGCAAAGGGAGGGGGATGGCAAGTGCGGTTCTCTTCTGCGGAGCAAGCCTAAAACTAACATCCTGGGATCCCAGTACTCAGTTCTGCTGGTAGCCAGGGGCTTGCTTTCAGTGTGTACCTTGGCAAATAACCAATATTTCAAGTTTTAAATTTTTCTTTCAAAAATGGCTCCATGAAACTGCAGGCTAAGGTCTTATGTGACCCCTTTATATCAGAGTGGGGAAATCTGGTAAAATTTTAAAGAAATTCTTTCCTCAAGCTTTTCCTTCTTTTACTCCAAATCTTTTAAATTTATCATCCAAGACATTTTCTTTGTTCTTTCAAGAGTGTTTTTAAAATTTTTCTTTAACAGATGACAATGTCATCAAGAGCCTGCAAAACCATTACATCAAGAGGGTTACTCTTGATCTCCCAAGCCAGGCTGGAATTTGGACTCCACTGAATGCTTTGCAGTGAAAAATCTGCTGTTATTTATTTATTTATTTTTTAAATCTGCTGTTATTAAGCAAACTGTGGGAGGCTGGGATTTCTCTTACAACAGCCAGCAAGTTTCAATGGCTACGGCTCCCCTTCCATAAATATGAGGCTCCTTTACACCTCTGGCCCTCCTTTCTTCTAAGACTCAACCTTGTATTGCTACAGAGACAACAAAAAGACAACCAGTTTTCTCTTCAGTGAACAAGAAAGCAAAAGGATCCGAGGAAGTGTCTCTGTGCTGTGTCACGGCCGCTGCTCTGCTCCAGACACCCACTCTTCCCAGGCCTTCTTCTCTCTTCCACAGGAATTTAAAATCCATTGCCCCACATGCAAAAAGCACTCACCGAAAAGTCCTTTCCCTTTCTCATCTCCCAGCATCCTCTCACTGCTAAGATCTCCCTCTGTGGGTCATTTTCTAGCTCTGGGCTGGAATAAAGCCAGAATGAGAGCTGACATTTGGCATTCTTCCCTCCTTGAGGGGACAGGTGAAGGGGCCAAAGCAATGATCCTGACACCCAGATTTCAAAGGCCTCAACTAGCACATCCCTTCCTTCCCACCCACTAAGTTCACTTGCTGACAACACTCCACAACCTAACCAGTTTTATTCCAGAGATGCTCCCAGATTCCTCCTATCACTGCTGCTTCTTATTTGTCCTCTTTGTTCCTTCAAGGGTGCAGAGTGGGAAGCAATTTCCATCACATTCTATTCCTGTCTCCTTTCTTAGGTCTCTGGCTTCTCCCCCTCTGTCTGCTTCCTCCCCAAAAGTCCCTACAATAACTCTGTCTCTGTTTGCTATGGTAATTTGATCTCAGAAAGCCTTAAACTCTCAAGTGCATGAATCGTAGGCCTGGCCTGTGTCTTCACCCATTACTTATTTCTGAAAATAAATGGCTTATAAGTGGAATAAGTTATAAGTTGTCAGGAAGAGTGACCTTTTCTTCTCTCATCTCCTCCCAGGCCCTGACAGTCACTGCCACCTCTGCCCACAGCTCAGAAACCTGGCCACTGGGTATTGACCATGCATGGATCTGTGCCCCTGAAAAGATCATAGGCACTTAAGAAAGAGATTAACGTGACAGGGGCTTGGTGAAGTTTTTAATGGAAGTCCCCAAGTGTCACATCTCTAGAGAAAAAACAAGGCTTGTCTTTTAGCAATTTTGTCATCTTTCAGCAAGGACACCTCCCAGGTTGTCCATTTTGATGAGTCAGGATCGTAAGTTTCAACTAGTATTTACTCCCTCAGTGACTGAGAAGGCAAACAGGAAGCGGACACAAATCAGCCATCTTTTCGAAGACATCCTACTAAAGAGACTGTCCTATATTTGGCACTACAATGATTTTGTTCCTCACACTATTGTACTTAGCCTCTTGCCAACCTTGCTAGTTGGTGGAATGAGGTTGCTTAGATTGCTGGCAAGTGCCCTGTCGACAATATGAATGTTAATGCCTTGACCACTTCTTCCCTCGTTATGTACTCCTTCCCTTGGACCTTCAAGAACCCCTATTAAAAAGCAGAATAGCACAGTGTTTAGGAACACAGACTTTGGAGTCAGTCATACACTCGCCAGTGACTAACCGTGTGGCCTTGGACATGCACTGAAACCTAAGCTTCAGTTTACTCATTTTAATCAGGGAAGACAGACAATATTAAGTAAAACTCATAGGGTAGTTATGATTATACGAGATGATGTATTTAAAGCAATCTGCATAGTGATTGACAAGTATGTTTTAACTATTATTATTATTAAAATGCAACCATTTATCACCAAATAATACCTTAGTTGATAGTCTCTATATAGCATGGAGGAAGTCGATGATGATAGGAAGCGGAGTGTGCACCAAAGTTAAGCTTTCCCAATTGCTTCAAGAGCTTATCCTATATTTTGAAAACAAAAACCAGTCCCTTTCTAGATCACTAAGGAAAAGGGACTTCTGTCATGAGGATTCCTTCAAGGGATTTGCTTCCTCACAAGAGATTCACCTTTTTTTAAAAAAAGATTGTATTTATTAATTTGAGAGGGAGAGCGTGTGCACAAGTGGGGATGAGAGGCAGAGGGAGGGGGAACAAGGAGACTTCCCCCTGAATGCAGAGCCCCATGCGGGGCTTGATAAAGGGCTTGATGCAGCGCCTCAATCCCAGGACCTGAGATCATGACCGGAGCCGAAGTCAGATGCTTAACCAACTGAGCCACCCAGGTGCCCCCAGAGATTCACCTTTTTAGGATATATGAAAATACTTTAGCAACAGAGCACAGCAGAGTTCCCAAACATGCTGTAATCTCCAGCACATAATACAGTGCTTGGCACTGGATCCCACTAATAAAGTTGTTGGACTTTAAAAAAGGCTCTGCCCAAAAGTATTATGTGATCATTCTTTCTACTTTATATTGTAATTATAAAGTACAAGTATTTGCTGCTTATAACTAACAAGAAAAGTGACAGGTTAAGAGAAGTGCCATGATAGGCAAGGTTTTGTGCCATGGTAGACACAGTTTTGCTTATCCCCATGGTAGACAATAATTTTGAAATAGTATTCCTCAATTGTATCCCTTAATTGTATTTGTAAAATGCATCTATCATGAGGTCATTGGGCACAAGAGCAAAACCAATCACAACCACAACCGAATTAAGCCTATAAGAAAAATACTGGCACTCAGTGAACTCTCCTAATTCACATAAATTTGTCCTTTATTATTGCATCATTACAAATAATTTTACTTTGAAATGATCAGAACCAGGGGCGCCTGGGTGGCTCAGTCGTTAAGCGTCTGCCTTCGGCTCAGGTCATGGTCCCAGGGTCCTGGGATCGAGCCCCGCATCGGGCTCCCTGCTCAAAGGGAAGCCTGCTTCTCCCTCTCCCACTCCCCCTGCTTGTGTTCCCTCTCTCGCTGTGTCTCTGTCAAATAAATAAATAAAATCTTAAAAAAAAAAAAAAAAGAAATGATCAGAACCAAACTATCTGGAGTCTTCTGGCCGTAGGGCAAGGCGACATACTCCATTAGTTCGATCAGGCTTTGGGCTGACCATGACGAGAATATCTGCCAAATCAGGAAGGATCTAATTTTCATTTGTAAGATGTATATTTATGTTGTTCCACAAACTGAGTGCGTGATATATAATTTAAAAACAGACACATGAATATCCCAATGTTTAGTGCGGTCCAAAGTTATTAAAAATTTTCACTTTGTTATAAAGGAACAGGACTTCTAATCTTGATGCATCTCCAGAAGTAAAATACTTTCCTATATGGTTACAGCATTCTCTCCAGGTATAGCATCCAGTGGATGGGGAGATAAAAAAGATTTTTCATATAACATGACAGCTAAATTTTTTTTACTTTCCCTTCCCTCCAGAAGGCATCAGCTTTCAGGGAGAGATCTCTACATCTTTAGTTCTGAGAATCTAATATACTGTTGATTCTTGACTGAGGCATCTAAAAATTGCTTAGAATAAACAAAGGGACTCAAAATATCTTTGGGTGAGTAACAATAAAAGGGGAGAATAGGTTAAAGGATTAGGGCAGACAGTGTAACATTAACAGATAAAATAAAACTATTCAATTATTTTGTGGCCATGCTTATCTATCAGTATTCTCAATGGAGATAGCCTAACAAAAATCATAGAATGTTAAAAGTTGAGAGATATTCAGAGAGTATATCACCCAAATTCTTTATTTTTCATTGAAGGAAATGTTTAAACAGAATTTGAACCTCAAGATCAGTGCCAGAAGTTAGTCAAGTGTCTTTAACAAGATAAATGATCTTCCGGGGTAATGGAAGAACTTACAATGTGACCAGGGAACCAAATTTCCTATTTTTTCTTTTTTTAAAGTGCCATTGAGCTTGATATAAATTCCTTTAAAACTCTAATATTAAAAAAGTATTGTTTATGAGCACTTAGAAATAGGGGCGCCTGGGTGGCTCAGTCGGTTAAGCGACTGCCTTCGGCTCAGGTCATGATCCTGGAGTCCCGGGATCGAGTCCCGCATCGGGCTCCCTGCTCGGCAGGGAGTCTGCTTCTCCCTTTGACCCTCCCCCCTCTCATGTGCTTGCTCTCTCTCATTCTCTCTCTCAAATAAATAAATAAAATCTTTAAAAAAAAAAAAAAAAAAGAAATGAAGGCATTCATGCTAGGGACTACTTTGGCTTAACAAACCTTGAAACATCAAACCAACTGCATAGACTTAAAATATTTCACATTGGCATTTTAGATTTTCAGTTGCTAGAATCTTTCATAAGGGAAATGCTACAGGCATAACCTCTCTGAAGTTCATGGAGACGGTTAAACAAAATCTCCCAATATAACCTTGCAGACAAAATGAAGAAAGAAAGGCTGCAAGAGTATAATTAGGTGATTTCTTAACTGTTTGAATAACACTGCCAAAGAGTGTTTATCAATGGAATGCTTCAGAAGGTTAAATCTAAGTGGGTGGATACAGCGATCCACTGACTGGTCTTACTCCATTCAACATTTTATCAATGATTCAAGACAAGGAAGCATCAAGTGTCCAGGCCAATCCAGCAATAAGTTGAGCTCTCTGGAATGAGAACAACTGTCTAGGTTAACCATGTTTCTAATTCACTGAAATTAGTACCAGTATTCTATCTGAGATTCAATACATGCCAGAAATTCCTAAGTTTGTATTTAAGCTAACTTCTGGCTTCTAGTATTGCCATTAAAACTTGTTCCCAGTTTCCATTCATCACTTGAGGCCTCTTATTTTAATAGAAATCCTGGTCTGGCCTTGTTTCTCCTTGTAATTCTTGGGATTTTAGCCATAGAATGAAATAAGATGGGAATCTGGCACTAAAGAACATCTTTGTTCCCAAGTGGGTTTTAGCCAAAGCATTCATTGATTTGGATACTTTTTTTTCTTTCTCAAAAAAAATATATTGTTGAGGTTCCTTGAATTTGAACTGTTTTCCAAGATATGACCTGAGCTCAGTCTAAATGAAGGCCGTAATCTGCTTGCTGCTTGGAAAAAACAAACAAACTATACCTCTCAGATACATCTCAAAAGTATCTGTTCATATATTCAAAGTATGAGGTAATTGTTGGCTTTTGGGGTCCCTCTTTCATCCTGATGCCTTAGCACTTAACAGTTATTATTTCTATACATATTATCTCATTTAATTCTCACAAGAGCACAGTGAGGTTGGTATTGATGAAGATACTGGATCAGAATCTCCAGGGAACTTTTTTCCATGCCTCTGTTTCTCGAGATTCTACTATAATATCTGACCACTACACATGCACTCCTGATTAAGAATTGTATTATTTGGGGCACCTGGGTAGCTCAGTCGGTTAAGCGTCTGACTTCAGCTCAGGTCATGATCCCAGGGTCCTGGGATCGAGTCCCGCATCAGGGTCCCTGCTCAGCGGGGAGCCTGCTTCTCCTTCTGCCTGCTGTTCCCCCTGCTTGTGCTGTCTGTCTGTCTGTCTCTGTCAAATAAATAAATAAAATTGTTTAAAAAAAAAAAAGAACTGTATTATTTGGTCTCAAGAGCTATTAATTTCCAAGTATTTCAAATGGGATCCTATTCAATTCTTTCCATAACTACAAATTTCTTTTTCTTTTAGAAACTTCGATTGGATCTTCTGAATTTTTTTAATGACTAGACTTGATAAAATTGTGATATAAATTTGTATTTCATACCCCAACCTCTCCTTTTAGTATCATCGTACCACCTACGATATTCTGCCTAAATTTACAAATGGGGTTTTACAAATGATTTGGACTTTTCTGATACAAATCCCACTCATGTCTTCCTTGAGATAGATTTTGTTAACATAATTCCTTCAGCTGTTATGTACACAATACATTATAAGGTGGGTAAAATATAAATCCTCTAAATTAGCTAAGTTAAGATGTAGTGTGTTTTCTGTGAATATTAAAAGATCCTTTAAGGAATTTTGATAAGATAATTAAGGTTATCTAAAAAACTTTCTTCATCAAAGGTCCTTTTGGGGCACCTGGGTGTCTCAGGCAGTTAAGCATCTGTCTTTGGCTCAGGTCATGATCCCAGGGTCCTGGAATCTAGCACCAAGCTGGGCTCCCTGTTCAGCGGGGAGCCTGCTTCTCCCTCTCCTCCCCCCCTCGTGCTCTCTTTCGCTATCTCTGTCTCTCTCTCAAATAAATAAATAAGCTCTTTTTTAAAAAAAAGCTCCTTTTATTAAAGTTGTTCAGGAAAGACACTTAGATTCTTCAATTTTGTGGTAACCTCAGAATTTTTTACAAAGCTTTTAGGTAGTAAGATCTAGGATTAAATTCCACGAGCAATTATAGATCCCCAGCTCCTTCAAGGTTTTTAATCACATTGTATGCTAAAATCATGCACCTAGGTAACACCCTCTTCTAGTCTCCTGCTTAAAGTAAAACCAGATTCTATGATTCAAGATCTAGCTCTACTGTTTACTGATTATGTGTCCTTAGAAAAGTTGTTTAATTTCCCTAAAACTCAGCTTAGTAAAATAAGAAACACATAGTACTTACTACAAACATTTATTGAGATAAAGCATGTAAAAATTTCAGTATATAAATTCTCAGTGATGATTAGCCAGAAAAAAGAAGGGGTAGCATAGAGATAGAAGTCTCATGAAATTATCCAAATAACCTGAGGAGAAGGGAGGGATGAGTCAAAAAAATTGGGAAATCCAATCTTCTGCATTCTCTTTTTTTATATTACAAGCAAAAAAAGCATATTCTACCTGACAGAATAAGGTAGAGTGAAAGAAAATCTAGTACTGGTTCTATTTATACAGCATCTCTGAACTAATGGTCTCAAAATATCTTAAAATCATTTAACTTGATGCATCTAACTTTCAGCACTGAATAGGAAAAAAAATATACATAAAACTCCCCAATCAATCAACACTTTAACCTGTGACTTTTCTTTATCTAAATCTATTGGAGAATTCTCTAATAAATCCAGTGAACCAAAGACAATGGAGTGGTAACTTTAACAAAGATATAAAATTGAGGCATAGAATAGTGCAATAATCTACTAGAAATATGGAGTTGATTTCAAGCAGACATGGGTAAAAATCTCACTTTCTCTCTTTCCAATTCAATGTTACACCTATTATAACAGAGTTGTCACCCTAGGATTTTCAATATCCTTTACAATTAAAATTTTATCACAGCCTCCCATGATTAGTTGTCTACAGTACTCTTAAGCTAGACTAGTATTCCTTTGATCCAATTATTATAAGCTCATTTAAAAACTCAACTGTATATGAAACATTTATTGGTTTATAAATCAATATATACATAGGATATATTGGACAGCTCTGCCTCCTAGGATATGTGGATTTAAGCTACCAAGAGTTGAGAAATAAAGAGGATTTTCAAATTACAAAAAGTCATTCTTTCCAAGGGCCAATAATGATGTGTTAAGAAAGTAGCAATCATCTCGATAAAGTCAGGCTGTGATTTCCTGGGTACAAGGATGAATAGTACATCTCTGGATGAAAACGCTGATTATAATTCTGAGAACTTGGCAATTGTAGGATGCAGACGGACACAGAAAATTATCATTAATTATTCCCAAATCTTAATTCCCCCAGGACCAATATATTTTGCAAAAAATTATTAAAGGATTCAATGGTGTTAAACAGGAAGTGCCAACTTGGAAATACAGGAAGTAGGAAATCACATTTATCTCTATATAATTATTTCAGAAACTCTTGTACGTTGGTCTAATTAAGGAAGATTTAAATTCAAATTCATCAAGCACTCATAATCTAGTATGTGCTTTTCTCATTAAAGAAATATTTTAATATGCATCAAGATTATTGAGTCAACATTAAAAGCGTATGGAGTAAACTCTGTAGGCAAGCAGACACTGTAATTCTCCAACAAACCCTCATTCATCATTTATCTTAAAGGCAGAAAAGTTTGAAGGTCTAGATAAAGACATTTCTTTTTTTCCTTGATTTAGGTAAGTTTAGTGGCTCTCAAGTTTTGGCATCCATGAGAATTTCTCTGTAAGGTGGTACCAATACAACTAGGAACACTGTACTTGAAAAATTTATGTGATTTTCAAGCTTAATATTATTTAGATATAATATTCACCATACACACTTATTTTGGAAACTTAACCCTTTAGAAATATGCGCATTGTATTTCCATTTAATTTTACCTTATGTTTATTCTTTTTAAAATTTTTAAATCTCAGAATTTGTAAAGAAAAAATTGCCTTAAGGTGTAAGAATCTTAATGGCAGAGATAAGTCAGAACAAAACAATCTCACTGTATTTTTATTAAAAGAAAACATATCCCAGCTGTCTCTCTAATGCAGATCTTCCATCCAAGAACTTACTTGGGGTGTCCAACTGGCTCAGTCCATAGAGCATGCAACTCTTGATCCCGGGGTTGTGAGTCTGAGCCCCACATTGAGGGCAGAGATTACTTAAAGAAAAGAACTTACTTGATATCTGATATAATAATGAATTGAAATGAACTGTTAAAGTAGAATAGGAATGCTTTTATTCTATGAGCACACATAGGTGATATTCTTGATTTTCTTACATAGAACCAACATCATTCTAAACAATAGTTTATTCTCCTGATGTTTGGGATATATGCATTAAATACTTGTTTAGACACACACACACACACACACACACACACACACAACACAACACAAAAGAAAACATGTCCACGTTCAGATGCTGGGGAACTTTTCATTCATTCAACATTTATTGAACGCTAACTTTGTGGCAAGAACTGAACTAAATACTTAACCTCTGTAGCACTTTCCTGGTACCTCTTATGTATAGTTTTAATTTATATATTAAACTGGGGTTAGGTGTGTACATATCTTCCCTGTTCAACATGCTTAAGGGACAGAGTTTACTCATTCATGCTACAGATACCAATGGATAACTATTATTGTCAGACAATCTGCTGGCTACTGGAGGAAATGGCAAAAGAAATAGACATGATATTGATCATGGAGTAGTGCAATAAAGGAGGTGGATGATAAACAAGTGAACAAATAAGTAGGCAAAAAGTGAAAATGTCATAAAAGAAACAGTCAAGAAATTACGATAAAGGATACCTGAAGGAAATACACTCAGAAATGGATATCAGCAAAGGCCTTCCTTAGGAGGTAACATTTAAAAACTGTGACTTGAAGGATAAGAAGAGGCCAGTCATGCAAAGACTAGTGAGGAGAGCATTACCTGCTGGGAGAACAGCCAAGTGTGAAGGTACTAAAGTAGAAAAAGTCAGGGCACACTTGAAGATTAGAAAGACGGTCAGTGTGGCTTAAGCATAGGAAGCAATGGGAGAGTGGCCTAAGATGGATGAGAAACAACCAGGGGCGGGATCTTATAGTCTTGCTCATTACCATAAAGAGTTTGGATTTTATTCCATTTATACCAAGGTAGTAAGCCATTGTAGGTTTTAAACAGTGCATGAGATGATTAATTGTATATATTTTAAAATACTACCATAATTGCTATATGGAGAATGATCTGTGGAGAGCAGGATTGGGGGTAAGGGTGCAATTACAAGGATACTACGTCTGTCCAGGGGAGGTAAGATGGTGATGTGGACCAAAGTAATGGCTGTTGGTCGAAGATGGACACCTGTAAACTAAGTTTCAGAGGTGGAATTTATAGGACTGATTAATTAAAGAGCAATGACAAGCTACCCTTTAGAGAGGGAGCTGTCAAGAATGACTCCCCAGCTTCCACCATGAAGAACCAGGTGGGCAGTGGAATCAGTTTCTAAAAAGACTGTGGGAAGAGATGGCCTGAGCAGGTCTGGAAATCAAGGGTTCAATTTTAGACACGTGTGAACTGCCTGTGAGAAAGCCAAGCAGAGATGTTAGGTGATCAGATAGGAGAGTTTGGAACTCAGCAGAAGGGTCTGGGCTGAAGAATTTAAAATTACAGTGGCACCTGGGTGGCTCAGATGGTTACGCCTCTGCCTTTGGCTCAAAGCCCCGCACTGGGCTCCTTGCTCAGTGGGGAGCCTGCTTCTACCTCTGCCCCAACCCCTGCCTGTGCTTTCTCTCTCTCTCTCTGCCAAATAAATAAATAAAATCTTTAAAAATTAAATGAAAATGGGGCGCCTGGGTGGCTCAGTTGGTTAAGCGACTGCCTTCGGCTCAGGTCATGATCCCGGAGTCCTGGGATCGAGTCCCACATCAGGCTCCCGGCTCGGCGGAGAGCCTGCTTCTCCCTCTGACCCTATCCCCTCTCATGCTGTTTCTCTCTCTCTCTCTCTCAAATAAATAAATAAATAAAATCTTTAATAAATAAATAAATAAATAAATAAAATAAAAATTAAATGAAATTACAACTGAATAAATATTTTCTGAATGAATGTGGACACTGGGTAAAGGGGCAGAGTTATCCTTTATCCTTTAATAGTAGCTTCCTGTACTGGCCTTACTCTCCTTTTCTGCTATAGCAATACTCCTTATTTCTTATATATACGTCCCTTCATGAAATACTTACAAAATTGTACAGAAGACCTACCCAAAGCAAAGTGTACTTGGTGTTCTGGATATTCTTAGAAGCGACTAATAAAGGAAAAGACACCTGGGGACCACTAGCCAGTAGAAGTACAGCTTATACTGCTGTAAAAAAAGAGCCTCTATTACACACATATGTGATTTTTGAATAAGTGAATACAACATATCCATATATTTTAGGTTTTTAAAAGACATAAATTTTGGTTATACTTCCTATGTGATTTATTTTTATTTTTTATTGGTCTTCTATTTATTTAATTTAGGTTCAATAATATGTGTCCTTGTACAAAATTCAATTCACCCAGAATTGTAAAAAAAACAAAAAACAAAAAAAAAGTGAAAATCTTTCAAATCCCGTTCTCTTATAGACTACACCTTTAATAGACAATTGTATGTCCTGGCAGACTTTTACTTATACATATATAAATGTATAAATGTCAAAATGTAACCATATGTTGAATAATGTCACATGCTTTTCCTTCATCTATTGACATGATCGTGTGATTTTTATCCTTCATTTTGTTAATGTATGTCATGTTTAATGATTTGTAGATGTTGAACCATATTTGCATCCCCAGAATAAAAACCACTTAAATCATGAAAAAAAAAATGTAACCATACTCTATACAGTATCATGAACCTTTGCTTTTTTTTTTTTTTAAAGATTTTATTTTTATTATTTATTTGAGAGAGAATGAGAGAGAGCACATGAGAGGGGGTAGGGTTAGAGGGAGAAGCAGACCCCCTGCCGAGCAGGGAGCCCGATGCGGGACTCGATCCCGGGACTCCAGGATCATGACCTGAGCCGAAGGCAGTCGCTTAACCAACTGAGCCACCCAGGCGCCCCATGAACCTTTGCTTTTTTATTTTTACGTAACATATATGATGGACGGGGTGCCTGGGAGGCTCAGTTGGTTAAGTGTCTGCCTTTGGGGTGCCTAAACTTATGTTTCATTCTTTTTTTTTTTTTTAAAGATTTTATTTATTCATTTATTTGAGAGAGTGAGAGAGAGAGCACATGAGAGGGGGGAAGGTCAGAGGGAGAAGCAGACTCCCTGCCGAGCAGGGAGCCCGATGTGGGACTCGATCCCGGGGCTCCAGGATCATGACCTGAGCCGAAGGCAGTCGCTTAACCAACTGAGCCACCCAGGCGCCCATGTTTCATTCTTAATAATAGCTAAGAATGGATATCCACCTATGTATGGATATTTCATAATTATTTTCACTCCATGATTGAATATTTAGGTGCATTTCTGAAAGTGTGTGCATGTATATGCCTGTGTGTTTATTCTGAGAGATACTTAGTTAAAAGTATGCATATTTAATTTTTAGTTAGACAGGCCAAAATGCTTCCCTAAATTTTTGTGCCAGTTTATACTCTCAATCAATAGTAAACAAGCCAATTCATTTACTTCGATTTGTCTCCAAAATTCTTAGTTCATGACGTAGTAAAGAAACACAGAATCACCTTCACAGCAGTATTTTGTTTTCCTTAATAAAAAGGTCTCACATTATAATATATTTCATATGACTTGCATAAATCCTAAATGCTCACTGAAAAAGTCTGCTTACTTCTTTGAATTTATTTTACTTAAATCGACTAGTTTCATCATAGTGCTTCATATCATCTTTACCCTATATCCAACAGGGTTAAAGTTTATTCCTTTAAGAACATATATTTCTTGATATCTCACTCTCCAGCCCCTTTAGCCAAAAATAAAGAAATTATTATATTTAGTTACTGGACAAATGTGATATTTAAGCAAAAATTTAAAACATAAGATCTGAAGCTGAATCCTGTATATCTAAGTAAGGTCACAACAGGCCTTTCAGAGAAAACAATGTAGCCTCTGGACAAATTCATAAAGTAACTCTTTGAGAGCTCTTGAGAATAAGCAAAAGCAGGCAGATTTGAGGGGAAGTGGGAAGGAGCCAAAATTTGGAGAAAGGGATTAGCATGGAATTTTCATTGCTTTGGCGTGCAGGTCATGATTCTGGCATAGCATGAGGAAGCTAAAGTTCTAACAGATAGCCCTCAGTTTCTCTTGCATGAGGAACAAGAGGAAGGAGCCAGTGGCAATAAGCAAGCAGGGTGGGGGAGGATACTTGTACTAGAGAGAACCAAAAAAGGGATCTTTAAAGTCTGTACTTGAATTCTTTCCACATATCTACAGATCCCTGAAACACACATATAGAAAACAAGGCTAAAGCTAAAAGAACTAAACTAATGAGCTATTGCCCATTACAAGCAAGAGAGAATTTATATTTTTAGTCTAACCAAGTTTTTCCTCTACTAAAACAAAAACATTAACACCTTTCAGAGGAATATAACAGAATGCAGTCTCCACAACAAAACGTGTATAATATCCAGGACACAATTCAAAATTTCTTAGCATATAAGGAACCAGGAAAATGTGATGCATTCTCAAGGGTAAAGACCATTTGGAAGCTCATCATCATCAAACCTGAGATAATGCAGACAGTGACTTAAAAGTAGCTACTATATTTAACTAGGTAAAGAAAAATATGCTGGTAATGAATGGAAAGAAAGTAAATCTTAGCAGAGAAATAGAAAATATAAAAAAGAGCCAAATGGAAATTTAGTACTAAAAAGCAGAATATCTGAAATAAAAATGCACTGGATGAGCTTAGTAGAAGAATGGAAATAACAAAGGCAAAATGCAGTGAACCTGAAAATAGAGCAATAGAAATGATCAAATATGAATTAAGAGAGAGCAAAAGAAATGAAATAAAGTCTCAGACACCTATGGGACAAGATAGGAATACAAATAATGAATATTATTAAAGACCAAACTTTAACCCTACTATGGTGAAATCAGACAATATCAAGATATCTCATATGTAGGTAATTGGAATCCTGAGAGGAGAGTGAGAAGAGAGCCAAAAAAATATCTGAGGAAATAAGAACCAAAAATTTTCCATATTTTGTGAAAACCATAAATTTGCAGATTCAATAAACTCAGCCAAGCCCAAACAGGATGAATATGAAGAAAAGCACAAATGAACACATCACAGTCAAACTTCTGATCCAATGATAAGTTAAAAAAAACCTTGAAATCAGCATCCCTCACCCCCCAAATGGATAAACAAAAACAACCATATTACAAAAAGGGAACAATGACTCAAATAGCTATAGAAAAATCAGAAATCATAGAGGCTGGAAGACACTGGAATAAAATCTTTGAAATGCTGTAAGAACAAAATCTATCAACCCAGAGTTCTATATCATCCAAAAATACATGAGAAATAAGTACATTTTCAGATACAGGAAAAGGAAGAGAATCGTTGCAGCGCATATGCATTACAAGAAGTGCTAAATGAAGTTTTTTTGGGTTGAAGTGAAAAGATACTATGGGGAAAATCAACTGTTTAGGAATAAATTAATCACAGTGAAAATGGTAAATATCCATATAAATAAAAACGACCTTTTTCTTCTTAATTTCTTTAAAATACATAATGACTGCTAAGGCAAAAATTATAATTTTGTCTTGTGGGGTTAATATCTTTTGATATTTAATACTAACAAAAATTATAACATAAGCAATAGCATAGGAAGAGCTAAATGGTCTTGCACAGTTGTAAAGTTTCTATGTTTTATGAAAATGGTATTCTAGTAACTGTGAGTAGACTGAGGAAAGTTAAGAGGCATGTTATAATCCTTAGAGCAACCACTAAAAAATGAAAGTACATGTATAGCTAAAAATAGGTATATCTAAAAATGAGAAGATATTAAAAAGAATATTCTAGTAATTCAAAAGACAACAGATAAGGGGAAACAGAAGAAAAAAATAAGAGGGGACAAATAGAAGACAAATAATACATATATTAGAGAACACAAATTCAAACATATCAAAAATTACTCTAATGTTATTGGACTAAACCCTTCAATTAAAAGACAGAGATTAGCAATATGGATAAAGGAACATGATCCAGAAATATTTTTTCTACAAGGGCACACTTTATGTGTGTATGTATGTATGTATTTAATTTTTAAAAAATGTTTCAAGTTTTTATTTAAATTTTAGTTAGTTAACATGTAGTGTAATATTAGTTTCAGGAGTAGAATTTAGTGATTCACCACTTTCATATAACACCTGGTGTTCATCACAACATCACAATTAAGTGCCCTCCTTAATACCCATCACCCATTTAGCCCATCCCCCACGCACCGCCCCTCCAGCATCTGTTTTGTTTATTAAATTCCACATATGAGTGAAATCATATGTCATTTGTCTTTCTCTGACTGACTTATTTCACTTAGCATAATATACTCTGGTTCCATTCATGTTCTTGCAAATGGCAAGATTTCATTCTTTTTTATGGCTGAATAGTATTCCATTGTAGATATACACACCACATCTTCTTTATCCATTCATCAGTCAATGGACATTTGAGCTCTTTCCATAATTTGGCTATTGTTGCTAATGCTGCAGGGTGCATGTGCCCTTTTGAATCAGTATTTTTGTATCCTTTGGGTAAATTCCTAGTAGTACAATTTCTGGGTCATAGGGCAGTTCTATTTTTAAATTTTTGAGGAACATCCATACCACTTTCCAGAGTGGCTGCACCAGTTTGCATTCCCATCGACAGTGTAAGAGGGTTCCCCTTTCCCCACATCCTCGCCAACACCTGTTGTTTCCTGTGTTGTTAGTTTTAGCCATTCTGATAGGTGTGAGGTAGTATCTCATTGTAGTTTTGATTTATATTTCCCTGACGATGAGTGATGAGCATCTCTTCATGGGTCTGTTAGCTAGTCAAAGATTTTATTTTTTTTCTTAAGTAATCTCTACACCCATGTGGGGCTAGAATTTACAACCCCAATATCAAGAGTCACATGCTCTACCAAATGAGCCAGCCAGGCGTCCCACAAGGGCACACTTTAAATTTAAAGAAACAGAAAGTAAATAGACCAAAAGGGATATTCCACGCAAACACTAAACATGAGACTGGAATGGCCACTTTAGTGTCAGATAAAATATACTTCAAAAAAGAAAAAAAATGTATTAACAGCAGTAAAGATATATTTCATAATGATAAAGAGATCAATAAATAAGGAAGTTTTTAACAATCATAAATGTGTATATATGCCTAATACCAGAGCCTCAAAATGCATGAAGCAAAAATGGACACAATTAAAGGGAAAAAAATAATAATAAAGATTTTAACACTGCTCTCTGAGCAGCTGATAGAACTAGAAAAAACCATTAAGGACAATCTGAATAATAATTGTATTTATAAATCACTACACCTGAAGACTGCAGAAT
This sequence comes from Leptonychotes weddellii, assembly GCF_054177405.1. NCBI lineage: Eukaryota > Metazoa > Chordata > Mammalia > Carnivora > Phocidae > Leptonychotes > Leptonychotes weddellii. The sequence goes on from NC_138375.1 coordinate 110,085,986, forward strand.
ACACATTCTTTCAAGTGCACTTGGTACATTCACCAAGATAGACTGCATGCTCGGCCATAAAACAAGTCTCAATAAATTTTAAAAGACTGAAATCATGCAGAGAAGGTACTCTCTGACCAAAAGAGAATTAAATAGAAATCAAAAGCACTAAGATATCTGGGAAAACCAAAATATTTATAAATGTGAACATATTCCTAAATAATCAATGGATGAAAAAATAAATAAGAGAAATTAGAACACCTTTTTAAATGAACAAAAATAAAAATACAGCATCAGAATTATTTATTTAATGCAGATAAACAGTTCTTACAGGGAAATGTATAGCTTTAATTTTTTATATTAGGAAAAAAAATGTCTAAAATCAGTTACATAAGAATCTGCAGAGAAAAGCAAACACAAAGTCATAATAGAAAGCAAATAATAAAGATAAAAGCAGAAATCAAGAAATAGAAAACAGAAAAACAATAGAGAATATATCAACAAAGCCAAAAACTGGCTCTTTGAAAAGATCAACAAAATTAATAAGTTCCTAGGTAGACTAATCAAGAAAAAAAGAAACAACACAAATCACCAATATCAGGAATAAAAGAGATACCATCACTATAGATTACACACACTGAAAGATGAGAGAGTAGTATTAACTTTGTGCCAACTAATGTGACAAATTAAATAAAACGGATATTTCAAAGAATTTCAATTCTCTGAAAAATACAACTTAACAAGATTAACAAAAAACAAAACAAAAAATGTAGTGTTTCCATTTTTAATTGAAAAAATCTATTATAGAAACTGAATTCATTCGCAAAAAGCTTCCTAAAAAGGGGGCGCCTGGGTGGCTCAGTCGTTAAGCGTCTGCCTTCCGCTCAGGTCATGATCCCAGGGTCCTGGGAATGAGCCCCGCATCAGGCTCCCTGCTCTGCAGGGAAGCCTGCTTCTCCCTCTCCCACTCCCCCTGCTTGTGTTCCCTCTCTCCCTGTCTCTCTCTCTGTCAAATAAATAAAATCTTAAAAAAAAAAACAAACTTCCTAAATAGAAAACTCCAACTACAGAAGGAAATAGAAAACTCCAACTACAGAAGGTTTCATTCAAGGAAGAAATAACACCAATATTACACAGCCTTTCAGAAAACAGAGGAGGAATGAACACCCTCTCAGTCACCTTATTGGATCAGATAATACCAAAACCCGACGAAGACATTAAAAAAAAAAAAAAAAAAGCAGAAGGAAAAGAAAAAAAGATGAGAAAGTATGTACAAATATCTTGCATGAACACAGATGTAAAAATATTTAACAAAATATTAACAAATTGAATCCAACAATATATAACAAGATAATTATCATGTTTAAGTCGGGTTTATCCAGGAATGGGAGTAGTTTCAACATTCAAAAATCAATCAATATAGTTCATGATATTAGTAGGATAAAGGAGAAAACCTTATTTTCATTTCAATAGATTAAAAAAAAAAGCATAGGGGTGCCTGGGTGGCTCAGTCGTTAAGCGTCTGCCTTCGGCTCAGGTCATGATCCCAGGGTCCTGGGATCGAGCCCCCGCATCGGGCTTCCTGCTCCGCGTGAAGCCTGCTTCTCCCTCTCCCACTCCCCCTGCTTGCGTTCCCTCTCTCGCTGTGCCTCTCTCTGTCAAATAAATAAAATCTTTAAAAAAAAAAGCATGTGACAAAATTCAACAACTATTTGTGACAAAATTCTGAGCAAAACAGTAATAGAAAGGAACTTCCTCAATTAGAGCATTTATGAAAAATCTATGGCTACCATAATACTTAATGGTGAAATATTGAACACTTGCCCCCTAAACTGGAAATAAAGCAAGGATGCTTGCTCTCAACACTTCTACTCAATATTGTACTGTAGATCTTAGCTATTGCAATAAAGCAATAAAAAGAAATATTAAATATAAGTTTGGAAAAAAGAAGTGGAGTCTTTATTTCCAGATCATATGACTGTTCACATGGAAAATCCTAAGAAATCTTACACAGCTGATTTCCAAACTTATAAGCTATAATATAAAGACAATCTACTATTGGTGAAAGGATAGACATATAGATCAAAGGAATGAAATAGAGTCCAGAATGAGGTCCACTGATTTTTTTTACAAAGATGCCAAGATAATTCAATGAAAAAAGTAGGTCTTTTCAACAAATGGTTTATTGGATATTCGAATACAGAAAAATAAACCTAGACACTTACCTTACACCATTCACAAAAATTAATTTGAATGGATCAGATAACTAAATCTAAAAGCTAAAACTAAAACTTCAAGAAGAAAACATGAGAGAAAACTGTGAACCTGGGGTAAGCAAAAGTTTCTTAAACAGGACACAGAAGACATAATAATAAGACAAAAAATAATTTACCCTTATCAAAATTTAAAACTTTGGTCTTCAAAGGACACTATTAAAAAATGAATGGGCAAACCACAGAAGAAAAGATCTGCTATAAATATATCTGATATAGAACTTCTACACAGATTTTTACAACATGATGATAATGAGACATGCAAACCAATTAAAAAGGGCAAATAATCTGAACATACTTCATAAATGAAAACATACGAATAGAAGCACATTTAAAAAAAACACTCAACATGATTAGTCATCAGGGAAATGCAAATTAAAACTATAATGAGATAATGGTTCACACCCATTCGAATGGATAATATTAAAGACTGACAATATCGGGCGCCTGGGTGGCTCAGTCGTTAAGCGTCTGCCTTCAGCTCAGGTCATGATCCCAGGGTCCTGGGATCGAGTCCCGCATCGGGCTACCTGCTCCGTGGGAGACCTGCTTCTCCCTCTCCCACTCCCCCTGCTTGTGTTCCCTCTCTCACTTTGTCTCTCTCTGTCAAATAAATAAATAAAATCTTCAAAAAAAATAAAAAAAAAAAAGACTGACAATAGCAAATGTTTGTGAGGATATGGAACTGAAACTCCTATACATTGCTAGTGAACATGTAAAATGATGCAAATACTTTTTTTTTCAAAGATTTTATTTATTTATTTGACAGAGAGAGAGAGCGCCCATGAGAGAGAGCACAAGTGGAGGGGAGGGGCAGAAGGAGAGGGAGAAGCAGACTCCCTGCTGAGCAGGGAGCCCCGACGACGCGAGGCTCCATCACAGGACCTTGGCTGGATCCCAGGACCCTGGGATTAAGACCCGAGCCAAAGGCAGATGCCCAACTGATTGAGCCACCCAGGCGCCCCAATGGTGCAAATACTTTGAGAAATAATTTGTCAGTTTCTTAAACCATAAAACCACTACAGAACCCAATCAGTGTACTCACAGGTAGTAGAGAAATAAAAGGGAAACAACATATATTCATACAAGGGTTTGCACACAAATGTGCACCGAAATCTTATTCACAGCAGCCAAAAATAGAAAACAGCTCAAAGATCCATCAACAAAATATATCACAAAAATGTGATATATCTATACAATGGAAATACTACTCAACAACGGAAAGGAATGAACTACTGAATATATACAACATGAATCAATCTCAAAATCATTAGGCTGAGTAAAGAAGGCAGACACAAAAAGTCCATATTGAACAATTCCATTTATATATTATTCTAGAAAATGCAATTAATCTAACAGTGAGAGAAAGCAGATCAGTTGTTCTCTGGGGCCTGGGACAGAGGGAGGGAAATGAATGCAAAGGGACAAAAGGAAACTTTTGGGGGGGATGGAAATATTCTGTATCTTCATGATAATTTTAAGAGTGTATACAATCATCAAAACTCACTGAATCATATACTTTACATGGATGCAATCTATATTAGCCACCTATACTTTAATATTAAGGTTGATAAAAATAAAGCCAGATACATTATGAATGTCACTATAAAAATTTAAGGTTCTTAAACCAGTGTGGATACTGCCTTTTGTTTTTTATCCTGCCCAAACTACCTTGAGGCACTAGCAATCTTAAAAGACAACGGGAAAAAGAAAAAAAGGAATTACTCATTTTCCTTAACTGCCTAGAGTTGTGTATCTAAACTTAGGTTACTTAATACCTTGGGGGACTCTGGGGATTTACAGTTTTTGTGCAATATTTTTGTATTATTTTAGATGTAAAACAAACTCTACTGATGTTACAAACAGAAAATAAAATCTTCAAACACAAAAACTGATTTAAGTTTCTCCTGTTCTTGGATTTCTAAAAGCCCCCAAGTAAGCTTTTGAATAGGAGACTATTCAGTCATTGTATAGATAAAAAATAGAAAAAAGCTCAAAGTAAATTCGGTCAAACCACTCTAGGGTACACCCTTCAGTAGAACATTTCATGAGAACAATAGATAAAATATTGATTAATTTATAAATGATATATAGAATGAAAATGGACAGTGTACTTCAGAGGAGAGGCAAAAGTGACTGAGGCAGATGGCAGCTGAAATACAGAATATCATAACTACAAATATGAACATGAACTACTTTCAACTCCTCACTTATTACACAGACAGTAAATCTTGTTTGGTGGTAAAAATCAGTATGAACAAACTATTTGTGAGCCCAGGGTCATAGATTATGAAGCACACTATATAAGAAGCAAAGCAAAGCAAATGCTTATGCTCTCAAAATTAAAAGGTCCTTTTCTCTCCTCAGAGCTACAAGGAACATCATTATAACTCAGACCTATTTGATTTTTAGTTGAATAAAAGTTGAGAGGCGGGGCGCCTGGGTGGCTCAGTCGTTAAGCATCTGCCTTCGGCTCAGGTCATGATCCCAGGGTTCTGGGATCGAGCCCCGCATCGGGCTCCCGGCTCAGCGGGAAGTCTGCTTCTCCCTCTCCCACTCCCCCTGCTTGTGTTCCCTCTCTCGCTGTGTCTCTCTCTGTCAAATAAATAAATAAAATCTTAAAAAAACAAACAAACAAACATTTGAGAGGCATCAGAGGTCACCAGCTCTGATTCACAACGCACCAAAATGCAGACAGCATGGCTATAATCTTCCCAATACTTTAATCTTTGGTGGTAGAGAACAGGTGCTTGGGAGATGCATTTCATCTTAAACACCTTAATAATTAACTATCTTGCTCAGGCTGTCGTTATCCTTAGGAGGTACCCTTTAAAAGCTTTGATAGAGATGTAGAATATGTCCTTCTTTTTAAGAGAAGAAGCCAAATGTAAAATCTTTTTTTTTTTTTCTATTACATGACATTTTCCAAATCAAAAGAGCAGGAATGAAAAACAAGGTCTGTTATTAACTTCCTCGGTGTCTATATTATTTCTAAGTACCAAGTTGGGGACTAGAGACAATCTGGCTCAGTTGGCAACTTGCAACTAATTATTGGACCTGATGGACTATTTTTAATATTTTCCAAAATAGTCCCAACTATGGCTAGAAATAGGAACCAAAGAGAATTATGTCTCAGAGAATAACTCATGACCTACAACATTTACAGAAGCAGATCCAACAGAGAAGTTAAGACAATATTCTTAATCACAATCATCAACAGAAAGAATAAGCCAATATTAGAAGCTGAGAGCATGAACAGATGTTTCCGGAGTGATAGGAGCTATACAGTGAAATAGATGATTAAAAGAAATAGAGACAGTTCTAACGTCTCAATTCACAACTATGAGGGACTAGGCATAGATCACTACAGAGCTTCAACAGACTTGTAAAATACAAAAGGAATTTTAGGAGAAAAACCCAGCATTTTTCCCTTGTAAACACTCAAGTTGTTCAGGTGTTCTAAAGCAAGATAATCTAATAATTATTATTAAAATGTGTAGGATGCAATTTACGATTATTTTATCTTCTTGATGCTCTTATCATTATGTAATGTCCCTATTTATAACTATTAAGTTTCTTGCCTTAAGGTGTACTGTAAGTGACATTTGTATAGCAGATACTGTATACAGTTTCTCTTTTGATAAGTGTTTGCATGATATCACCTCTTTCCATCCTTTTACTTTCAACCTTTCTTTATCCTTTTAATAAAGGTATGTCTCTAATAAATGACATATGGTTGTTTAATTTCTAACCAGTCCCACCATCTTTATTAATTGGAACATTTAGTCTGTTTACATTTAATGTAAATACTGATATACTTCAATTTAAATCTGTCATCTTACTACTTATTTTTTTAACCCATCTGCTCTAATTTGTCTTTTCCCCCATTTCCTGCCTTTTTATAGATTAATTAAGTATATTTTTATCCTATTGTCTCCCCCATTAATAACTTATTGGTCTCATACTCTTTTTCAAAAATATTTTTTATTTATTCAATTGAGAGAGAGAAAGAGTGCGTGTTGCATGCACTCACACACAAGCATGAGCAGGGGTAGGGTCAGAGGGACAGGGAGAAGCAGACTCCCCACTGAGCAGAGAGCCCGACTTGGGCTCCAACCAGGACCCTGGGATCATGCATGACCTGAGCCCAAGGCAGACGCTTAACTGACTGAGCCACCCAGGCGCCCCACATATTCTTTTAATATTTTAAATGGATTACCCGGGAAGATATAACATGCATCCTTGACTTATTAAAGTCTAATGTAAATTTTTACTTTTACCACTTCTAGGATGACACAATGGCCATAGAATCTTTTAATTGTATTAAATTTTAATTCTATTAAATCCATTAATTCTATTTACCTTTCTCCATATATGAGAACGTTATTGTTCTCATATATTTCAGTTCTTTTTATATTTTAAATCCTACTATGTATTATTGTTGTTTTATTCAGTGAATATTTACCTCCACTGCTTCGTTCTTTCTCCCCTTCCTTCTTACCTTTCCTTCTTCCCCCCTCCCTCCCATTCTCCTTCCTTCCTTCCTTTGTATACTTCTTATGCTTCTATCTGGAAATATTTTCCATATACCTAAAGAAATCACTGTTTACCTCAGTGAAGATCTGCTTAGGATATATTTCCTCAGTTTTGGTTCATTTGAAAATAATTTATTTACTTTCCTTTTTGAAGGATATTTTTGCTGGGCATAAAATTCTAGGCTTGCAGTTGTCTTCTTTAAGCCGTCATTTCATTGTTTTCTGGCTTCCATTTTTTTTTTCTTGAGAGCTCAGTTGTCAGTCTTGCTATTGCTCATTTAAAGGTAATAGGTCTGGGGCACCTGCGTGGTGCAGTCGATTAAGCAGCCAACTCTTGATTTCATCTCAGGTTCATGATCTCAGGGTCGTGAAATTGAACCCTGCCTCAGCGGGCAGTCTACTTGGGATTCTCTCTCCCTCTGCCCCTCCCTCAACTTGAGTGTATGTGCATGTGCATGCTCTCACTCTCTCATTCTAAAAAATAAATAAATAAATCTTTAAAGAAAGAAAAGATTCTCCCACTCTCTCTGCCCCTGCTTACTCACACACTCTCTCTCTCTCCCTCTCTAAATACATAAATAAAGGTAATAGGTCTTTTATTTTCTGGCTATCAAAAGAGGATCATTAAAAAGACTATTAAAGTCAATAAATCTATGGCATAACTTATTCTAAAAAAGAGAAAGCAAAAATACAATATGAAGGCTGTAAAAAGAAACACCATTGGGACACTTCGGTTAAGTGTCTGCCTTGGGCTAGGTCATGATACCAGGGTCCTGGGACCGAGTCCCGAATGGGGCTCCTTGCTCAGTGGGGAGCCTGCTTCTCCCTCTGCCTGTTGCTTCCCCTGCTTGTGCTCTCTCTCTCTCTCTCTGACAAATAAAATCTTAAAAAAAAAAAAAGGAAATACCATTATGGTTTCTACTACATTAAAATAATGAGAAATCAATGAATAACTTTAAGCCTATATATTATATTATAAAATTTAGATTAAATGCACAAATTTGTTGAAAAAAACAATTTGCCAAACTGACACAACTAGAAATATAAAATTTATATAGCTCTATACCTATTGCAGATATTGAATTTATGATTAAAAACATTTTCATGAAAAGAACTTTAATCCAATAAGGCTTAATTCTGAATTCTCCATATATTTTTGGGAGAAGAAAACACTGATTTACACACAAACTTAACAAAGAATTGAAAAAGAAGTAAAACTTCTTAACTTACTATATGAGGCCAGGATAGCCTTGATATCAAACCCTTACAGAAACCTTACAAGAATGGAAAATTACAAGTTAATTTCTATCATAAAGACAGATTTTTTAAAATTCTAAGCAAACTGTTAGGAAAATAGATCCAGTCATATAAAGGATAATACATTACAACCAACCAAGGTTTATTCCAAGAATGCAATATTGCTTTATTATTAATAAATCAACCAATGTGATTCATGATTTGAATAAAATGAAAGGATAAAATCATATGATCACTTCAATAAGCAGAGAAATATATGATAAATTTAATACCTATTCATAATTTTTTAAAGATCTCTTAGTAAATTAGAAAAGGAAGGAAGCTTCCTTAACCTGACAGAGGACCTCTGGGGAAAAAAAATGTATCTCATATTCAATATAAAAAACTTTCTCTCTGAAATCAGAAATAAAACAAGACTATCATCACTTCAATTCAACAATGCCACAAAGCCATAAAACAGAAACTATATGATTAGAAATTTAAAAAAATAAATAAATAAAATGAAGAGTATTGGAAATGGCATAACAGTGTATGCAGAAAATATAAAATAATATAAAAATGTGAGATTTCAAAACAAAATTTAGCAAGGACACTAGCTACAAAGTGAACACAAAAATTAGTTTTATATCTATATACCTGCAAAATGATTATAAAATGAAATTTTTAAATGCTAGTTATATTAGCATCAAAATACCAAATATCTAATGAACTTGTACAAAATATCCCCACACACACATTAAACACACATAAACAGAGAAAAAAATAAAATAAATAGAAGGATATATCATGTTAGTAGACCAGCTGTTTATGGATATATTGTCATTATGTTAATAAATCCCGTATTGTTTATACAGTAAATAAAAATCCAAGTAAAATTTTGTCAAAATGTCAATATGCCTCATATTTTCTGCAGATTCAATGTAATACCACTTAAAATAAGAGCAGAGTTTTTTTGGTAGAAATCGACAAGCTGATTCTGTAATTTCTATAGAAATGCCAAGGGCCAAAAAGAGCTAAATTAATCTAGAAGCAGAAGAACAAAGGGGGAGAACTTACACAACTGTATAACAATACGTATCAATACAGAATGGAATTGGCACAGGAATAGAGGACTAGACCAATGAACCAGAATGAGAGTCTAGAGATAGGCACAAATACACAGTCACTTGGTTTACAACAAAGGTAGTACTGCAGAGTAGTAAGAAAAGGGTGGTCTTTTTATTAAATGGTGCTGTATATGTAGAAAATCTAACTGGATTTACATATGGAAACAATTAATATCAGCTCTGACATTACACAATACTCAAAAATACAATTTCAGATAGATTAAGATTCTTAATGTGCAAGTTAAAACAAGGAAGCTGCTGGAAATATGGCAACCACTAATCAGATACGGCTATTTAAACATAAGCTTGAATTAACTTTAGTAACATTAAAAATTCAGTCCTGCAGTTTCACTAGCCACATTTCAAGTGCTCAGTAGCCATATGTCCTATATATGCAGATATAGAAAATTTCCAACATACAGAAAGTTTCATTGGACAGCAATGTTCTAGCAAATAATATAGAAGCATATCTTCATGACCTTGAAGTAGGCTACATTTCATTAAAAGGATAGAAAGAGTACTAAGTAAGGGCGCCTGGGTGGCTCAGTTGTTTAAGCAGCTGCCTTCGGCTCAGGTCATGATCCTGGAGTCCCGGGATCGAGTCCCGCATCGGGCTCCCTGCTCAGCGGGGAGTCTGCTTCTCCCTCTGACTCTCCCCCTCTCATGCTCTCTCTCTATCACTATCTCTCTCAATAAATAAATACAAATCTTAAAAAAAAAAGGATAAAAGAGTACTAAGTAAAAAGAAAATATTGAAAATTGGATCTCATTAAAATTAGGAATTCCTGTTAATCAAAAGACATCATTAAGAGACACAGAGTAGCTCTATATACTACTATGGAGTGATCATAAATTTATATTTTTAAGTAAAAAAACCAAAGTGGAGAAGAATATGTTTTGTATGTTATAATTTATCCTAAAAAGCAGAGGATAGACACACATATATATTTGCTTATATATATACGTATATGTATATGTAAAAAGAAATAGTAAAAGGATAAATCATAAAATTTGATTACTTGTAAGAGGAAATAAGGACTAAAGTAGAGGAACAGACATAGTGAATACTAGACTTTTCTAAATACACTTTCTTATAAATTTATTTTGGGATCAATGTAATATTTTACACAACTATAAAAGAAAATTAAATTTTAAAAAGCAAGACCTATTTTTTAAAGTTTTTATTTAAATTCCAGTTAGTTAAAATACAGTGTAATATTAGTTTCAGGCCTAAATTTGAAAGCAACTTAAAATAAATGAACCTAACTCTGTATGTACTTGGCAGCTTAACTACAAAGAGATGAACTCTTCCAAGATACTTTAAAACACGATGATTTGGGGGCGCCTGGGTGGCTCAGTCGTTAAGCGTCTGCCTTCGGCTCAGGTCATGATCTCAGGGTCCTGGGATCGAGCCCCGCATCGGGCTCCCTGCTCCGCGGGAAGCCTGCTTCTCCCTCTCCCACTCCCCCTGCTTGTGTTCCCTCTCTCGCTGTGTCTCTCTCTGTCAAATAAATAAATAAAATCTTTAAAAAAAAA
>NC_138375.1:110097171-110116734 GCF_054177405.1 Leptonychotes weddellii
GGGGCGCCTGGGTGGCTCAGTCGTTAAGCGTCTGCCTTCGGCTCAGGTCATGATCTCAGGGTCCTGGGATCGAGCCCCGCATCGGGCTCCCTGCTCCGCGGGAAGCCTGCTTCTCCCTCTCCCACTCCCCCTGCTTGTGTTCCCTCTCTCGCTGTGTCTCTCTCTGTCAAATAAATAAATAAAATCTTTAAAAAAAAAACACGATGATTTGTACATGCCTAGCACAAATGAAAATAATGACAAAAATATTAAACTGATACTATAATCATATTGTTGGTGTAGTGCTGGTATTGTTTTCTAAGTCTGTTGTTTGAGCAGTGTGGGTTAACATGAGTAATTAAGTTGGTATAAATGAAAACTGGGATTTTTGTTGTGGGAAAGGAGACATATACAATACTGAAATTAGCCAGACACAAAAACATAATCATACTATATGATTCTCTTTTTATGGTGTAGGAACTCATGATAATGGTTATCTTTCAGAAGAGAGTAACGGTAGATGGGTGGGGTAGGGGTGGGTTGCTGGTAATTCTCTACTTCCTTCCCTCTGTGGTGGTTACGTGATTGGGTTGGCTTTGGATTATTCATGAAGCTGTACACTTATGATATATGAACTTTTATGTATGTTACACTCCAATTAAAAATTTTTTTTTTAGATTTTTTATTTATTTGTTTGACAGAGAGAGACACAGTGAGAGAGGAAACACAAGCAGGGGGGTGGGAGAGGGAGAAGCAGGCTTCCTGCTGAGCAGGGAGCCCGATGCGGGGCTCCATCCCAGGACCCTGGGATCATGACCTGAGCTGAAGGCAGACGCTTAATGACTGAGCCATTCAGGCGCCCCTCGATTAAAAATTTTTAAAGATTTTATTTATTTATTTGAGAGAGAGAGAATGAGAGACAGAGAGCAGGAGAGGGAGGAGGGTCAGAGGGAGAAGCAGACTCCCCGCTGAGCAGGGAGCCCGATGTGGGACTCGATCCCGGGACTCCAGGATCGTGACCTGAGCCGAAGGCAGTCGCTTAACCAACTGAGCCACCCAGGCGCCCCTCGATTAAAAATTTTTAAAGTAAGATTTGTGTGAAGCAGCTAAAACTATGCTTAGTGGAAATATATAGCTTTTTATTTTTTTTAAGATTTTATTTATTTATTTGATAGAGAGAGAAAGAGAGAGCACAAGCAGGGGGAGCACAACAGGGAGAGGGAGAAGTAGGCTCTCCGCTGAGCAGGGAGCCCGATGCGGGGCTCAATCCCAGGACTCTGGGATCACGACCCCAGTTGAAGGCAGACACTTAACGACTAAGCCAACCAGGCGCCGGAAATTTATAGCTTTTTTAAAAAAGATTTTATTTATTTATTTATTTTAGAGAGAGAGCGGGAGAGAGCGAGGAGAGGAGCAGAGGGGGAGGGAGAAGGGGAGAGAGAGAGAGAATCTCTAGCAGGCTCTGTGAGCTGAGTTAGGGCCCAATACCAATCTCCATCTCATGACCCTGAGATCAGGAGCCTGAGATCATGACCTGAGCTGAAACCAAGAGTCAGTCGCTCAACCGACTGAGCCACCCAAGCGCCCCAGAAGAAATTTATAGCTTTAAATCCATATATTAGGGGCACCTGGGTGGCTCAGTCGGTTAAGCATCTGCCTCTGGCTCAGGTCATGATCCCGGGGTCATGGGATTGAGCCCCAAGGCAGGCTCCCTGCTCAGTGGGGAGCCTGCTTTTCCCTCTCCTTCTACCTCTCCTGCTTGTGCTCTCTCTGTCAAATAAATAAATAAAATCTTTAAAAAAATCCATATATTAGAAACAAAACCTGAAAATCGGCAAGCTAAATAAGCAGGTAGAAAACAAAGAGAGGGCCGCCTTGGTGTCTCAGTTGGTTAAGTGTCTGCCTTCAGCTCAGGTAATGATCTCAGGGTCCTGGGATGGAGCCCCACGTTGGGCTCCTTGCTCCTCGGAGCCTGCCTCTGCCTGCCGCTCCGCCTACTTGAGCTCTCTCTCTCTCTGTCAAATAAACAAAATCTTAAAAAAAAAAAAAAGAAAACAAATAGAAAATTGAATACAAAGAAAATATGAGGAAGGAAATAAAGTTAAGAGCAGAAATTAATAAAATAGAAAGCAAACATACAAGAAATAGAATCCCAAAAGTCAAAAGTTAGTTTTTGGAAAGGCTAATATAATTCATAAACTACTTCCCAGTCTAGTCGGGAAAAACGAGAGGTGATGATAACTAGCATCAGGCTTGAAAAGGGAATATCACTATAGATCCTACAGATGTTAAAAAGATCATAAGAGGACATTATTAACATCCTCATACCAAAAAAAGCTGAGATGAAATTAACATATTTTTGGGAAAGACAATTTACAAAACAAGAAAAATTAAAATATAAATAATTCTATTGCTGATAAAGAAATATAATTTCATGACTTAAAACTTCCCCACAAAGAAAACTAAGGCACAGAGAACATCACTAGTGAATTCCACTAAATATTTAAGAAAGAAAGATCACCAATCTAAATAAAGATGTTCAGAGAATAAAAAAGAGAGAAAAAAAAAAATCTTTGAATTTGTTTAATAACCTTGACACCAAACCCTTATAAGAAAGGAAAATGACAAGCCCATCTTGAGTGTTAAGTATAAAGGCAAAACCCACTATGAAGATGTCTTAACTAGTTGTTTTTATTTTGCATGAACCTCATTTTTAGACTAAACAAAACAGCTATAATCTTTGCTTAAAGATTCTAAAGAATAAGCACAATGTGCATGAATTCAGAGAACATTTTTGAGGGTATGCCATTACAGTTCTTCTAAGAAAACAGTATATATGTAGATGGCAACCAGATGGTTCTAGAACAGCCAAGAATTTAGGATGAGACAGAAAAGTTTTCTTTTTCTCTGCAGCACAGGAGAGAGAAGATGTGATTGCATATTCATTTCTAGATTCAAAGACAAGTTCCAGATGAATATATAATGACCTTCTGTGTTTTTAGCTTGAGGAGGAAATTGTTATCCTAATTCTTTTCTTTTTCATAAACGCAGTATAAAAGAGACATGCAATTTATTTATATCCTGAACCATTCTCCTCTTGTCAATTAAAATTGGGAACAAAGTGAGTAACCACTTTTATGATTTAGTTTTTGTTTTTAAGAATAATCTTTACCCACAAACTCCTTACTTCCCATAATACTTCAGTCAGAACCCTGGCCTATAATCCACATGCACTTGACATTATTCCAAATGTTAATTATTTCTGATACTCATATTATATCCATTATATCCAATGTAAAAGCCTCTTTGCAACTTAATCCATCTTCACCCCAACCCAGCAAAATGTATTTAGTCTCTGGAATATTATTGTTTTCCTCTAACTATAAATGTTGAAAGCAACAAACACCAACAGATCTTTATCAGTCACATTGTTAAAATTTTCCCATTCATACATTTCCCAGGCATTGCTTTTTTCTTCTTGTTATTAAGGCATTCAGTGAACACTATGCCAAGCATTCTTTTCTAAAGAATCATGATTGGGGGGCGCCTGGGTGGCTCAGTCATGAAGCGTCTGCCTTCGGCTTAGGTCAAGGTCCCAGGGTCCTGGGATGGAGCCCCACATCAGGCTCCTTGCTCAGCAGGAAGCCTGCTTCTCCCTCTCCCACTCTCCCTGATTGTGTTCCCTCTCTTGCTGTGTCTCTCTGTCAAATAAATTAAAAAAAAAGATTTTTATTTATTTATTTGACAGAAGAGAGAGAGCACAAGTAGGCAGAGAGGCAGGCAGTGGGAGAGGGAGAAACAGGCTTCCCGCTGAGCAGGGAGCCCGATGAGGGGCTCAATCCCAGGACACTGGGATCATGACCTGAGCCGAAGGCAGCCACTTAACCGACTGAGCCACCCAGGCGCGCCTAAATAAATAAAATCTTTAAAAAAAAAAAACAATCATGATTGGATCAATATGCAATTGGATAGGAAGAATAAAGTAATAAAATTACTGGGTGAATTACAAATACTCCAGCTGTCTAGAAGTTATTTTATTCATGCTCTTATACATCATACTTTCTTTATATATAAGGAAATATCTAGTCCACAAAATCATTATCAGACAATGGACTACCTAAAAAATGAAATATCAACATTGATGGAAAAAGACTTCTTAAGTGGATGAATGGGATGGCACAGTATTCCTGAATGTATGAACAGTTTACCTTCGTTACTGTCACTCATTTAAGTTTAAAAATTTGGTGGCAAGGAATATTTTTCTCTGTTATTAGTTATATTTATCCTTTCATTTATTTTTTTAAGTAGGCTCCATGCCCAGTATGGAGCCCAAGGTAGAGCTTGAACTCACAACCCTGAGATCAAGACCTGAGCTGAGATCAAGAGTTGGGCGCTTAAACAACTGAGCTACCCAGGCACCCCTACAATCTTCCTTTTAAATAATTTTCTAACTTCCAGATCCGTTTCCTTTCAAGTTTGCTTAATATGTGTTTTTCAAACAATACCCGACTCCCAAACTTCAGACATTACTGGTATTCTCATCTCTCTTTGTTATAGAAAACAATGAAATAAAAGAAATTATGAATTTTCTTGATAGGAAGAGCATTTACACATTAAGTGTTTTGATACCTGAAATATTAACATTATAGTGCACCAATTTTCTCCCTTAAAATTAACTGCATTTTAATTTGCATCCACTGTGACTTTCACAGTACAAAAACGTGCATCCCTACTAATCACTTTGTTATAGAGAGGAACTGCAATCATATTTAGCAACAGAACACAGCATTGAGGTTTTTCAAGCTAGTTCTAGGACCAGAAAACCCCACTATTTTGTTGTTTAACTATTATACATGAGGAAGAAAATAACCATTGAAATAATATATTTGAAAGTGATCTTTAAACTGTTAAATATATATACATATAAAGTGGAAAAGTGAGTTAAATCTTTGCCCTTGATGTTGAACTCTTCCCTCAATGTTACCACCCAATTCATACATTAGCAAATGTATTTATTCTTTCTTTCTTTTATTTATTTATTTATTTATTTATTTTAATTTGAGAGAGAGAGAGAATGAGAGAGAGCACATGAGAGGGGGGAGGGTCAGAGGAAGAAGCAGACCCCCTGCCGAGCAGGGAGCCTGATGCAGGACTCGATCCAGGGACTCCAGGATCATGACCTGAGACGAAGGCAGTTGCTTAACCAACTGAGCCACCCAGGCGCCCAGCAAATGTATTTATTCTTTCATTCAGCAAGCATTTACTCTCATATATTACATTCTATTATGTCATGTGAGAATATCAAATATGCAAAACTATAATGCATGTAAATCTATTTTATTTGCAGTTAACATCATTATTTGAGGAGAATAACTTATAACTCACTTTTCCCCTATTACCTGGAATAATAAAACAAGGAATCTTCCATTCTCTTCCTTAATCTCTGCATACCTCCTTCCCTTGTTTCCATGATCTCTATGAGAAGTCAGAAACTCATATCGTAAAATTGCTAAAGATTGTCCTCACTCTATTCAAAAAGTTTCTGAAATGCAAAGGGCCACTATGGATACATTTAAGTATTTGAATAATTTAACTTTCATTAGATGCATTACTCTCAAATATGGTATTTACTTATTTTAAAGTATACTGCCCTCTAAAATAATAAGAAAATTAAATCCAAGTTGAATGGACTTTGAATGGCAAATGCACCTTGAACACACTAATGTTTCTGATGTAACAATTCCCTTTCAAGCACTGAGTAATATACGGAATTGTTGAATCATTATATTGTACACCTGAATTGAATATAACATTGTATGTTAACTACACTGGAATTAAAATTTAAAAAATACTCATCTTTTATTTGTGAAGTATATCAATAAAAACACAAAATTAAAGGTTGTCAAGTCCTATACCCAATGGTTTGATCTTCTTTCTATCAATACAAACAGGTGTTCTGAGACATGCTTATAATTTCCATATACTGAGAAACACTGTATGGAGCTATTAGCTATGTTTTAGAGTGTCATTCTCGAAAAGGACTACTCTGTCAAAAATGGCATTTATTTAAAGTATGATCTAGAAAATATGTTGCATTTTATTAAATAGTGTATCATTCAAGATTTAATTCAAATGCCATCTCTACCATCATGCCTTCTCTGACTCCTTCCTCCTTTCCTAGATGTTCTCTCACAGTCTCTCTCTCCGTTCTTTGAACATCCATTGCAATTTATTTTTACATTTTTTAGGTTATCATCATTAAATCATGTATTGTAATGGTTTGAGCAAATGTCTCATCTTCCATGATATCATGCTTATGTTATGCAAAGAGTAGTGTATATTTTTCATTCCCACTTTCGGTGTCAGAATGTCTTACACATATCTGTTGCACAAAATAGTTTTTTGAATGAAGGGATTTATGCTTTAAATAATTCCTTAAACAAATTCCCAAAGGGAATTAAAAACTTTCCAGGTCATTTATTACCTGTACCAGAAACTGGTGCCTTATTTCTTAATTTTAGACCTTTATGCTATATTACTTTTATTGTTCTTTGATGGTTTTGAATTTCTTACCCTTGTTTCTCAAAAATAAACTATAAACTCCGTGGACAGTCTTTTAATACTTATATATGCCCAAAATTCTTAGCACAGTGGGTGCTAAGCAGGAGTGTTCAATTCAGTGGAATAAATGTTGCCGAAGACTCACCTAAGAAGCATTTCAGAACACAGCTAGCAGTCATCTCCTGGCCAAGGGAATCAAATCTCCAAAAATTTGCTTACCATGGCATTGACATTTATGTGATCCCCTTTCCTATTCCGAATATGAATGCAGGATATTGGCAAATTCAATCCTACCCCTGTAGCCAGATTTCTCAGGTCAGCAGTACTGTATTCCCCACGCAACAGCAAACTGTTATTATCAGAACCAAGTCCTAGAGAGGCATGATAGAGATAGGTCTGAGAAAGTCTCTCAACTGTAGTGACGTCTACTGTGGCTGATAACATACAAGGACTCGAAGCCATCTTCCTCGCATACCTCAATTCCTCTGGGGAGTGACAGCACCTTTGAGAACAACAAACTGGGCTCTGGTTCACCTTGATGCACAAAAAGAAAAGTAACCACCCCAGAAATAAAAAGGAAATACAGGCCAGAGCAATTACTAAGTACAGGTTCTGGGTAGAAAGGTGGCCTCCTGTTTCCCAGGTATCTTCAAAGTCTGGAAGGACCTGAGGGGCAGAGTTGCTCAACAGTACACCCAATGTGACAGAAGAGGAAAGTGATGGGTCTCCCTGGTCCCGAACCACGACCACCACCCTCTGTTTAACCGCATCACTGGGAAGAATTAATCGGGCAGTTCGGAGCTCTCCCATACTGGCTGAAATTCTGAAAAGGCTGGAGTCAGAAGCCTGAGAAATATGGTAGGAAAGCCAAGCATTAGAGCCACTGTCTGCATCCTCTGCTACCACTTTTGTGACCAAGTGTCCACTTCTGGCAGAGCTGGGCACAATCTCCACTGGAATGGAGCCATTTCTGGGCACGGGAATCAAGATGACTGGAGCATTATCATTCCTATCTACCACAAACAAGTTCACAGTCACTGTTGCACTCCTGGGAGGAATGCCACCATCCTGGGCTTCCACTTGGAAGTGAAACCCCCTGAGCTGCTCAAAGTCAAAGGACGTTTTGGCAGTGATAGCCCCGCTGGATGATTCTACTGCCACCAAGCTAGAGGCTGTCTGCCTTTCAGAGATAATATCCAACAGCTCATAGAAGACAAGGCCATTCTTCCCCAGGTCGGGATCCTGGGCAAACACACAGCCTAGAGAGGCCCCAGGACCATTGTTTTCAGCCACAAAAAGTTCCTGTTGTGGTTGAGCAAAGCTTGGTGAATTGTCATTCACATCAGCAACAGACACAGTCAGTGTCTTGCGGGTGCTCAAGGGGGGTGAGCCACCATCTGAGGCAGTGATCAGGACCTGGTATTCGCTGACCTGCTCCCGGTCCAGCGGCCCATCAGTCAGCAAGCTGTAGTAGTTGTCAAAGGAAGCCTTCAGCTTAAAAGGGCCTCCACTGGACATGCTACAAACGACCTTACCGTTGGGACCGAGATCCTCATCCCTGAGACTGAGGAGAGCAATCACTGTGCCAGGGGCAGCGTCCTCAGAAACTGAACTGGACAGAGTCAGGAGATTCACCTCGGGGGCATGATCATTCACATCCGTCACTTCCACCAGCAGTTTGACAGTACTAGCTAAACCGAAGGTGCCCTCATCCCTCGCCTCAATGTACGCCTCCAACAACGTTTCAGGTGGACCTAGTGAAGCAGCTACCCGCACCTCCCCAGTTCTAGGGTGCACGTGAAAGTGGTGTCGCAGCGCTGCTCGCGTGCTGTTGCTTAAGGAGTACCGGATTTCCCCATTGGAGCCTTCATCCGGGTCCGAGGCCTGAACTCGTAGTAACACAGTCCCGTTCGGTGCAGTCTCTGGTACCTTGGTGCGGTACACTGTGCGCTCAAATACAGGCGCATTGTCGTTTGTGTCCACCACTATGATGGTAACTCGTGCGTCTCCGGAGCGCGCGGGCTGCCCGCGGTCCCTAGCGCTGAGCACCAGCTGGTGGGTGGCGCGCTGCTCCCGATCCAGCGCTTTCGCTAATACCAACTCCGGGTATTCACTGCCGTCCACCTGCGATCCCATGATCAGGCGAAAGTGCTGGCTGGGGCTCAGACTGTAGCTTAGGACCCCGTTGCTTCCCTCGTCAGCATCTTGGGCATTAGGAAGAGTAAAGCGGGCTCCCGGCATCAGGAACTCGGGGATGTGCAGCTGCACGTCGCCGGCAGGGAAGAAAGGCGAGTTGTCGTTGGTGTCCACGACGTGAACTCGCATCGTGTGTAGCTCCAGCGGGTCCTCGAGCACCAGCTCATAGGTCAAGACGCAGACAGCTTTGGTCTCGCACAGCCGTTCGCGGTCCGCCGGCTCTAGGACCACCAAGCCACCGCTGGCCAGATCCACCCCGAAGTAGGGCTCGCGGTGGCCGGAAAGGAAGCGAAAGTTCCTCAAGGACAGAGCGGCCGCTGACAGCCCCAAGTCCGCGGAAACATTGCCTACGGCTACGCCCTGCTCGGTCTCCTCCAACACTGAGTATTCCAGCTGTCCGGCGGCAGAGCCGCAGGAGACCCACAGACATAAAACCGCCACCTTCCAGCCCGCCATCCTCCCTCTCGGCGTCCTCGCTCCACCAGCAGTGACCCAGGACCATGCTCCGGACTCCCGGAGAGCACGAACCCCAGGAAAGAGCAAGGGCCGGCCGCCCTCCGCAGCGGGCTAGAAGGGCACAGATCGCCGACGTTCGGCCTCCTGAATATACTGCAATTGCCCGGGACTGGCGGGCTGGAAGGTCTGCTCGCCGGACTGGAGCTTTGGCAGCCGTCTGGGAAAGCGGGGCTGGCCGGTGCGGAGGAGCGCAGCGCCGCCTAGGGGTGCAGAGACGAGGTAAACCGCTCGGGCTAGGGAGGCGCCGTCTCCAATCCCCGCTAGCTGGGATCTCTCCGAAGTCCCGGCGGCCCGCGCCGGGCGGGGCAAGGAAGACGCTCGGGGAAACTAACACATCTTCCCTCGACCGGCGTTTCTAAGGACAACGCCCTAAGACCCGCCGCGTCTTAACCTCCACAGACGCCGCCTAAAGACTGCTCGTAGCTAGGGCTGAGCTCGGCTGGGCTCCTCTCGCCACTGTTTGACCGCGGAACGTCCAGTGCCGGGCGCTCGGACCCCCAGAACCCCTACAGTGCCCGCGAGGAGAGCGGAACTCCCAGAAAAACCGCCGGGCGGTGGCGGCGAGAGGCGGTATCGGGACCCTGAATGACCACGCCTTCGAAGCTTAAGGAAACAGGAGCCCCCAAACTAAGGACTGAGGTGCATCGCATGCTGGATTCCCAGCCTCTCTGCTGCGGGTTAAAGTCTCTCCTGCACCCTTTTTTTTACAGCAGGAGCCAAGAATTCAATAGAGGTGACCAGCGAGGGGCAGATTGGGGAATAGGGTCCTCCCCAAGCTTCCCCGGCACTCTGACTTTTCGAGGCACCTGGGTGGGTGAGTGCAAGGCTTACAGTTCGTTTGGCTTTTTGTGGGTCAGCAGTTTCTCTTTCCCCAGGAGGCCCTACTACGGAGTGCCTCACAAGCGGCCCTGGACGTTCTGGATGAGAGGTTAGAAACCAGTCCGTACAAGCACCTGAAACTCAGAAAGACTGACACTCATCCCCAACAGGAAGTGCGAAGTGTAGTGGGAAGAAAGTAATTGAGATACTCTCCAGAGTGTGACCAGGAAACTATTCTGTAAATTTACTCTCTGTAAATATTTAGAAAATAGCATTGAGGCAGGGTAGGAACTGACTAGCCGCCCATAGGTTCTCCAGTTTCGTTTTTAGGCCGGTCCCCTGAAGGGAAATAGGGATATTGATCAGTTCTATGAAAAACATCTCCGAGCTACAAAAAATATCTCCAGATTTCGCCTTGCACCCTACAACCAGGGGATTTCCCTGAGGGGGAGGCGAGCTGAAAAAAGAGAGTGCCTTCAAAAGACTATTAAACACTAAATTTCTTAAACTTCTTTTAATACAATTGCAGGGTCCAAAGCCCCAGGAACCAAAATTTGAAAGACAAAAGCTGAATACTGATCAAGAATTGAAGCTTTCAGGGCAATGTTCATTCTTTCTTTCTTTCTTTTAAGATTTTACCCATTTATTTTTCAGAGAGAGAGAGAGGACACAAGCAGCAGGAGCGGCAGGCAGAGGGAGAAGCAGGCTCCCCACTGAGCAGGGAGCCCAATGTGGGGCTCAATCCCAGGGCCCTGGGATCATGACCTGAGCTGAAGGCAGACGCTTAACTGACTGAGCCACCCAGCCATCCCAGGGCAATGTATTTTCTGCTCAGAAAACTGCCTAGAAGTAGTTGATAATTATTGAAGCTGAATGCTGGATACAAGGGAGCTAACTACACAATTCTCTTAACTTTATTGTATGTTTGAATACTTTAGAATACTATCTTAAATTGCTGATTAAAATGAGGGGTGGGGTGGCAGGCTGTTCCAGCATTCTGGTTTTAAAACTGAAAGTGGGATTGGTAAATTCATTATGCCACTAAGAACCAATCACCTCCCTGGAACAATACAAACCCAAACCCTTATCTCTTCCAGGGAAGCATGGCAAGCAGCAACATAAGGCAATTTAAGTAGTAAATGCTCTCCACTAATTTGTCTTTCTGAGTTAAGGAACCAAGAAAATCATTGACACCAAGTCTTGGATAAAACTAAAGCAGAAAACATGTCAGCCCTGTGAAGTGGTAGGGTCATAAGTATAGCTATCACGGGGAATGCTCATTAGGATGTGAGATAACCCATAAAAATTAAATTTATTCAGCAAATTTCAGAACCAAAACTAATTATCTACTTCAGTGCCAGAGATTAGGATTTGCATTTCCTCATTTTCGTTTAATGCTGCCAGCTAAGCTAACAGCTTTGGGGTGTAAGGTTATACTTTTCACTTTTCCATTAGCAGCAGATGAAATACATCTGGAGAGATTAACTCAACTTTTGGAAGGCCCCTGATTTTAAGACCTGCAATCAAGTTTCCAGTTATACTGGGTTTAGGATTTCTAAGCTTTGTCTAGGAGGACAGTATGTGTGGTGGATTAGTAAGTGGGGAAAAGGAAAAACTCATACTGAGAATCAACATGGAAAATCTTGAAAAAAACTCTTCCCCCTTCACACACCTCTCAGACTTCTGGTTTCCTCCTCTTTCCCATTTCTTTGTCTAAACTGCCACTGATGATTATTTTCAAAGGATTTAATTTCTGTCAAGAATAAGTGAATAGCACTCACCTAGTGGGATTTGTCCTGCCATCTGCCTCCCTATCTGTAGACAAACCTGGGGTTTGTGGGAAAGCAATATTTAGGAGACATTTGGGATATTTAGATATCCCAAAGATGAAGTCTCAAGAGTTTTTCCTTTTGTATAAGATAACTAGGTGAACATTAAATCATAAATTGATAAAACTTCTCTTTGGCAGAACCTAATATTTCATTTTGCCATTTTTATGCCATTTTCCATAGTTTCCCCTAATTCAGGCATTTTCAAGCTTTAATTAGGCACAAATACAACTTTAAGTGGACTCAATACAGAAAGTCTTAATTTCTGCTTGGGTTCTATTGCCAAGACTTACTATTATAAAGCTCTCCCAACCAAACTTGGCCTTAAGTTATAAATTCAAAAGATTTCTAGCAATAATGCATAAGCTCCTACTAGAGATCTTGCAGCCAAATGAGAAAATAGTAAATCTGATACATACCACAAAAGTGACGAGGGATGGAAGCAGAAAAATGTTCACATTTAGCCCAGAAGGCCTGCATAGTTTTAATAAGGCTCAAATACATCATTAAAGGGTCTCATGACTGCCTGTATATCTCACTGATAGTTAATATTGAACTGGATGATAAGCACCAGAGAAATCTTGCAAAAGTAGTTTTATGAGTAGAAATTCAAAGAAATATTTATGATCTAATACTCCCTGCATGTCCCCTCCCGCTTCAGCACTAAGCATATATCCACCAGCTTCATACAGCCACAGTGCAGCTGTTTCTGCCCAGGGGTCCTGTCCCCGCACTACTTAAATAAATTACTAAGTTGCACCATATTGTATCTCAAGAATTTCTTGGCCCTTGTGCTCGACGACCCACAACAAAAGAATATTGCACTTAAAACAAAATTAAGATTTGATTGATTGATTGATTTGTCAGAGAGAGCGCACACAAGCAGGGGGAGCAGCAGGCAGAGGGAGAAGCAGGCTCCTTCGATGCGGGACTCAGTCCCAGGACCCCGGGATCATGACGTGAGCTGACGGCAGATACTTAACCAACTGAGCCACCCAGGTATCTCTAAACCAGATTTTCTTAGTGCTTAAAATTATTCCTTGGGAATATATTATCTACTTAAACTAAATTTAAAGACATGATATCAGCATAACATTAAGCACATTTTCATCCTATAAAGGCTGATGAAGTGTCTAAAGCAAGTCTTCTCACCCCCGCCCCCCAAATCAAGTCTAACAGAGGAGGAGTTCTTTGGGGGTAGAGATCTATATTACTCAAATTTTGTTTCTTAAGTATCTAGCTAGACTCTGGGCACACAAATTAAGTGGCTAAAGCACTCTCAATATACAACATCCTATGTCACTTTTTTTTTTACTTGCATCCTTTACCAATAACACATTACTACAGAATTTCTTTCTCAAATTTCTAATCCCAAGGAGCTAGTTTTTCTCCATGATATAATACCATATAAAGTATCTTGAACTTTTCTTCGAGAATCTTCACTCTGACTCTATGTTGTGTTTGCTCACTACTTTTTACAATTATGTACCAATTTTCCAAAAATTACCTTTTTCTAAAAATCTTTTTCTAGGGGTGCCTGGGTGGCTCAGTCGTTAAGCGTCTGCCTTCGGCTCAGGTCATGATCCCAGGGTCCTGGGATCGAGCCCCACATCGGGCTCCCTGCTCAGTGGGAAGCCTGCTTCTCTCTCTCCCACTCCCCCTGCTTATGTTCCCTCTCTCGCTGTGTCTCTCTCTGTCAAAAAAATAAATAAAATCTTTAAAAAAATTTTAAAAATTAAAAAAAAAAATCTTTTTCTATTTCATCTTCAAAGTGTAGCCCTCAGAACCTAAAGTCATACTCCAGGTTGGCCACATCTGACATAAAAAGAGGAGATCTTTTTCTCCTTTATAAGAGATCTTTTCTCCTTTATAAGAAGAACATATATTAAGGCATGTGGTAAGGTGGGGGTATAGGTCCTAGCAAGAATAGAAGAAGGAAAAGGAACAAAAACAGTTTTTTCATGCGGTCCCTTCAGTTTCCCTGTCTTATACATGCCTTAATGTATGTCCTCCTTGTAACAGTCAAGGAGTTAATGGTTTCTTCAGAGTCTTCCAGCACAACAGATAACATCTAAGGAGTGACCAAGAGAGGTCGTCACAACTGTTTTCCAAGACCACGGACTCCAGAGCCTCAGTGACTTATGGAGGATGTCTAAGAACTCATCCTTGTTTTGACCAATTCCTGAATGTCTGAGGGGACAGACCACTGTCTTCAATCCAAACCCTAAATGCCAAGCAAAGATTAGATTCTCTCTCTTTCCTTTCTGAGTCTCCCAGACTGTCTGTATCTGCTCTCTCCATGAATCTTCAATAAACCCTGCTCTCACTTCCTCTGGGCTCATGTTTGATCTCCATCCTGTGTGAAGCCAAGGACCCTCTTGGCTGGTCCTGTGGGACCCCCTCTGCATCCTTGGACCCAGCCAGCCTGCATCACTTTCATTTTAAATATTACAAACCAAGGAACAGAGTCTAAAATTGCATCTAGGGCGCCTGGGTGGCTCAGTTGGTTGAGCGACTGCCTTCGGCTCAGGTCATGATCCTGGAGTCCCGGGATCGAGTCCCGCATTGGGCTCCCTGCTTGGCAGGGAGTCTGCTTCTCCCTCTGACCCTCCCCCCTCTCATGCTATCTCTCATTCTCTCTCTCTCAAATAAATAAAATCTTTAAAAAAATAAAATAAAATAAAATAAAAATAAAATTGCATCTAGCTCATCACATACTTTTTTCATGATGGATTGAAAACTAAAATTCATACCTATTTCTTCTAGATGCTCTTAAGCCACAGATCAAAAAGTCCTAGACTTGTGTACTTTTTCTTTTTACTTCAATTTGCTGAATATCATTGGGTTAAAAGTTAACCTATCTAGTTCAATCACATAATATATTTTATCTACATTCAAATTTTGTATTGCTACATATTTGGTAAGCGGTCACACTAGATCTTCCTCTGAGCTGCAGATGAAAATTTTCATCAAGTGTGGCTGAAAAGGAAGGCCTGCAACCATTACCAACCAACCTGACATCGGTTTATTAGTGCTTAACCTGAAATAAAAATCTGACAAAGACACTCTATCAACATTCTCCAGAAAAGACTCTACATAAATCTCACATTATAGTTTCAAAACATGCTAAACAAAATATTACTAGATCATCATTATGATAGATGCTTAAAAGAAATTTGATAAAAATTTGACAGCTGTCACAAAACAATGACCATCTTCATTTTATTTATTATTTAAAGATTTTATTTCTTTATTTGTCAGAGGAAGAGACAGAGCACAAGCAGGGGGAGCAGCAGGCAGAGGGAGAAGCGGGCTCCCTGCTGAGCAAGGAGCCCAATGCAGGGTTCAATCCCAGGACCCTGAGATCATGACCTGAGCCGAAGGCAGACGCGTAACTGACTGAGCCACCCAGGCATCCCAAATCTTCATTTTAAACAGTAAAACACCAGAATTATTTCCACAAAAAATCATGAGCATAACAAGACACTTCATGTCATAGTTATTATTCAATACCAACTTGGATATTCTGGTCAACATAAGATAAAGAAATGTGTGTGTGTGTGTGTGTGTGTGTGTGTGTTAGAAAGAAGGATAACACATATTGTTAGATGATAAATCTATAGGTAATATAATTTGCTACTCATAAAATCCCAGAAAATTAAAGAAAAAATAATTAGAACTAAAAAGAGTTCAGTGACATAATTAGCTTTCATCTTTGATGAAACTCTATAAAACACTTGAACTTCAATCATAATATATATGAAAAGAAGTTACCAAGTGCCACAAAAATTGGACCATGATGTGAGAAAATGCTAAGAGTGAATTCCTGCCACTGGAGACTTGGGAAGAGCTGGTAGACTGGGGTTTCCCAGAGTAGTGGTTCACACTGAAATGCAAAACAAATGATTCCTTGTTTGGAACTACAGGAATGCAAAATTTGCCACCCCAAAATCTGTCTCTTTGGCTGGTGTATTATTTCAGGCTGGTTATTTTTTCCCAAGTTTTCATTTAAATTCCAGTTAGTTAACATACAGTGCAATATTAGTTTCAGGTATAGAATTCAATGCTTCAAAGTTATATGCGACAACCCATGCTCATCATAGGCTAGTTATTTTAAGAAACAGAAGACTCAAGAAGTTTTTTGTTTTTTTTTTTGTTTTTGTCTCCCCTCTAACTGCCTAAAAGAATTTACAGGACCTGTTCCCGGAAGGCAGCTATCACCATAGATAACTGCAGCATAATATGAACTAGAATGGTAGACAGGGAAGAAGCTAGCAAGGCCTGTTTGATCAAAGTCCTCCCAATGTCATATTTTTTTGGGATGGCCCAGCACACATTTGTTTACCAAACATTTACTCTTTCCATTCTTCCTATGAAGTTCCTTCTTCCCTTTTGAAGCCTTAGACCCTACCCCTTTCTGTTTCTGTTCTGTTTCTTAGACCAGCCAAAAGAACCTTGAAGGTAGAGAAAACTTTTTCCTCCCAAGACTGAAACAAAAAGATCTAGGTACATAGGCTGAATCTGGCAGGATTCTCCTATAATCCTATTTGTCAGCACAAAATATAAAAGAAAGCAGGACTAAATGTGACAGAGAGCAGAAGCACTATTATTTCAAGAGTGAACCTAAGGTTGTATGTAATAAGGTGAAGAGAACATTCTGGATAACAAATTGCTCTGCAGCTGCCAATTCTCAGCAGTTGGAGGTATGTAAAAGCTAAGGTACACACAAACCACTCTGCCAAACAGTAACAAGGATACCTTCATGTTAGTCCAGAGCACTGCTGGCCCATCCATTTACATTCTTCACCTGCAGATAGCTAGTCTTGAAGGAACTCCTTTCGAAAATGAGTCGCAATCAAAAACAAGCCAAAATGGGATCTCCATAAATACTATAAGAAAGATTAGAAAATAAACATGTACATCTGTCTCACTGCCAGAGTCACAAAGGGATCTTTCTTGGATGTTCACTGTGAGAACTTGGTGGGATTCCTTACAACATCCCTAGATTCACTCTTGGGCAGAATTATCAGACTAGATATTAAAATTACAAGGTCCAACCATATGCCATCTACAGAAGGCACCTTTGGACTCAAAGATACAAATAAGTTGAGAGTAAAGGATGGAAAAACATATATTATGAAAAAAGCAACCCCGAGAGAGCTGCAGCAGCTATACTAATATCAGACAAAAATATTACTAGAAATAAAGACGGACATTTCATAATGACAAGCGTTTGTTAGGAAAGTATAACAATTATAAGCATATAGACAGTTAACAACAGAGCCCCTAAATACATAAAGCAAAAGCTAACAGAAATGAAAGGAGAAATAGACAATTCAATACTAAAAGCTGGAGATTCTAATACCTTACTTCCAGCAATGGATAACAACTAGGCAGATGATCAGTAAGGAAACGGAAGGCTTTAAAAACACTGTAAACCAACTAGACCTAGAAGACATCTAGAGAATACTCATCCACTGACAGCACAATATACATTCTTCTCAACTGCATACAGAACATTCTCCATAACAGACCACATGCTAAGTGTCAAGCAGATGACTGTGCACCAGTTATCAACACCAAAGGAGGACTCTAAATACTTTCTGCCCATTGCATCTTGGTATCAGAGTTGCCAAGAAGAACACAGTCCAGTCCAGCAGGATGGAACAGCATTGTACTTAGGTAGAGAAAAGACAGAGCAAGATCAGCTTCAGTATTGAGAATCAGTACCCCATGGCCAGTGGGTTTCCCCTAGAGGCTGTTGCAGGGCAATCTGCCTACATGCACCCCTCTTGTAACATAGCAGAAAGATCTTTTCCCCTATTCACAGAGGATAGATACAACAGTGGGGTTGGCCAGGTGCCACATGATTCACGTGCTCCAAGCAGAGACAAAAGAGCTTCAGTGAGCCTGAAACAGGGAAAGATATTCCCACACAAGATGATAAGCCTAGCACTGGCTGTGTAGACTCCATTTCTTGGTAAGGAAGGGTTCCAAGCCCAAGACCCATTCTTTATTTTTTTTTTTTTTTAAGATTTTATTTATTTGACAGAGAGAGATACAGCGAGAGAGGGAACACAAGCAGGGGGAGTGGGAGAGGGAGAAGCAGGCTTCCCACTGAGCAGGGAGCCCGATGCGGGGCTCGATCCCAGGATCCTGGGATCATGACCTGAGCCGAAGGCAGACACCTAACAACTGAGCCACCCAGGTGCCCCCCCAAGACCCCTTCTTATGTGACTGAGTGAAAGTTGAAAGACTGAACATGAGAGTGCCCTTCCCAACACCATGCCATAAAATAAGCTTCAATAAGTTTAAAAGGACTGATACCATACAAAATGCGTTCTCTGACCATAACAAAATGAAATTCGAAATCATAACAAAACGAAATGTGGGGAATTCACAAATATGTGGAAATTAAATCACATATGCTAAAATAACCAACGGGTCAAAGAAGAACAAGGAAAATTAGGAAACACTCTGAGATAAATGAAAATGAAGACACAATATATGAAAACTTACGGAATGCAACTAAAAGTGCTCAGAGGAAAATGCTGTAATGTTGACACTGAAAAGGAAGAAATATCTCAAATCAATAACCTAACCTCTTACTTTAAGATGCCAGAAAAATAAAAGCAAACCAAATCTAAAGCAAACAGAAGGAGAGAAATAATTAGGATTCAAGCAAAAATAAATGAAATAAAGAAGGGAAAAACAGTAGAGAAAGATGACAAAGCCACAAGTTGGTTCTTTGAAAAGATCAACATAATTGACAAACCTTTACCTAGACTGACCAAGAGAAAAAGCAAGAAAATGAAAATGACTAAAACCAGAAATGAAAGGAGACAGTACTACAAACATTAAAGGAATAAAAAAGATAAGAGAATACTATGAACAATTGTATGCCAATAAATGAGTAGTTTATTTTTTTTTAAAGATTTTTTATTTATTTGACAGAGAGACAGCAAGAGAGGGAAAACAAGCAGGGGAGTGGGAGAAGGAGAAGCAGGCTTCCCGCTGAGCAGGGAGCCCGATGTAGGGCTCGATCCTAGGACCCTGTGATCATGACCTGAGCCGAAGGCAGACGCTTAACGACTGAGCCACCCAGGCGCCCCTTAATGAGTAGTTTAGATGAAACAAACTCCAAATACCAAAATTGGGTAAAAAAAAACCGTAGAAAATCTGACTGGACATATGAAATGTAAAAAGATTGAATTAGTAACATTAGAACTACAAGAAAAAAAAAAAAGAACCAAAAGCCATCATGAATGAATTCTATCAAACATTTTAATAAATATTAATAGCAGTTCTTTACAAACTCTTTCAAAGAATAGAAGAGGAGCAAGGGGCAATTGAATGGCTCAGTTGGTTAAGCACCTGACTCAGTTTTGGCTCAGGTCATGATCCCAGGGTCCTGAGATCGAGTCCCATGTAAGGTTCAGTGCCCAGTGTGGAATCTGCTTGTCCCTCTCCCTCTCCTCCTCCTCTCCCCTGCTTTCTCATAAATAAACAAATAAAATATTTTTTAAAAAAGAAGAGGAGCAAATACTTCCTGGCTCATTCTGAGGGTTATATTACCCTGATACCAAAACCAAAGACATCACCAGAAAAGAAAACTGCAGACCACTATCTTTTATGAATATAAACACAAAAATACTCAACGGAA
>NC_138375.1:110117234-110166685 GCF_054177405.1 Leptonychotes weddellii
GGTTGTTCTCCTTCACGAACACCGTGTACTCGGGCTGCGCGAATGCCGGCGCGTTGTCGTTCACGTCCGCCACTTCCACGGACACGCTGGCCGTGGCGGAGAGCGAAGGCGAGCCTGCGTCGCGTGCGGTCACTACTAGAGCATAGTCCGCCACGCTCTCTCGGTCCAGGGCGCTGTCCAGCACCAGCGAATAGTAGTTCTTGAAGGTGGACACCAGCTTGAATGGGATATGAGGCATCAGAGAGCAGGTCACCTGCCCAGAGACGCCGGAGTCACGGTCGGACACGGAGACAAAGGCGATGACGGTGCCGAGTGGAGTGTCCTCTCTGACCGGCAAAGACAGAGGTGTGATTGCCAGTTGTGGAGCATTGTCATTTACATCCAGCACTTTCACTAAAACCTTGCAGTGATTCGACATTGGAGGATTTCCTTTATCAACTGCTTTTACCTGAATTTCATAGGATTTTGTTTCCTCATAATCCAGTCTACCAATTAGCCTAATTTCTCCTGAGTTGGAATCAATTTTGAAGTTTTTTTGAATGTTTAGAGGAACATCACTGCCAAAGGAAAAAACAATTTCTCCATTTACACCTTCATCGGCATCAGAGGCGTTTAATGTAGTCACTAATGTTCCATTTGCTGTACTTTCTAATAAATGGACTCTGTACACAGCCTGGGCGAACAATGGGGTATTATCATTAACGTCGAGCACTGTGATCAGCAGCTGAACTGTACCTTCCAGCTCTGGTTTGCCCCCATCAGTGGCTGTCAATAATAAATGAAGTTCTGGTGTTTCTTCTCTATCCAAAGATTTCCTCAATTCAAGTGAAAGTGACTTACTGAGTTCATCACTTGCCTGTACATCCAAAGAGAAATAATCGCTGGGGCTGAGGGTGTAAGTTAGAAGAGCGTTGGTACCAATGTCCTCATCAGCAGCTCCCTCTATCGGGAAAAGTGAATCCACCAGTCTAGATTCAGGAATAAATAACCTTTGTTCTCTTGCTCTGAAAACCGGTGGGTTATCATTAATGTCCTTCACCTCCACCACCACATGGAAAACCTGCAGCGGCCTGTCCACGATCACCTCCAGGTGGATGCTGCACTCCGCGCTCCGCCCGCACAGCTCCTCCCGGTCGATCCGAGAATTCACAAATAAAATGCCATTCTGCAGATTTACCTCCAGAAGGTCCCCGTGGCCTTTGGACGCCACCCGGAAAAGGCGCGGCACCAGCTCCGCCAGTTCCAGCCCCAAGTCCTGGGCGATACGGCCCACGAAGGTGCCGTGTTTGGCCTCCTCGGCGACCGAGTAGTGGACCTGACCACTCCCAGTCTTCCAGGCTGCGAGGAGCAGAACGGAGAGCAACAAACGCAAGGCTCCCTTGCCTCCTTGCCTAGGCAACAGCATCGCAAAACCACTAAAAATTGGTACCACTCTCTCACTTCAAAGTCATACTCTCTTTACTTTATATCTTGAATAATATATCTCCCGGCCGTTTTTGTCTTCTCTCAGGCTGTGACAAAATGGAGCTTCCTCCTTTAGTTTTTGGTGACAAGACTTTGGGTATACAGCGACATCATGTGGCTAATGGTGTAGATTTGAGATTCATTCACGGATTTCCAAAAGTCTATATATTCATTTGCAATTTATTTAATGCAATCATTTTCAATTATGTCTTTTAAAGACTGGTACACTTCAAATCTCACTTATTCTTAAAATGAAGCAAATTCAGAATTTGGAACTTTTAAAAATACCAGTAGATTTAGGCAATACTGTTAATATTTTAATGTGCAAGGTACTTTAATGTGGTATAAATTTCCTTTTATGCATTTTATTACTATGAAGAATACATAGAATAAATTCTAACCACAATTTACTGGCATTCAAATATTTCAAATATAAAACTATTGAGTTAAATATACTTTGTTTTCTACAGTTAAAAACTTATTTTACCTTTGGGCGCCTGGGTGGCTCAGATGGTTAAGCATCTGCCTTCGGCTCAGGTCATGATCCCAGGGTGCTGGGATCGAGTCCCACATCGGGCTCCCCGCTCAGCGGGGAGCCTGCTTCTCCCTCTGACCCTCTCCCCTCTCATGCTGTTTCTCTCTCGCTCACTCTCTAAAAAATAAATAAAATCTTTAAAAAAAAAACAAAACTTATTTTACCTTTTATAACGTATCTACATTTAACTGAAAACTATATAATTATCAAGCTTTAATTTTGAAAACTACAATCTTTATAATTTCAGCCATATTGTAATGTTTCATCCTCTTTATTTTTATGAAAATTGTTCAATTTGAATATATTCTCAATATAGAAAAATGTCATTTACAATGATCAGATGACACTTAATTGAAACTTAAAACAGTAGTTAATTATGGACTACATTATCATGGTTGTGATTATGAAAATAAAAGACTACACAATACTATCTTCAAGGGAAAAATAAGCGGGAGTATAATGCCTGGAAAATTTGTTATCAGAGCTGTTAAAATAGCAGAGTTAAAGTTAAGCTGGTATAAACTCAAATTAGAGTGTGATATCTTTAAGATATTAAATGCAATGTCCATGGTAACCACAGAGCAAATAGCTATAGAATCTGAATAGATCTGGGGTGCTTGGGTGGCCCAGTCAGTTAAGCTCAGACCAGGATTTCATGGATATGAATGGAGCCTGCAACAAGCTCTGCACTCAGCGGGGAGTCAGCTTGAAGGTTCTCTCCCTCTGCCCTTCCTCCCACTTATGCACACACACTTTCTCTAAAATAAATAAGTAAATCTTTTTTAAAAATCTTAATAGACCTATAACTAGTAAGGAGAATGAATCAGTAATTTTTAAAAATCTCCTGACAAAGAGAAGTCCTTGGCCCAGTGGCTTCACTGGTGAAATTGACCAAACATTTAAAGAAGAAATAATACTGATCCTTCTCAAACTATTCCACATAAACGAAGAGGAAGGAACACTCTCATTCTATAAGGCCAGCATTACCCTGATACCAAAGGCAGAGAAAGACACTATAAGAAAAGAATACTACAGATCAATATCCCTTATGAACAGTGACGCTAAGATCCTCAAAAAAAATATTAGAAAAGTGAGTTCAGCCACATGTTAAAAGGATTATACACCATGAGCAAGTGGGATTTATTCCTGGAATGTAAGGATACCTCAATCTACACGAATCAACCAATGTAATACACCACACTAACAGAATGAAGGAAAAAAAACACATGCTCATCTCAATAGGTGCAGAAAAGGCATTTGACAAAATTCAGCACTCTTTCATGATAAAAAACAATCAAAATCCTAGGAATAGAAGGAAACTACCTCAGTATAATAAAATGCCATTTCTGAAAAACCCACAGCAAACAACATACTCAGTGGTGAAAGACTGAAAGTTGTTCCTCTAAGATTAGGACAAGGCAAGGAGGCCTGTTTTCACCTTTTCTATTCAACATAGTATTAGAAATTCTAGCCAGAGGCGCCTGGGTGGCTCAGTTGTTAAGCGCGTCTGACTTCGGCTCAGGTCATGATTCCAGGGTCCTGGGATCAAGCCTTGCATCGGGCTCCCTGCTTAGCAGGAAGACTGCTTATCCCTCTCCCACTCCCCCTGTTTGTGTTCCCTCTCTCACTGTGTCTTTCTCTGTCAAGTAAATAAATAAAATCTTTAAAAAAAAAAAAAAAGAAATTCTAGCCAGAGCAATTAGGCAAAAAAAAAAAGGCATCCAAAATGGAAAGGAAGAAGTAAAATTATCTCTGTTCACAGAGGATATGATCTCATATGTAGAAAATGCTAAAGATTACATAGAAAGCTTAAAATTATTAAATGAATTCAACAAAGTAGCAGGATACAAAGCCAACACACAAAAATCAGTTGCATTACTATATACTAAAAGTGAAAAATCTGAACAGAAAATTAAGAAAACAGCTTCACTTACAATACCAAGAAAATACGAATTAACTTAACCAAGATGAAAGACTTGTGTGATGAAAACAACAGAAACATTTCTGAAATAAATTAAAGAATACATAAATGGAAAAAGATCTCATGTTCATGGATTGAAAGACATATTACTACTAAGGGGCACGTGGGTGGCTCAGTTGGTTAAGTGTCTGCCTTGGGCTCAGGTCATGATCCCAGAGTCCTGGGATTGAGCCCTGTACCAGGCTCCCTGCTCAGCGGGGAGCCTGCTTCTCCCTCTGTGCCTCTCCCTGATCATGTGTGCTCTCTCCCTCTCTCTCTAATAAATAAATAAAATCTTTAAAAAAAAAATAACCAGGTGATGGGTATTAAGGAGGGCATGGGTTGTGATGAGCACTGGGTTTTACACACAACTAATGAATAGTTGAACACTACATAAAAAACTAATGATGTACTATAAAAAAATAAAAATAATAAAAATAAAATAAGCTCCACTTTAAAAAAAAAATTCTCTTTCTCCCTCCCCCTCACATCTCTCTCTCGAAAAAAAGAAAGACTTGGGGCTCCTGGGTGGCTCAGTCGTTACGCATCTGCCTTCGGCTCAGGTCATGGTCCCAGGGTCCTGGGATTGAGCCCCGCATCGGGCTCCCTGCTCCGCGGGAAGCCTGCTTCTTCCTCTCCCGCTCCCCCTGCTTGTGTTCCCTCTCTCGCTGTGTCTCTCTGTCATATAAATAAATAAAATCTTTAAAAAAAAAAAAAAAAGAAAGACTTATTGCTAAGATGTCAGTACAACCGAAAGTGATCTACAGGTTTAATGTAATCCCTACCAAAATCCTAATGATGCTTTCTGCTGAAATAGAAAAATCTCATTCTAGGGCACCTGGGTGGCTCAGTTGGTTAAGCGACTGCCTTCGGCTCAGGTCATGATCCTGGAGTCCCTGGATTGAGTCCCGCATCGGGCTCCCTGCTCGGCAGGGAGCCTGCTTCTGCCTCTGACCCTCCCCCCTCTCATGTGCTCTCTCTCTCTCATTCTCTCTGTCTCAAATAAATAAATAAAATCTTTAAAAAAAAAGAAAAATCTCATTCTAAACTTAATATGGAATCTCAAGGGACTTCAAATAGACAAAACAATCCTGAGCAAGAAGAACAAAGCTGGAGGATTCACACATCCCAATTTCAAAACTTATTACAAAGCTACAGTAATCAAAACAGTGTGGTACTGGCATGAAGACAAACATATAGACCAATGGAATAGAATAGAGATTCCAGAAATAAAACTTCACATATAAAGTCAAATGATGTTCAACAAGGGTGCCAAGACCATTCAATGGGAGAAAAGAGTCTTTCAACAAATGGTGCTGGGAAAACAGGATGCAAGGGGCGCCTGGGTGGCTCAGTCATTAAGCATCTGCCTTCGGCTCAGGTCATGATCCCAGGGTCCTGGGATCGAGCCCCACATCGGGCTCCCTGCTCAGCGGGAAGCCTGCTTCTCCTTCTCCCACTCCCCCTGCTTGTGTTCCCTTTCTCATTGTGTCTCTCTCTGTCAAATAAATAAATAAAATCTTTAAAAAAAAAAAAGAATGCAGTTATATCCTTACCTAACACCACATACAAAAACGAACTCAAAATGGATCCATGATGTAAATATAAGACCTAAAATTATAAAATTCTTAGAAGAAAACATAGGGAAAAAACTTCATGACAATGGGTTTGGGAGTGATTTCTTGGATATGATACCAAAGGCATAAACAACAAAAGAAAAGATAGACAAATTAGACTTTATAAAAATTGAAAATATTTTCCATTAAAAGATACTATAAGGACTTCCAGTTTCTAGTTCTGAATGTAAGGAGGTTAGAAATTACCACTCCATCTTATCAAGTAAAAAGCTGAACATACTGGAAAACCAAGAATTCTTTGGGATGTGTAAAAGATGGGAGGATGAGAGGACACAGGGCAAGCCAATGACCCCAAGATTAGAGAATCACAGGGAGATACAAGGAGTCACAGCTAACTGGTACAGAGACTCAAGAGCAGAAACCACTGGTAATCAGTGCTTGGGTAGAAAAATCTGAAGTTTAATTGATGAGACACTGGGGGCTCAGTGTGGAGAAGTCTGAGAGTTGAAAACTCCAGGGGGAAGCAGTCATGGAAGACTCCCACAATATTATGAGATTCACCTCCAGCAACATGGCCAGATTCCCACAGTAACTAACAGAGAAAAATGGCTAAAATTAACAACACAAGAAACAAGTGTTGGCTAGGATGCAGAGAAAGGGGAATCCTCTTGCACTGTTGGTGAGAATGCAAACTTGTGCAGCCACTCTAGAAAACAGTATGGAGTTTCTTCAAAAAGTTAAAATACAGCTACCCTACTATCCAGCATTTGCACTACTAGGTATTTACTCAAAAGATAAAAAATACAGATTCAAAGGGATACAGGTACCCCAATGTTTATAGCAGCATTATCAACAATAGCCGAACTATGGAAAGAGCCCAAATGTCCATCAACTGATGAATGGATAAAGAAGAGTGATATATATAAAATATTTATATATTACTCAGCGATCTAAGGGAATGAAATCTTGTCATTTTCAATGATGTAGATGAAGCTAGAGTTTATTATGCTCAGCAAAATAAGTCAGGCAGATGGGGCAGCTGGGTGGCTCAGTCGGTTAAATGTCTGCCTTCAGCGCAGGTCATGATCCCAGGGTCCTGGGATCAAGCCCCACATCGGGCTCCTTGCTCATCGGGAAACCTGCTTCTCCCTCTTCCTCTGCTGCTCCCCCTGCTTGTGCTCTCTCTCTCTGTAAAATAAATGAAATCTTTGGAAAAAAACAATTTCTTGGAATGTAAATAGACTAAATACTCCAATCAAAAGACACAGGATGATGTCAAAAGACACAGGGTGATGGAAAGTATAATAAAACAAAACCCATCTATATGCTGCCTACGAGAGACTCGTTTCAGACCTAAAGACACACACAGATTGAAAGTAAAGGGATGGAATGACAGGAAGATGGTGGCAGAGTAGGACACTAGGCTTGCCTCATCCCATCAATACAACTAGGTAACTATCAAATTATCCTAAGTACTCCAGAAATTGACATGAAGACTGACAGAACAGACTCCACAACTAAAGGGAGAGAAGAGGCCACATTGGAGAAGGTAAGAAGTGCAGAGACGTGGTTTAGGGGAGAAACGGATCCTGGCTGCGGTAGAGGGGAGGGAGACATAGTCACAAAGAAGGGGAAGAGAGAGAGAAACACACAGGGGAACACACAAGGATAATGTTTTCCCATAGCCAATGGCTTGGAAAACAGGAAGGGCTGATTTTATGAGTTCTTGCAACTGGTGGAGCTTAAAGGTCAGTGGATTTGACTGCAATAGAGCCTTGAGGGCACTGTGCTGCTCTTGGAGAGAAGGCAGGCAAACAACCTCAGGGACATACAGCATGGAACTGATCTGAAGAGCACCTGGGGTACACTGTAGGGAAATTAAATAATGTCCTTGAAAGGCAGCATTCACGGAGACACCACTCCAGGAATAAAGGAATTGGCAGGTGCCATTTTCTTCCCCTGCCCCTCAACATAAACACAGAGCCACCTGCGGAAAGCAGTGCAGCTCAGACACTGGCTGCCTAACTTGTGTACACTAAGCTGCCCCTCTCCCCATGCTCTGAAGGAATCGCCCTTCTCAATCACACTTACATCAGT
Source organism: Leptonychotes weddellii (assembly GCF_054177405.1). Classification (NCBI taxonomy): domain Eukaryota; kingdom Metazoa; phylum Chordata; class Mammalia; order Carnivora; family Phocidae; genus Leptonychotes; species Leptonychotes weddellii. Next base: position 110,124,868 of record NC_138375.1, read on the forward strand.
CCCAGCATGGAAGGCCCCTCCCCCAGAAGACCAGCACAAACCCCTGCCCACACCACATCTCCTGACCAGAGGGTTTTGCAGGGCTTCAGTTCCAGTGGAGGAAGTGACAGGTCTCATTTCACAAGCAGTTCAGAGCACACCTAGTTAAAACTCATGACATTCAGGCCAGGGACTAAATACTGCCCACAGCAAACAAGGAGAGCCTCTTCTGATGACTGGCCTGAAGGGTAGAGCAGCCAGAACACAACAGCGAGTGCACACAGCACAAAATGGAGATACTCTCTGAAGCGCCAGGTCCTGGGCACTACATGACCTCTTCTTCATAAGGCCATTACTTTCAGAAGCAGGAGACAGAACTTTCTTTCTTTCTTTTCTTTTTTTAAAGATATATTCATTTATTTGAGGTGGGGGAGGGCAAAGGGAGAGGGAGATGGAGAGAAGCAGACTCCCTGCTGAGCGCAGAGCCCAGTGCAGGGCTGGAGCTCATGGCCCTAAGATCACAACCTGAGCCAAAATCAAGAGTTGAAGGCATAACTGACTAAGCCACCCAGGTGACCCAGAACTGGCTTTTCTAACACTGAAAAGCAAGCAGAGACTTAGACAAAATGAGGAGACACAGGGTTTTATCCAGATGAAAGAACTAGATAAGACCACAGCCAGAGATCTAAGTGAAACAGATATAAGTAACATGCCTGATGGAGAATTTAAAGCAATGATCATAAGGATACTCACTGGACTTGAAAAAAGAATGGAAGACATCAGTGAGACCCTTACCAAGGAGATAAAAGAGTTAAAAAATCAGAGATGAAAGGTGCAAGAAGCGAGATTAGAAGCATGATGCAATGAACAGTAGACTGGAAGAAACAGAGGAACAAATCAATGACCTAGAAGACAAAGAAATGGAAAGCAATAAAGCTGAACAATAGAGAGAAAGAAGAATTCTACAAAAGGAGAATAGACTTAGGGAAATCAGTGACTCTATCAAAAATAATAACATTTGTATATAGGAGTACCAGAAGGGAGAGAAAGGGGGGCAGAAAATTTATTTGAAGAAATAATAGCTGAAAGCTTCCCTAATCTGGGGAAGGAAACAGACATCCATATCCAGGAGGCATAGAGAACTCCCATTAATATCAGCAAAAGCAGGCCCACACCAAGACATATTGTAATTATATTTGCAAAATATAGTGATAAAGAAAAAAATCTTAAAAGTAGCAAACAAAATAAGTCAGTAACTTAGAAGGGAAAAATCCAAAAGGCTAGCAGGAGATTTTTCTTTTCTTTTAATTCAATTAGCCAACATACATCATTAGTTTCAGATGTAGAGTTCAGTAATTCATCAGCTGCATATAACAACACCCAATGCTCATCACATCACGTGCCCTCCTTAATGCCCATCACTCAGTTATCCCATCCCCCCACCCACCACCCCTACCAACAACCCTCAGTTTCTTTCCCACAGTTGAGAGTCTCTCATGGTTTGTCTCCCTCCCTGATTTCTTCCCATTCCGTTTTTCCCTCCCTTCCCCTATGATTCTCTGCACTGTTTCTTATATTCCTCATAGGAATGAAACCATATGATAATTGTCTTTCTCTGATTGACTTATTTTGCTCAGCATAATACCCTCCAGTTCCATCCATTCCTATGTAAATGGAAAGATTTCATCCTTTCTGATGGCTAAGTAATATTCCATTGTATATATATTCCACATCTTCTTTATCCATTCCTCTGTCAATGGACATCTTTCCTCTTTCCATAATTTGGCTATTGTGGACATTAGCAGATTTTTCAACAAAAATTTTGCAAGCTGGAAGACAGTGGCATGATATATTCAAAGCACTGCATGGGGAAAATCTGCAGCCAAGAGTACTCTATCCAGCAAGGCTATCATTCAGACTAGAAGGAAAGATAAAGAGTTTCCCAGACAAAGAAAAACTAAAGGAGTTCATGACCAATAAAGCAGCCCTGCAAGAAATATTAAAGGTGCAGGTGGGGCGTGACTGGCTCAGTTGATAGAGAACACAACTCTTGATCTTGGGGTTGTGAGTTTGAGCCCCACACTGGGCACAGAGTTTACTTTAAAAAAAGAAAGAAATATAAAGGGGGCCCTTTGAGTGGAAAGGAGAGACAAAAAGTCACAGTATAAAGGTAAGAAACACAAAAACAGTGAAAATGATTATTTCTGTAAAAAAATCAGTCAAGGAACTCACAAAAAAAGATACAAAATATAACAACATATACCTAAAATGTGGGGAGGATAGGAGAAAACAATGGGTTCAAACTTAAATGACCATCAATGTAATATAGACTGCTATATACAGAAGAGGTTATATACAAACCTAATGGCAACCATATATCAAAATCACTAATAAACATGCAGAGAATAAAGAGAAAGGAATCCAAATATATCACTAAAGAAAATCAGTAATACATGAAGGAAAGAAAGACAAGGAAGGATCAGAGAAAATATCCAGAAACCATCACAAAACAAGTAATACAATTGCAATAAGTACATATATATCAATAATTACTTTGAATGTAAATGTATATGTGCAATGGAATATTATTCAGCCATAAAAAGAATGAAATTTGCAACGACATGGATGGAGCTATAGAATATTATGCTAAGTGAAATAAGTCAGTCAGAGAAAGACAAAGACCATGTGATTTCACTCATATGTGGAATTTAGGAAACAAAACAAACAAGCAAAGGTGGAAAAAGAGATAGAGAGAGGCAAACTAAGAAACAGCCTCTTTATTTTATTTTTTTTAAACTATACCCCCAATGTGGGGCTCAAACTCACAACCCTAAGATCAAGAGTTGCATGCTCTACTGACTAAGCCAGCCAGGTGCCCCTCAGACACTTAACTATAGAGAACAAATTGATGGTTACCAGAAGGGAGGTGGGGGGTGGATTAAATGGTGCATTTGTGATGAACATCTCATGATGTATGAAAGTGTTGGGTCACTATATTGTTCACCTGAACTAAAGTTATAATGTATGTTAACTAACCAGAATTTAAATGAAAATTTCTTAAAAAAAAAAAAGTAAAGGGGTAGAGAAGAACTTATCATGCAAATGGATATAAAAAGAAAGCTAGTGTAGTAATGCTTGTATCAGAAAAAATAGACTTTAAAACAAAGACTGTAACAAGAGACAAAGAAGGACACTATATACTCATAAACAGAACAATGCAACAAGAAGATATACCAATGGTAAATATTTATGCACCCAACATAGTAACACCCAAATACATAAAGCAGCTGATAACAAACATAAAGGAAGTTTGATAGTAATAACAACAATAGTAGGGGACTGCTCAGCGGGAAGCCTGCTTCTCCCTCTCCCACTCCCCCTGCTTGTGTTCCCTCTCTGTCTCTCTGTCAAATAAATAAATAAAATCTTAAAAATAAATAAATAAATAAAACTAGAAATCAACCACAAGAAAAAAATCTGGAAACAGCAGAAATACATGGAGGTTAAATAACATGCTATTAAACAATGAATGGGTCAGCCAAGAAATCAAAGGAAATAAAAAATACATGGAGACAAATGAAAATGAAAACACAGCAGTCCAAAATCTTTGGGATGCAGCAAAACCTGACCTAAGAGGGAAGTTTACAGCCATAAAGGCCTAACTCAAGAAGCAAGAACAATCTCCAATAAACAATTTAACCTTATATCTAAAGGAGCTAGAAAAAGAAGAACAAACAAAACCCAAAACCAGTAGAAGGGAGGAAATAAAAAAGGTTAGAGCAGAAATAAGCAAAATAGAAACTAAAAGAATAGAACAGATCAATGGAACCAGAAGTTGGTAATTTGAAAAGATAGAAAAAATTGATAAAATTTTGGCCAAACTCATGAGAGAGAGAGACGACTCAAATAAAGAAAATCATAAATGAAAGAGGAGAAATAACTGACACCACAGAAATACAAAGGATTGTAAGAGTATTATGAAAAATTACATGCCAGCAAGTTGGACAATCTAGAAGAAATAGATAAATTCCTAGAAACATATAACCTCCCAAAACTGAATCAGGAAGAGATAGAAAATTTGAAAAGTCTATCTAGTTGTCCAATTTTCCCAACCGTACCACTTTCTTACACCATACACAAAAATAAATTCAAAATTGTTAAAAGACCTAAATATGAGACAAGAAACCATCAAAATCCTAGAGAAGAACACAGGCAGCAACCTCTTTGACTTCAGCCATAGCAACTTCTTACTAGACACATCTCTGGAGGCAAGGGAAACAAAAGCAAAAACTGAACTATTGGGACTTCATCAAGATAAAAATTTCTGCACAGAGAAGGAAAAAAAATCAACTAAACCTAAACAAAACTAAAAGGCAACCCATGGAATGGGAGAAGATATTTGAAAATGACATATCTGATAAAGGGTTAGTATCCAAAATCTATAAAGAACTTATCAAACTCAACACCCAAAAAGTGAATAATCCAGTTAAGAAATGGTCAGAAGACAAGAATAGACATTTTTCCAAAGAAGACATCCAGATGGCTAACAGACACATGAAAAGATACTCAGCATCCCTCATCATCAGGGAAATGCAAATCAAAACCACCATGAGATACCACCTCACACCAGTCAGAATGGCTAAAATTAACAACAAAGGAAACAACAGATGTTGGCAAAGGTGTGGAGAAAGGGGAACCCTCTTATACCATTGGTGGGAATGCAAACTGGTGCAAACATTCTGGAAAACAGTATGAAGTTTCCTCAAAAAGTTAAAAATAGGGGCGCCTGGGTGGCTCAGTTGGTTGAGCGACTGCCTTCGGCTCAGGTCATGATCCTGGAGTCCTGGGATCGAGTCCCGCATCGGGCTCCCTGCTCGGCGGGGAGTCTGCTTCTCCCTCTCCCACTCCCCATTTGTGTTCCCTCTCTCGCTGTGTCTTTCTCTGTCAAATAAATAAATAAAATCTTTAAAAAAAAAAAAAAGAAAGTTAAAAATAGAACTACCCTATGACCCAGCAAATGCACTATGCAGTATTTACTCAAAGGATACAAAATATTGATTTGAAGGGCATGCACCCCAGGCATGCACCCTGATGTTTACAGCAGCATTATCAACACTAGCCAAATTATGGGAATAGCCCAAATGTCCATCGACTGATGAATGAATAAAGAAGATGTGGTGTATATATATATAATGAAATATTACTCAGCCATCAAAAGGAAAGAAATCTTGCCATTTGCAATGATGTGGATGGAGCTAAGTGTATTATACTAAGCAAAGTAAGTCAGGCAGAGAAAGACAAATGCTATATGATTTCACTCATACGTGGAATTTAAGAAACAAAACAGATGACCATAGGGGAAGGAATTTTTAAAAAATGAGGGAGGCAAACCATAAGAGATTATTAACTATAGAGAACAAACTGATGATTGCTGGAGGGGAAGTAGGTGGGACATGGGCTAAATGGGTGATTGGTATTAAAGAGAGCACTTGTGAGGATCACTGGGTGCTATATGTAAGTGATGAATCACTGAATTCTACTCCTGAAACAAATATTACACAATATGTTAACTAACTAGAATTTAAATAAAAACTTGAAACATAAAAAAAGAAAGAAAATTTGAACAGTCCAGTTACCAGCAATGAAAGAGAATCAGTAATCACAAAATTCCCAACAAACAAAAGTCCAGGACCAGATGGCTTCACAAGTGAGTTCTATCAAACATTTAAAGAGCTAATACCTATACTTCTAAAACTATTCCAAAAAATACAAGAGGAAGGAAAGCTTCAAAACTCATTCTATGAGGCCAGCATTACCCTGATAGCAAAACCAGAAAAAGACACTACCAAAAAAAGAACTATAGGTCAATATCTCTGATGAAATAGAAGCAAAAATTCTCAACAAAATATTAGCAATCCAAATCCAACAATACGTGAAAGAAATCATTAACCATGATCAATTGGGGTTTATTCCAAGATTTAAGGGTGGTTCAATATTTGCAAATCAATCAACATAATATATCACATGAATAAGAGAAAGGATAAAAGCCATATGATCATTTCAATAGATGCAGAAAAAGCATTTGACAAAGTACAATGTCCAATCATGATTTAAAATAAAAAACCTTCAACCAAGTAGGTTTAGGGGGAACATACCTCAACATAATAAAGACAATATATGAGAAATCCAGAGCTAACATCATACTCAGTGGTGAAAAACTAAGACTTTTTCCCCTAACGTCAGGAACAAACAAGGATGTCACTCTCACAACTTTTATTCAACAAAGTACTGGAAATCCTAGCCACAGCAATCAGACAAGAATAAGGAATAAAAGACATTCAAATTGGTAAGGAAGAAGTAAAACTTTCACTATTTGCACAAAACTAAACCTGACCTGATACCATGTATAGAAAACACTAAGACTCCTCCAAAAAAATTACTAGAACTGATAAGTGAATTCAGTAAGGTGGCAGGATATAAAATCAGTCTACAGAAATCCATCATATTTCTTTACACTAATAATAAAGCAGCAGAAAGAGAAATTAAGAAAATCAGTACATTTACAAAAATAATAAAATACCTAGGAATAATCTTTTTTTTTTTAAAGATTTTATTTATTTATCTGAGAGAGAGAATGGGAGACAGAGAGCATGAGAGGGGAAGGGTCAGAGGGAGAAGCAGACCCCCTGCTGAGCAGGGAGCCCGATGTGGGACTCGATCCCGGGACTCCAGAATCATGACCTGAGCCGAAGGCAGTTGCTTAACCAACTGAGCCACCCAGGCGCCCCTAGGAATAATCTTAAACAAGGAGGTGAAAGACCTGTACTCTGAAAATTAGAAGACACTGATGAAAGAAATTGAAGATGACACAAACAAATGGAAAGATATTCCATGTTCATGTATTGGAAGAACAAATATCAAAAAATGCCCAGACTACATAAAGCAATCTACAGATTTAGTGTAATCCCTATCAAAATACCAACAGCAGTTTTCACAGAACTAGAACAAACAATCCTGAAATTTGTATGGAGCGACAAAACACTGCAAATAGCCAAAGCAATGTTGAAAATCAAAAATAAAGCTGGAGGTATCACAATTTTGGATTTCAAGTTATACTACCAAGCTGTAGTAATCAAAACCGTTCAATAGAACAGGAGAGAAAGCCCAGAAACAAACCCATGATTATATGATCAATTAATATTTGACAAAGGAGGCAAGAATATGCAATGGCAAATAATGGTGTTGGGAAAACTGGACAGCTACATGCAAAAGAATGAAACTGGACCATTTTCTTACACCACACACAAAAATAAACTCAAAATGGATTAAGGGGTGGGGAATGGGTTAAGGAAGTAAATGTGAGACCTCAACCATGAAAAGAGAGCACAAGCAGTAATTTCTCTAACATTGGCTATAGCAACATTTTTCTAGATATGTCTCCTGAGGCGAGGGAAATAAAAGCAAAAATAAACTATTGGGCCTACATCAAAATCAAAAGCTGCACAGCAAAGGAAACAATCAACAAAACTAAAAGACAACCAAAAATCAAAAACCTAAAAGACAACCAACTGAATGAAAGATTTTTGCAAATGACATATCCAATAAATGGTTAGTATCCAAAAATATATGAAGCACTTATACAACTCAACACCCCAAAAATGAATAATCCAATTGAAAGATGGGGAGAAGACATGAAAAGACATTTCTCCAAAGAAGACAGCCAGATGGTCAACAGACACATGAAAAGGTGCTCAACATCACTCATCATCAGGGAAATGCAAATCAAAACTACAATGAGATATCACCTCACACCTGTTAGAATGGTGAAAATAAAAACCTAAGAAACAAGTATTTGTGAGCTCTGGAAAATAAGAAACCCTCGTGCACTGTTGGTGGGAATGCATACTGGTGCAGCCACTATGGAAAACAGTATGGCTGTTCCTCAAAAAATTAAAAATAGAACTACCCTACAATCCAGTAATCATTCTAGAGGGTATATAATTAAAGTATATAAAAACATTAAAGCAAAGGGATATATGCTCCCCTATGTTTATTGCAGCATTATTTATAATAGCCAAATTATGAAAGCAACCCAAGTGTCCACTGACTGATGAAGGGATAAGAAAAAGGTGCTATATACATATGAAACATAAGAAACAAGTAAGAGGGCGCCTGGGTGGCTCAATTGGTTGAGCGACTGCCTTTGGCTCAGGTCATGATCCTGGAGTCCCAGGATCGCGTCCCGCGTCAGGCTCCCTGCTCGGCGGGGAGTCTGCTTATCCCTCTGACCCTCCCCCCTCTCATGCTCTATCTCATTCTCTCTCAAATGAATAAATAAAAATTAAAATTAAAATTAAAAAAAAAAAGAAACAAGTAAGAATATAAGAAACAAGTATTGGTGAGGATGTGGATATATATATATTTCATTATATATATATAGTGAAATATTATTTACCCAAGAAAAGAAGGAAATCTTGTCACCTGTAACATAAATGGAGCTAGAAAGTATAATACTAAGTGAAATCAGTCAGTCAGAGAAAGACAAATACCATTTGATTTCATGAATATGTGGTATTTAAGAAACAAACAAACAAAATGAACAAAGAAAAAAAGAGACAAACCAAGAAACAGACTCTTAACTACAGAGAACAAACTAATGGTTAGCAGAGGGAGGTGGGTGGGGAGATAGGTGACATAGGTGACGGGGATCAAAGAGTACACTTATCATGATGAGCATTGACTAATATATAGAATTATTGAATCACTATGTTGTACATCTGAAACTAATATAACACTGTATGTTAACCACACTGGAATTAAAATAAAAAACTTTTAAAAAATGGAATAAAAAACTTAATGAAAATGAAAACAAAGATGTAGTATATATATGCAATGGAATATTATTCGGTCATAAAAAAGAATGAAATCTTGCCATTTGCAACAACATAGATGGAGCTACAGAGTATAATGCTAAGCAAAGTCAGTCAGAGAAAGACACATACCATATGATTTCACTCATATGTGGAATTTAAGAAACCAAACAAAGGGGAAAAAGGAGACAAAGAAAAACACAGACTCTTTTTTCAACTAAAGTTTTGTTTCCTTTTATTTATTTATTTTATTTAAATTCAATTAGCCAAGATATAGTACATTATTAGTTTTTTTTTTAAGATTTTATTTATTTATTTATTTGACAGAGAGAGACACAGTGAGAGAGGGAACACAAGCAGAGGGAGTGGGAGAGGGAGAAGCAGGCTTCTGGCGGAGCAGGGAGCCCGATGTGGGGCTCGATCCCAGGACCCCAGGATCATGACCTGAGCCGAGGGCAGATGCTTAACGACTGAGCCACCCAGGCGCCCCACCTCATTTGTTTTTGATATAAAGTTCAATGATTCATTAGTTGAGTGTAACACCCCATGCTCATCATATCACATGCTCTCTTTAATTAACTATAGAGAAAAAACAGGTGGTTACCAGAGGCAAGATGGGCAGGGAGATGGGTGAAATAGGTGAAGGGGATTAAGAGTACACTTAATCTTGATGAGCACTAAGTAGTGTATATAATTGTCAAATAACTGTACTATACACCTGAAACTAATATAACACTGTATGTTAACTATATGGGAATTAAAATAAAAAATAAGTTCAAAAAGAAAAGATAATATCCAAAAATTCCCCAAATTTCATGAAAGACATGTATCTACAAATCCACGAAGCCCAATGAACTCCAAGAAGGATAAACCAAACAATACCAAACTAAGGTACATTATAACTGAAGTACTAAAAGACAAAGAAAGAATCTTGAAATGAGCAAAAAGAAGCTAGTCAGCAGGTACAAGGGATGCTCAATAAAATTATCAACTGACTTCTTTTTTTAAGATTGTATTTATTTATTTTGAGAGAAAGAGAGCACAAGTGGGGGTGGGGCAGAGGGAAAGGGAGAAGCAGACTCCCTGCTGAGCAGGGAGCCCTATGCGAGGCTCGATCCCAGGACCCCCGGATCATGACCCGAGCTGAAGGCAGATGCTCAATTGAATAAGCCATCCTCAACTGACTTTTTATCAGAAACCTTGGAAGCCAGAAAGTAGTGGAATAAAATACTTATAATTTTGAAAGAAAAATCTGCCAACCAAGAATTCTGTATCTGACAAAACTGTCCTTCAAAAGTGAGGGGAAAATTAAGACATTCTAAGATAAACAAAATCAGAGGAATTCATTACCACTAAACCTACCCTACAAGAAATAGGGCTAAATAGAGTCCTTCAGGTTGAAATCAAAGGATGCTAGACAGTAACTTGAATTTGAATGAAGATGCAGCAAATGGAAATAATGGCCATATATAAAAGTCAATATTATTGCTATTTTGGTTAATAACTCCACTTACTGTTTTCTAGATAATTTAAAAAAAACAAATGCATAAAAATAATTTTAATCTATGGTATTGGGCATACAATATACAAAAATGAAATATGTGACATCAAAACATACAGCAGGGGAGATGGAACTGCACAGGAGTAGAGTTTAGTAACTCTAAAAGTAAATGGGTTAAATTCTCTATTCAAAGGGCAGAGATTGACAGAATTGATTTTTAAAAACATGATCCAATTCTGTGCTTCTTACAAGAGATACACTTTAGATTCAAAGATACAAGTAGATTGAAAGTAGAGTTGGGGAAAAGATATACAAAGCAAACAGTAACCAAATAAAAATTATAGTGGCAACTTACATCAGATAAAATAGACTGCAAAGCAAAAATATTACTATAACTAAAGAGTGATGTTTTATATTATAAAAATTATATTACAAATTATAATCACATACCCATCTAACAAGAGAGCCCCAAATACATGAATCAAAGTCTGATAGAACTGAGGAGAGAAATAAACAGTTCAACAACAAACAAAGACAAATACTCCACTATCAATACTCTATAAAACAACTATGCAGAAGATCAACAGGGAAATAGAAGACTTGAACAGCAGGCTATACATACTAGATCTAACAGAATTCTGCAAAGAACTCCATCCAACATCAGAATTCCCCCCTTTCTAGTACACATGGAACATTCTTTAGATTAGATCATATGCTGGTCCATAAAGCAAGCCTCAATCAATTTAAAAGGAATGAACTCATAAAAGGATGCTCCTCCTTAATGGAAATTGGAAATTAATAACAGAAAGAAATTTGGGAAATGCAAAAACTGGTGTTAAAATTAAACAACATGCTGGGGCGCCTGGGTGGCTCAGTTGGTTAAGCGACTGCCTTCGGCTCAGGTCATGATCCTGGAGTCCTGGGATCGAGTCCCGCATCAGGCTCCCTGCTCGGCAGGGAGTCTGCTTCTCCCTCTGACCCTCCTCCCTCTCATGCTCTCTGTCTCTCATTCTCTCTGTCTCAAATAAATAAATAAATAAAAGCTTAAAAAAAAATTAAACAACATGCTACTAAATAATCAATGTATGAGAGAAGAAATCTCAAGAAAAAATAAGAAAATAGTCTGAAATAAAAAATATATATAGCATAACATACCAAAACATATGAAAGACAAGTGGAAATGTATAGCTGTAAATTCTTAGATTCAAAAAGAGGAATGATCTTAAATCAATAAACTAAACTTCCACCTTACAACTCTGGAGGAAAAAAAAGAAGAGCAAACAGAAGCAATCAGAAGGAAAGACATAATAAAGATTAGAGTGGACATTGATGAACAAGAGTACAGAAAAAGAATATAGTAAATATCAATGAAACCAAAACACATATTTTTGAAAAGATCAATAAGATTGACAAAGCTTTAGCTAGAATGACCAAGAAAAACAAGAGAGACTAATGAAGTTACTAAAATTAGAAATGATAGAGACATTAGGACTGACATTATAGAAATAAAAATACAGGGGTGCCTGGGTGGCTCACTTGGTTAAGCGTCCAACTCTTGGTTTCAGCTCAGGCCATGATCTCAGGTCCTGGGATCAAGCCCCGCATTGGGCTCCAAACTTAGCACAGAGTCTGCTTGAGATATTCTCTCCCTCTCCTTCCCCCTCTGCTCCTGCCCCCACTTGTTCTCTCTCTTTAAAATAAATAATTTAAAAAAGAGAAATGAAAAGACAAATGCTATATGATTTCACTCATATGTGGAATTTAAGAAACAAAATAGATGAACGTGGGGTGCCTGGGGGCTAATACAGTTGGGTGATGGACTCTTGATTTCAGCTCAGGTCATGATCTCAGGGTACTGGGATTGGGCCCCACGTCTGGCTCCATGCTCAGTGTGGAGTCTGCTTGTGCCTCTCCCTCTGCTCCTCCCCTGCTTGTGTTCTCTCCCTCTCTCAAGTAAATAAATAAATAAAATCTTAGTTTTTTGTAGTTCAAGATGGTGGAGGAGTAGGCCTTAGTTTTGTCTGGTCCCAGGAATTGAGCTAGATAGCTATCAAATCATTCTGAACACCTGCAAACTCAATCGCAGATCTAAGAAAAGAACAGCTGCAACTCTACAAACAGAAAAGCAACCACTTTCTGCAAGGTAGGAGCTGTGGAGAAGAGAATCTGAGGTGATATATGGAAAGATAAACCTCGGGGGGAGGGAGCCTCCATAAGCTGGCTACCAGAAAGTGATACAGCAGTGGAGGACAAAATCAGAACTTTTAGAAGTTGGCTCCGGTGAGAGATGTCCCTGCCTGAAAGGCACTCAGGTGGTGAAGCAGGGAGGAATCCTAGGTGGGACAGTGTGGTCTCAGGATCCTCAGAGTCACAGGAAGACTGGGGGTGCCTGAGTGTGGCAGAGTTCCCAGACATCGGAGGGGGGAAGCTGGCTACTATCAGGGAGCCCAGGAGTGTGCTTATACATTGGCATTGCCAAAAACCACAAACTGTGGTGCAGTTGGTGACTGCTCTCTGGGCAGGGGCCCAGCAGCAGTAGAACCAGCGAGATCCCCCATCTTCCACCTTCCCCCAGGAGGAGTGGCACAGGTGCACACCACAGGAGTCTGAAGGGATTGGAGACTTGAAATGGGGTCATGTGCCTGAGATAGAAAGTGTTGGTTACAGGCTGGGTGAGCACAGAGTGCACACAGATGAGGGAGACAGGAGTGACTGATTGCTTTTCCCTGAGGGTGGACAGAGGAGTAGGGCCCCAAGCTTTTGGCTACAGAGCTGGAGACTGGGAGGCTGCCATTTTCATTCTCATCCTCTACAGTGGGATAAAAAGCCTTCAGGGAACAAAAACCACATAGAACAATCGGGAGCAGATTACTTAGCCTGGCTCCCTAGCAAGGGCAGTGCAACTCTGCCTTGGGCAAAGACACTTGAGAATCAACACAACAGGCGCTTCCCCCAAAAGATCAGCAAGAACATCTGGCTTAGATGAAGTTTACTGATCATAGAGAACTACAAAATTCCAGTGCTAGGGGAAAACAGTATATAGAATTCATGTTTATTCCCCACAATTCTTCAGTCTTTCAATTTTAATTTGTTTTCTCTTTCCTGTTTCAACCCATTTCTTATTTTATCAACTCTTTTTTAAATCTTTTTTAAATTTTCATATTTACATTCTACACTTTCATTGGATTTAATTTTATTTTTGTGTATATATATACATATATATATTCTTTCTTTACAATTTTAAGATGTAGTTTCTTCTAACAAACAGACCAAAATACAACCCAGAATCTAGTATATGGCTCTGTTCTCTTCACCCGTCTGATCATATTTGTTCTTGTTTCTTCATTTTTTTTTTGTTTTGTTAAAGCCTTTTTAAATTTTCAACATTACAATCACATGCTATCCTTTCAATGTATTTAATTTTATTTTTGTATATATATGTTTTTCTTTCTTTACAATTTTGAGATGTAGTTTCTTCTAACACACTGACAAAAATACACTCAGGATATAGTGTATTGCTCTGTTCTGTTCACCTCTCTGTTTATATTCCTTTTTTTTTCTTTTTTCTCTTTTAATTTTCATTTTTACAGTTACATTCTATCCTTTCATTGTATTTCATTTTATTTTTGTACACATATAAGTTTTTCTTTCTTTATAATTTTGGGATCAAGTTTTCTAACAAACAGATCAAAATACACAAAGGATCCAGTGTATCACTCTATTCTGTTCACCTATCTGATTATATTCTCTCTTTAAAAAAAATTTTTTTTTTGGTTTGGGGGTTCTTCTGATTTGTTTAGTGTGTATTTCTCAGGCGTCCTTCTTGACATTTTATTATTTTCTCTCTCATTCATCTATTCTTCTCTGGATAGAATGACAAGATGGAAAAACTCACCTCAAAAAAAGAGAACAAGAGGCAGTATTGACTGCCAGGGACCTAATCAGTATGTATATAAGTAAGATGTCAGAAATAGAGTTTGGAATAACGATTATAAAGATACTAGCTGGGTTTGAAAAAAACACAGAAGACATTAGAGAATCCCTTTCTGGAGAAATGAAAGAACTAAAATCTAATCAAGTTGAAATAAAAAAGGCTAGTAATGAGATTCAACAAAAAATAGAGGCTCTAACTGTTAAGGTAAATGAGGCAGAAGAGAGAATGAATGATACAGAAGACAAAATGATGGAGAATAAAGAAGCTGAGAAAAAGATAAACAATTACTGGATCACAAGGGGAGAATTCTAGAGATAAGTGATAAAACAAAGCAGAACAACATTAGAATAATTGGGATACCAGAAGAAGAGGAAAGGGGGGAGCAGAAGGTATATTGGAGCAAATTATACCAGAGAACTTCCCTAATCTGGGGAAGGAAAAAGACATTCAAGTCCAGGAGGCACAGAGAAACCCCCTCAAAATCAATTTAAAAAGGCCAGCACATCGACATATAAGAGCGAAGCTTGTAAATCTCAGAGACAAAGAAAAAATCCTGAAAGCAGCTCAGGACAAGAGATCCATAACCTACAAGGGTGGAAACAATAGACTTGCAGTAGACCTATCCACAGAGACAAGCCAAAAAGGACCGGCATGATATATTCAGGAATGTTAAATGAGAAAAATATGCAGCCAAGAATATTTTATCCAGTAAGGCTGTCATTCAAAATAGGAGAGATAAAAAGCTTCCAGAACAAACAAACAAACAAAAAAAAGAATTTGTGATCACTAAACCAGCCCTGCAGAAATATTAAACGGGATCCTTTAAGTGAAGAGAGAGCCCCAAAGTAACATAGACCAGAAAGGAACAGAGACAATATACAGAAACAGTGACTGTACAGCTAATACAATGGCACTAAATTCATGTCTTTCAAAAGTTCCTCTGAATGTAAATGGGCTAAATGCCCCAGTCAAAAGATACAGGGTATCAGATTGGATAAAAAAGCAATACCCATCAATCTGCTGTCTTCAAGAGACTCATTTTAGACACAAAGACCCCTCCAGATGGAAAAGTGAGAGGGTGGAAAACCATTTATCATGCTAATGGACATCAAAAGAAAGCTGGGGTGGCAATCCTTTCATCAGACCAATTAGATTTTAAACCAAAGACTGTAATAAGAGATAAGGAAGGACACTACATTATAATTAAAGAGTCTATCCAAAAAGAAGATCTAACATTTGTAAATATTTATGCCCCTAACATGGAAGCAGCCAATTATATAAACCAATTAATAACAAAACCAAAGAAACACATCAATATTAATACAATAATAGTAGGGGACTTTAACATCCCACTCCCTGCAATGGACACATCATCTAAGCAAAAGATCAACAAGGAAACAAGGGCTTTGAATGACACACTGGACCAGATGGACTTCACAGATATATTCAAAGCATTCCAACCTAAAGCAACAGAATACACATTCATCTCAAGTGCACATGGAACATTCTCCAGAAGAGATCACATACTGGGTCACAAATCAGGTCTCAACTGGTAGCAAAAGATTGAGATCATTCCCTGCATATTTTCAGACCACAATGCTTTGAAACTGGAATTCAATCATGAGGGGAAATTTGGAAAGAACTGAAATACATGGAGGTTAAAGTGCATCCCACTGAAGAATGCATGGGTCAACCAGGAAATTAAAGAAAATTTTAAAAATTCATGGAAACAAATGAAAATGAAAACTCAACTGTTCAAAACCTTTGAGATGCAGCAAAGGTGGTCCTAAGAGGGACGTATATAGCAATACAAGCCTTTTTCAAGAAACAAGAAAGGTCTCAAATACACAAGCTAACCTTATACCTAAAGGACCTGAAGAAAGAACAGCAAATAAAGCCTAAACCCAGCAGGAGAAGAGAATTAATAAAGATTAGAGCAGAAATCAATGAAATAGAAACCAAAGGAACAGTAGAATAGATCAGCGAAATCAGGAGCTGGTTCTTTGAAAGAATTTTTTTAAAAAGATTTTTATTTATTTATCTGACAGAGGGAGAGCACAAGGAGGGGGAGTTACAGAGGGAGAGGGAGAAGCAGGCTTCCCACTGAGCAGGGAGCTCAGGACCCTGGGATCATGACCCAAGCCGAAGGCAGATGTTTAACCAACTGAGCCACCCAGGCAGCCCTGAAAGAATTAATAAGATCGATAAACCCCTGGCTAGACTTATCAAAACGAAAAGAGAAAGGACCCAAATAAATAAAATCATGAATGAAAGAGGAGAGAGCTCAATCAAGACCAAAGAAATACAATTATAAAATCATATTATGAGCAACCATATGCCAACAAATTAGGCAATCTGGAAGAAATGGATGCATTCCCAGAAACTCATAATCTACCAAGTCTGAAAGAGGAAGAAAGAGAAAACCTGAACAGATCCATAACCAGCAAGGAAATTGATACAGTAATCAAAAATCTCCAGACAAACGAGAGTCTGGGGCCGGATGGCTTCCAAGGGGAATTCTACCAAGCATTTAAAGAAGAATTAATACCTATTCTTCTGAAGCTGTTTCAAAAAATAGAAATGGAAGGAAAACTTCCAAACTCTTTCTATGAGGCCAGCATTACCTTGACCCCCAAACCAGACAAAGACCCCATCAAAAAGGAAAATTATAGGTCAATATCCCTGATAAACATGGATGCAAAAATTCTCACCAAGATTCTAGCCAATAGGATCCAACAGTACATTAAAAGGATTATTCACCACGACCAAGTGAGATTTATTCCTGGGCTGCAAGAGTGGTTCAACATCCACAAATCAATCAATGTGATACACCACATTAATAAAAGAAAGGACAAGAACCATATAATCCTCTCGATTGATGCAGAAAAAGCATTTGACAAAATACATCATCCTTTCTTGATTAAAACTTTTCACAGTGTAGGGATAGAGAGAACATATCTCAATATCATAAAACCCATATACAAAAAGCCCACAGAGAATATCATTCTCAATGGGGAAAAACTGAGAGCTTTCCTCCTAAGGTCAAGAACACAACAGGGGGGCGCCTGGGTGGCTCAGTCGTTGGGCGTCTGCCTTCGGCTCAAGTCATGATCTCGGGGTCCTGGGATCGAGCCCCGCATCGGGCTCCCTGCTCCATGGGAGGCCTGCTTCTCCCTCTCCCACTCCCCCTGCTTGTGTTCCCTCTCTCACTGCCTCTCTCTGTCAAATAAATAAATAAAATCTTTAAAAAAAAAAAAGAACACAACAGGGATGTCCACTATCACCACTGTTGTTCAACATAGTACTAGAAGTCCTAGCCTCAGCAATCGACAACAAAAAGAAATAAAAGGTACCTGAATTGTCAAAGAAGTCAAATTCTCACTCTTCACAGATGACATGATATTCTATGTGGAAAACGAAAAAGACTCCACCCCAAAATTGCTAGAACTTAAGACAGGAATTCAGCAAAGTGGCAGGATATAAAATCAATGCACAGAAATTAATTGCATGTCTATACACTAACAATGAGACAGAAGAAAGAGAAATTAAGGAGTTGATCACATTTACAACTGCATAAGATACCTAGGAATAAACCTAACCAAAGATGCAAAGGATCTGTACTCAGAAAACTATAGAACACTCATCAAAGAAATGGAGGAAGACACACAAAAAAAATGGAAAAACATTCCATGTTCATGGATTGAAGAACAAATGTTGTTAAATGTATATGCTACCTAGAGCAATCTGTACATTCAATGCAACTCCTATCAAAATACCATCAACTTTTTTCACAGAGCTGGAACAAATAATCCTAAAATTTGTATGGAACCAGAAAAGACCCCAAAGAGCCAAAGGAATGTTGAAAAAGAAAACCAAAGCTGGGGGCACCACAATGCCTGACTTCAAGCTCTATTACAAAGCTGTAATCAAGACAGTATGGCACTGGCACAAAAACAGACACATAGATCAATGGAACAGAATAAAGAGCCCAGAAATGGACCCTCAACTCTATGGTCAATTAATCTTTGACAAACGAGGAAAGAATATCCAATGGAAAAAAGACAGTCTCTTCAACAAATGGTGTTGGGAAAATTGGACAGCCACATGCAGAAGAATGAAACTGGACCATTTTCCTGCACCATACACAAAAATAGATTCAAAATGGATGAAAGACCTAAATGTTAGACAGGAATTGATCAAAATCCTAGAGAAGAACACAGGCAGCAACCTCTGTGACCTTGGCCACAGCAACTTCTTGCTAGACACATCTCCAAAGGCAAGGGAAACAAAGGCAAAAATGAACTATTGAGACCATCAAGATAAAAAGCTTTTGCACAGCAAGGGAAACAGTCAACAAAACCAAAAGACAACCAACAGAATGGGAGAAGATATTTGCAAATGTCTTATCAGATAAAGGGCTAGTCTCCAAAATCTATAAAGAACTTATCAAACTCAACACAACACCCAAAGAATGAATAATCCAATCAAGAAATGGGCAGAAGACATGAACAGACACTTCTCCAAAGAAGACATGCAAATGGCACAGACATATGAAAAAATGCTCCACATCGCTTGGCATCAGGGAAATACAAATCAAAACCACAATGAGATACCACCTCACACTGGTCAGAATGGCTAAAATTAACAAGTCAGGAAATGACAGATACTGGCGAGGATGCAGAGAAAAGGGAACCCTCTTACACAGTTGGTGGGAATGCAAGCTGGTGCAGCCACTCTGGAAAACAGTACGGAGGCTCCTCAAAAAGTTGGAAATAGAGCTACCCTCCAACCCAGCAATTGCACTACTGGGTATTTACCCTGAAGATACAAATGTAGTGATCTGAAGGGGCACCTGCACCTCAATGTTTATAGCCGCAATGTCCACAATAGCCAAACTATGGAAAGAGCCCAGATGCCCATCGACAGATGAATGGACAAAGAAGATGTGGTATATATATACAATGGAATACTACTCAGCAATCAAAAAAATGAAATCTTGCCATATGCAATGACATGGATAGAACTAGAGGGTATTATGCTAAGCAAAATAAGTCAATCAGAAAAAGACAATTATCATTTGATCTCACTCATATGTGGAATTAAGAAACAAAACTGAGGATCATAGGGGAAGGGAGGGAAAAATAAAACAAGACTAAATCAGAGAGACAGATAAACCACAAGAGACTCTTAATCATAGGAAACAAACTGAGGGGTGCTGAAGGGGAGGGGAATGGGGGGATGGGGTAACTGGTTTATGGACATTAAAGAGGGGATGAAATGTAATGAGCACTGGGTATTATATAAGACTGATGAATCAATGACCTCTACCTCTGAAACTAATAACATATGTTCATTAATTGAATTTAAATTAAAAATTTTTTTAAATAAATAAAATCTTTAAAAAAGAGAAACAAAACAGATGAACATAGAGGGAAAAAAGAGAAGCAAACAATAAAATAGACTTTTAACTATAGAGAACAAACTGAGGGCTGCTGGAGGGGAGATGGGTGGGGGGATGGGTTAAATGTGTGATGGGTATGAAGAAGGGCACTTATTGTGATGAGCACCAGCTGTAGTATGTAAGTGATGAATCACTAAATCCCACACTAGAAACTAATATTACACCGTATGTTAACTAGCTGGAATGTAGATAAAAACATGGGGAAAAAAAGAACAATAGGTTATACTATGAACAGCTGTAGTCCAACAAACTAAATATGCAGGTGAAATGGAAAAATTTCTAGAAAGACACAAACTATCAAAATTAAGTCAAGAATGCATATAAAAATCTGAATAAACCGGGCGCCTGGGTGGCTCAGTTGGTTAAGCGACTGCCTTTGGCTCAGGTCATGATCCTGGAGTCCCAGGATCGAGTACCACATCGGGCTCCCTGCTCAGCAGGGGGTCTGCTTCTCCCTCTGACCCTCCTCCCTCTCATGCTCTCTCTCTATCTCATTCTCTCTCTCAAATAAATAAATAAAATCTTTTAAAAAAAATCTGAATAAACCTATAGCAAATGAAGAGATTGGATTAGCAATAATTTTTTTAAAAACACTCCCAATAAGGAAAATCCCAGGACCAGACAGTCATTTTTTTTTAAGATTTATTTATTTATTTATTTGAGAGAGAGAATGAGAGAGAGAGCACATGAGAGGGGGGAGGGTCAGAGGGAGAAGCAGACTCCCTGCCGAACAGGAAGCCCGATGCGGGACTTGATCCAGGGACTCCAGGATCATGACCTGAGCCGAAGGCAGTCGCTTAACCAACTGAGCCACCCAGGCGCCCCAGACAGTCATTTAAAGAAGAATTAACACTAATTATTCACAAAACTCTTCCAAAAATAGAGGATGGAACACTTCCTAACTCATTCTATGAGGCTACTGATAACAAAACCAGACAAAGGCATCACAAGAAAAAAGCCCACAAATATCTCTTACAATGTAGACACAAAAATACTCAACAAACTACTAGCACATTGAATCCACCAATGTTTTGTTTTGTTTTGTTTTTTAGAGAGGGAAAGGGGGAGGGGCAGAGGGAAGAGGGAGAGAGAGAATCTTCAGCAGGCTCCATGCCCAGTGTGGAGCCCTACTCGGGGCTCAGTCTCACAATCCTGAGATCATGAGCTGAGAAATCAAGAGTTGGATGCTCAACCAACTGAGCCACCCAGGCACCCCTGAATTCAGCAATGTTTAAAAAGGATCATGCATCATGACTTATGGTGATTTATCCTGGTAATGCAAGGTTGTTTTGTGATCTGAAAATCAATTAATGTAATACTTTATATGAATAAAAGACATAGGGGCACCTGGGTGGCTCAGTCGTTAAGCATTTGCCTTTGGCTCAGGTCATGATCCCAGGGTCCTAGGATCGAGCCCTGCATCAGGATCCCTGCTCAGCAGGAAGCCTGCTTCCCCCTCTCCCACTCCCCTGCTTGTGTTCCTGCTCTCACTATCTCTTTGTCAAATAAATAAATAAAATCTTTTTAAAAAAGAAAACATAAACCTCATGATCATCTTGAAAGATACTTCTCTTTTCATGTTGGGATATGGGAAGTCTAAACAATAGCACAGAGATCTAAACATGACTAGATTTTGAGG
The DNA here is from genome assembly GCF_054177405.1 of Leptonychotes weddellii. Taxonomy (NCBI): domain Eukaryota; kingdom Metazoa; phylum Chordata; class Mammalia; order Carnivora; family Phocidae; genus Leptonychotes; species Leptonychotes weddellii. The sequence continues at coordinate 110,146,252 of NC_138375.1, forward strand.
TCTTCCCCAAATGGGAATATCAATTTTAAGATGCACTGAGATGGTTTTGTGAGTTAAGATAAAGGAGGAGAAGGAGTAAATTTAAGGAATCAATGAAAGTTAAACAAGGTCTTGGAGGTGGAGAAGTGTAAGAGAAGAGTAGGAGATAGGTAAAGGAGCATAACAAGGTTTTATGGATCTACAAATGAGGCAGTTCTAAGTTTCTCGTTTTTTAATTTGCTTTAGCTAAGGAATTATTTCATGAGAAATTTTAAAGTCCAATTTCAAGGTGGAAGACTACTCATACCAATTAAAGAAAGCGTGCCATTGGAAAGGTCTTCTCACATACTTTGCATTCACAGATTTTCTCAAATATGAATTCTCTGAGGTTGAATAATTTGATAGCCATTACTAAAGGTCTTTCCACAATATTTTATATTAAGTGTTTTTCACATATATGAATTCTCTTTTGCATATGAGGGTGTCTTCCTTGACTACAGGCTTTCTCACATTCCCTACATTCATAATAATTCATGCCAGTATAAATTCACCAACATATATTAAGGTTTGAATGATATCTAAAAGCCATTCCATATTCTTTGCATTCAAAGAGCTTTTTACCAATATTGATACTCTATTCTCAAGTAACTTGTTTTTGCATATTAATGGTTTTTCCATTTTTATTACATTCATAGGGTTGTCGTGGGTTTTCTTTAATAATATTCAAAATCTGATGTTGAATAAGTTGTCTACACACAGTAAAAACTTTATTAAATTTCTTAATTCATAAAGCTTTTCAGCAGTATGAATTCTCTATATTATAATAATGACTGATTAAAGTCTAAATATATTCCCACATTTCTTACATTAATCAGGTATCTCACCAGTATGAATTCTCTGGATTGAGTGACTTGTCCACACACAATAAAAGCTGTCCCACATTCCTTACATTCATAAAGATTATCATCAGTATGAATTCTCTGATGGTAAGAAAGAACTCAATTAGGTCTAAAGACCTTCCCACATTCTTCATATTCCTGTGATTTCTCACCTGTATAAATTCTCTGATGTTGAGTAACTTATCCATACATAGTAAAAGGCTTTCCTCATTCCTTACATTCATATAATGTATCACCAGTATGAATTCTCTGGTTTGAAAAAAGAACTCAATCAGATCTAAAGGCCTTCCCACATTCTTTATATTGCTATGATTTATCACCTGTATGAATCCTCTCCTTGGATAAATTGTCCACACACAGTGAAGACTTTATTTCATTTCTCCTATTCATTAAAAAAAAATCTCACCAGTATGAATTCTCTAATATTTAGTAAAGACTGAATTAAGTCTAAACATCATGCCACATTTGTACATTCACCAGGTTTCTCGTCAGTGTAAATTCTTGATGTTAAGTAACTTGTCCAGACACAGTAAAGGCTTTCCTACATTACTAATATTCATAAAGCTTATCTGCAATATGAATTTCTAGTTTGCAAGAAGAACTCAGCTCTAAAGACCTTCTTACATTCCTTATATTCACAGAATTTCTCACCAGTATGAATTTTCTGGTGGTGACTAAATTATCCACACAGATAATGATGTTCTCAAATTCTTAACATTTATAAAATTTCTCACTATATGAATTCTCTATATTGGTAAGGACTGAATTAAATTTAAATGTCTTCTCACATTCCTTACTTTCACTGTGTTTTCCACCACTATGAGTTTTCTTATGTTGAGTATATTGATATACATTACTGAAGGTCATTCCACATTCTTTATGATTATACCATTTTTAGAGAAAATTTTCTTAGTTTTGAAAAAGGTTAGATTATTATATTATTTATGCAGATGTTACTAGTTAAACCCTTAATAATAACACTGTAAGCATATGAATTACTTTTTTTTTGCATATGAATTACTTTTTTAAAATTTATTTATTTGAGAGAGAGAGCACATGAGAGGGGGGAGGGTCAGAGGGAGAAGCAGACTCCCTGCCGAGCAGGGAGCCCAATGCGGGACTCGATCCAGGGACTCCAGGATCATGACCTGAGCCAAAGGCAGTCGCCCAACCAACTGAGCCACCCAGGCGCCCATGAATTACTTTTAAAATGTCTGTAAGTTGTCATTGTCATAGATTATAATTTTGGTAAAATATTCCTTTTGCGTTACCTGACACTTCTCAAGCATGCTTTCACATTTTCAGTCATTTCTGAAAATAGAGGACTTAAGGTCAACTGTATTACTTCTTTTTTTTTTTTTTTAAGATTTTATTTATTTATTTGACAGAGAGAGACAGCGCGAGAGAGGGAACACAAGCAGGGGGAGTGGGAGAGAGAGAAGCAGGCTTCCCGCCAAGCAGGGAGCCCGATGTGGGGCTCGATCCCAGGACCCCGGGATCATGACCTGAGCCGAAGGCAGACGCTTAACGACTGAGCCACCCAGGCGCCCAACTGTATTACTTCTTAATCTGATTCCTTAACTGCTGGATCACATATTTTGTGCACCCTCTCCAGAATTCTGGGTTCAAATGTTGTGGCAAATAGAAGAAGCTACAGAAGTAGATTGGTATGCTTCTAATGGCATTCTCAGCAGAAATAATTTTACTGGGTGCCTGGGTGGCTCAGTCAATTCAGTGTCTGCCTTTGGCTCAGGTCATGATCCCAGGGTCCTGGGATCAAGCCCTGTATCAGGCTCCCTGCTCAGTGGGGAGTTTGCTTCTCCCTCTCCCTCCGCCCCTCCCCACCTTGTACATGCTCTCTTGCATGTGTGTGCTCTCTTAAATAAATAAATAAATAAAATCCTTTTAAAAAAGAAATAATTTTACTAGTAAGGTCTTTTTTGTGCAGCTTACTAGTTAAACCCTTCCATAACATTGTAAGCACATAATTTCCCCTATGAATATGCTCCCAATTAAAAATAAACTAAAAGATAAAACCATATAATGCATAAAAGCATTTGTATTAATTTTCCAGGGCTACTGTAACAAATTACCACAAACTTGATTGCTTTAAACAACAGAAATTAATTATCTCACAGTTCTAGAGGACAGATTGTGATATTAAGGTGTCAGCAATGTTCCACTTTCTCCGAAGGCTCTAAGGGTGAATCTATACTTACCTGTTACAGCTCCTGGTGGCTGTCGGCATTCCTTGTGGCTGTATCTGCTCCAGTCTCTCCCTTGACCTTTATATGGCTCTCTCCTCTTCTCTGTTTTTTCTTCTGTCTTATAAGGACATTTGCTATTGAATTTCGAGTCCACCTATGTAATCTAGGATAGTCTAAGGTGATTAATTTAATTACATCTGCAGAGTCTTTTTTCAAAATAAGGTAACATTCAGAGGGCACAGGTATTAGGACATGGACATATCTTTTGAGGGGCCAATGTTCAACCCACTACAGTATTCAGTAAAGTTAAATACATAATTCTGATTAAAAATAAGTCTTAGGAAAATTTATTTTCTTTGAAAAATTATATATTAGAAACTACAGCATAAATTACATTTGATATAGAAATTTCATATACATTATCTTTAAGATTGGAATATCATAAGATTGGATGAGCTCACCCACAATGGCAAAGGAAATCTGCTTTTCTCAGTCTATCAATTCAAATGTTAACCTCATTCAGAAACCCCCCTCACAGACATACTAGAATAATGTTTAACCAAATATGTGGGCACTCCATGGCCTAGTCAAATGGACACAAAAAATTAACCTTCATAGTATGTCTTTGTTCTTAGGAAATAGATACATAAAGTATTGCAGTATGAAGTATGATGTCTTCAACTGACTGTAAAATGGCTTAACATTTGTAAAATTCATGTAACATTATAAAAATCATTTAATGTTTTACCTTTCTATTTCTCTCTATATATATCACATATGTATACATATCAAATACACATAACCAAATATAGACATAGATATATAGATATCTCCATATACAGAGAGAGATAATGTAGTGTTAACAATTAGTAAATGTAAGTGAAGGATATATGAATGTTCATTGTCTGATTCTTACAAGTTTTCTATAGATTTGAAGTTTTCAAAGTTGAAAAAATACTAAGAATCTATTTTATTTTCCCAAGTACTACCACCATGTCCAAAGTCATTATAACCTCTCATTGGGATTACTGAAATCGCCTCTTATTGTATCTTTCTGCTTTTACCCTTTCCTCCCTGCATTATATTTTCAACATGGCAGCCAGGCTGACTTAACTATATCACTCCTGTTCTGAAAAGAGAAATCCTAGGTTCCCATTTCACTCAGAATACAAGGCAAAGCCTTACTGTAACAAAGTCCAAATTGTCTGGTTCTCCCATTACCATCCTGACCTCATTCCCGACTGCACTACTGATCATCCTTTCTCTGCTCAAACCACATCAATCTTTGTGCTATTCCTTGAACAAACCAAAAACGTATCTTCCTTATGAGTTTTGCTCTAGATTTTCCCCCCGCCTAGAATGTTTTCTTCCCAAAAAACTATTTGGCCAACTCCTTCAGTGTGTATGTAGTGATCAATCACATGGATTCTACTTAGCTTTGGAGGTGCCAAGCCTGATAACAGACTGCTGTCGTTCTTGCTCACATCCTTAAGTATCTGATTTTTCTTCTTCAAGTGGCAGGGTGAATTGTCAGACGTTACTTAATGAAATATCTTTTTAAAAGATTTTATTTATTTATTTATTTATTTATTTATTTATTTATTTGAGAGAGACAGACAGAGACAGAAGCAGAGACAGAGAGAATGAGTCCAAGCAGGAGGAGCAGAGGGGAGGGACAAGCAGACTCCACACTGAGCATGGAGTCAGAAGCAGGGCCCAATCCCACAACCCCGAGATCAGACCTGAGCCGAAACCAAGAGTCAGATGCTCAACTGAGCCACCCAGGCACCCCACTTCATGAAATCTTGAAGGTTACATCTATTACCTGAAATAATTACCATATCAATAGCAGAAGAAGATAAAGAACCCAATCATGTTATATACTTAAAACAAATCATTGTAGATCTAAAGACTTTTTACAAAGATGACTTTAAAAAACTTTTGTCTATCAGAAGAAGAGGAATGAAAGAGGTTTTTGCATCTCAAGTTCCTCATTTTAGATTTCTGTTAAAGACAGACTTTGCTTGTGTTGCTTCTTTTCCATCATATCTTCAAATTCATGGAAGATTCTAATTCCAATTGACTGTATTGCAGCAATTGCAATAGCCACTCTGTGGTAAGCAAATTTTCCTGGGAGAATTGAAGAAAACATTTGCTTTAGTGTTTGGGTTTTTGCTTTAAGAAAATAAAACCATATACAATTGATATGGGTTTCATCTCTAGCATTTCCATTTAATTCCTTCTTAGATTTTCTATGTCTCTGCTTACATTATCAATCTCTTCTTGTGTGTTTTCCACCCTTTTCATTAGGGCCCTTAATATATTAATGCTAATTATTTAAAATTCTACCTATTGTAATTCCAGTATCTCTGTCATATCTGAATTTGGTTCTAACGTTTGCTCTGTCTCTTCAGTCTGTATCTTTATTTCTTTTAATGTACCTTGTAAATTTTTCTGAAACCTGAACATATTGTATCAAGTAAAAGGAAATGAAGTAAATAGGCCTTTTGTGTCAATTTTTATTTTCTTGCCAGGGGTTATGTTTTTACACCTAGCTGTAGGTGTCAGAGGTTAACATTTCCTCTAATGTGCTTGGTTTTGTCTCCTCTGCTGTCTTTGGATTTCCTTTCCTTCTTAAACAAGGTCTGAGTCATGCACTTCTTTTAGTTGCAATTTTCTGTTACACAGGAGCCCTATTGATGTGGTGGTATGTTGTGGGGAGAGGGGAAGTATTCTATAATCCTATGACCACATCTCAGTCTTTAGTGAGCCTGTGCATGGGCTGTGACCTATACCTGAGCTTTTCTGCTTTCCCCCCACTTTTTTCTAGTTTTATTGAGATATAGTTGACATACAACATTAAGTTTAAAGTGTACAATGTGATGATTTTATATATGTATATACTGCAAAATGTTTACCACAATAAGGTTAGCTAAAGTATCCTTTATCTTACATAATGACCACTTTATGGTTGTTGTTGTTGTTATGGTGAGAACATTAAAGCTGTACTCTGATAACAACTTTCAAATATATAATACAGTATTTTTGACTATAGTCATCATGCTATACTTTAGATCCCCAGAACTTATGTACCTTATAACTGAATTTATGCTCTTTGACCAGCATTTCTCCTTTTCTTCACCCCTCAGCCCCTGGCAAGCACTATTCCACTCATTTCTACAAGTTTGATGCTTTTAGATTCCACACGTAGAAGAGATTGTACAGCATTTGTCTTTCACTATCTGACTTATTTCTCTCAGAAGAATAATGCTCTCAGGTTCTGTCCATGTTTTTGCATATGGTGGGATTTCCTGTTTTATGGTGCACACACATACACACACACATACATACATATATGTATTAAATATGTGTATATATGTATATATGTATGTGTATACATATATATGTATAATGTGTGTGTGTGTATATATATATACTCATCCACTGATGGACACTTAGGTTGACTTAGGTTGTTTCCATGTCTTGGCTATTGTGAATAATACTGCAGTGAACATGGGAGTGAAAATATCTTTTTGAAATAGTGACTTCATCTTGTTCAGAAATATACTCCAATGTGGGATTGCTGGATTATATGGTAGTTCTATTTTTAATTTTTTGAGCAAACTCCATACTGTTTCAGTAGTGGCTGAACAAATTTTCATTCCTACCAACAGTGACAGAGTTCCCATTTCTCCGCATCGTTGCTGGCATTTATTATATCTTGTATGTATGTGCTTTGTTTGTTTTCTGGATAATAGCTATTCTAACAGGTTTAAGATGATACCTCATTTGTGGTTTTGATTTGCATTTCCCTGGTTATTAGTGATGTCAAGCAAGTTTTCATGTACATGCTGGCTATTTGCATATCTTCTTTGGAGAAATATCTCTTCAAATCATCTGCCCATTTTATTTTTATTTTTTTAAGATTTTATTTATTTATTTGAGAGAGAGAGAACATGAGCGGGGGGGAGGGGCAGCGGGCGGGGCAGAGGTAGAATGAGAAGCAGACTCCCTGCTGAAAAGAGAGCCTTATGTGGCTTGATCCTAGGACCTCAGGATAAGACCTGAGCCGAAGGCAGATGCTCAACCGACTGAGTCATCCAGGCGCCCCTCATCTGCCCATTTTACATTGTTTTTGTCATTTTTTTGGTTTGTTTTTGTTTTTTGTTTTTTTGTTTTTGTTTTTGTCATTTTTTACTTGTATGAGTTATTCATGTATTTTGGATATTAACTCCTTATCAGACATAAAGTTTACAAGTATTTTCTCCCATTCTGTAGAATGCCTTACTGGTTTTCTTTTTGAATGTTTCTTTTGCCGTGTGAAAGATTTTATTTTGTTATAGTCCCTCTTGTTGATTTTTGCTCTTGTTGCTTGTGCTTTTGGTGTCATATCCAAAAAATCATTGCCAAAACCAATGTCAAGGAGCTTTCCCCCATGTTTTCTTGTTGTTCTATGGTTTCATGTCTCACATTTCAGTCCTTAATCCACTTTTCAGTTAATATTTGTGAGTAGTGTAAGATAGGGGTCAAATTTTATACTTTTACATTTGGATATCACGTTTCCCAGCACTATTTATTGAAGAGACTATCCTTTCCCCATTGGTTGTTCTGTTTAAAAAATTTTAAATCCAGTATAGTTGATGTACAGTGTTATATTAGTTTCAGGTATACAATATAGGTATTTCACAATTCTACACATTACTTAGTGCTCATTATGGTAAGCATACTCTTAATCCCCTTCACCTATTTCACCCATCCCCAACCTCCCCTCTGGTAACCATCAGTGTGTTCTCTATAGGTAAGAGTCTTTTTTGTTTGTTTGTCTTTTTCCCCCTTTGTTCATTTATTTTGTTTTGTTTTGTTTAATTCAAGTATGAGTGAAATCACATGGTATTTGTCTTTCTTTGCCTGACTTATATCATCTAGCATTATACTCTCTAGATTCATCCATGTTGTTGCTAATGACAAGATTTCATTCTTTTTATGGCTTAGTAATATTCCATTGTATGTATATACCACATTTTCTTTATCCATTCATTTATCAGTGAACATTTGGTAAGCTTCTATAATTTGGCTATTTTAATAGTGTTGCTATAAACATAGGAGTGCCTGTATCTTTTCAAATTAGAGGGTTTTTTTCCTTTGGGTAAATACCCAGTCGTGTAATTACTGAATCATAGAGTAGCTCTATTTTTAATTTTTTGAGGAACCTCCATACTGTTTTCCCTAGTGACTGCACATGTTTGCATTCCCACCAACAGTGCATGAGGGTTCCTTCTTCTCCAGATCCTTGCCAACACTTACTCTTTTTTGTGTTTTTTATTTTAGCCATTCTGACAGGTGTGAGGTAAAAACTCATTGTGGTTTTGATTTGCATTTCCCTGACAATGAGTGATGTTGCACATCTTTTCATGCATCTGTGGTGCACCTGTACCTCTCCTTTGGAGAAATGTCTGCTCATGTCTTCTGCCCATTTTTAAATTAGATCATTCATTTTTTGGGTGTTGAGTTTGATAAGTTCTTTATATATTTTGGATACTAACCCTTTATCAGATATGTTATTTGCAAATATCTTCTCCATTTCATAGATTGCCTTTTAGTTTTGTTGACTATTTCCTTCACTGTGCAGAAGCTTTTTATCTTGATGAAGTCCCAATAGTATTTTTGCTTTTGTTTCCCTTGCCTCCAGAGACATATCTAGAAAGAAGTTGTTATAGCCATGTTAAAGAGGTTACTGCCAGTGTTCTCCTCTAGGATTTTTACAGTTTCAGGTCTCACATTTGGTCTTAATCCATTTAGAATTTATTTTTTGTGTAAGAAAGTGGTCAAATTTCATTCTTCTGCATGTTGCTGCCCAGTTTTCCCCACACCATTTGTTGAAGAGACTGTCTTTCTGTCATTGGATATTCTTTCCTGCTTTGTTGAAGATTAACTGACCATATATAGTTGTGGGTTCATTTCTGGGTTTTCTACTCTGTTCTATTGATCTATCTGTTTATTTTTGTGCCAGGATCCTACTGTCTTGATCACTGAAGCTTTGTAATATAACTTGAATCTGGAATTGTGACACCAGCAGCTTTGCTTTTCTTTTTCAAGGTCGCTTTGGCTATCTCAGGATTTTTGTGATTCCATACAAATTTTAGGATTGTTTGTTCCAGCTCTGCGAAGAATGCTGCTAGCAATTTGATAGGGATTGCATTAGATGTGTAGATTGCTTTGGGTAGTATGGACATTTTAACAATATTCATTCTTCCAACCCATGAGCAGGGAATGTCTTTCCATTTGTTTGTGTCCTCTTCAGTTTCTTTCATCAGTGTTTTATAGTTTTCAGATTACAGGTCTTTCAGCTCTTTGGTTCAACAACACAAAAACCAACAAGTGTTGGTGAGGATGTGGAGAAAGGGGAACCCTCTTGCATTGTTGGTGGGAATGCAAACTGGTGCAGTTACTGTGGAAGACAGTATGGAGGTTCCTCAAAAAGTTAAAAATGGAACTATCCTATGATCTAGCCATTGCACCACTAGATATTTATCCAAAGAATTAACAAGTATTAATTCAAAACGATACATACACCCCTATTTTTATAGCAGCATTATCTACAATAACCAAACTACAGAAACAGCGCAAGTGTCCATCGACTGATGAATGGATTTTTTTCATAAAAGTCATAAAAAAGAATGAAATCTTCCCATTTGCGGTGACATGGATGGAGCTAGAGAATATTAATGCTAAGGGAAATAAGCCAGTCCGAGAAAAACAAATACCATGATTTCTCTCATATGAGGAATTTAAGAAACACAACAAACAAGCAAAGTGGAATAAAAGAGAGAGGCAAACCATGAAACAGACTCTTAACTCAAGAAAACAAACTGATAGTTACCAGAGGGGAGGTGGGTGGGGGGATAGATTAACTGGGTGATGGAAATTAAAGAGTACACTTGCTGTGATGAGCACTGGGAGTTGTATGGAAGTGCTGAATCACTATATTGTACACCTAAAACTAATATAACATGGTATGTTAACTAATTGGAATTCAAATAAAAACTTAAAAAAAGGGGTGCCTGGTTGGCTCAGTTGGTTAAGTGTCCGCCTTTGGCTCAGGTCATGATCCTGGAGTCCATGGATCGAGCCCCGCATCCCGCATCAGGCTCACTGCTCAGCAGGGAGTCCGCTTCTCCCTCTGCCCCTCACCCCACTCGTGTATTCTCTCTCTCTCTCTCTCAAATAAATAAATAAAATCTTTTTAAAAAGCTTAAAAAAATAAGAGAGGACAGAACCTGAAATCACATAAAATGCTCAACCAAAACTAGAGAAGGCAGAGAAGGGAAGCAAGATGGCAGCACAGTAGGGGACCTCATTTTATCTGGTCCCTCAAATTTAGATGGATATCTATGAAACCATTCTGAACATACATGAATTCAGCCTGAGATGTAAGAAAATATATCTGGAACTCTACAAGCAGAAAAACAACTGCTTTTTGCAAGTAGGAGGTACAGAATCATGAATCTGTGGAGAAATACTGGAAGATAAACGGAGGGAGGAGGCAGCCTCCATAAGCCAGCTACTGGAAAGTGATGTAAGATGGCAGCACAAGATCAGTACCCTTAGAAATCTGCTTTAGTGAGAAACATCCCTTTCTGAAAGGGGCAAGAGGGATGAAAAGAGCAGAATTCTAGGTGGGTCACTGTGATCTCAGGATCCCAGGAGACACACAAAGAACAGGGGTGCCTGATCCAACAGAGCGCCCAAGCAGTGAAGCAGGGAAACTGGCTATGGTCAGTGAGCCCCAAAGGGACTCTCAGCTCCAGTGGCCATAAACCATGAACGGGGCAGGTAGGGAGACCACTCTTTGCCTGAAAAGGACTGGAATGTGCGGACTGTTTAAAATCCCCTGGGAGAGAGGAAACAGCTGCACCCACATTGAGCAACAACTCTCAGGGTGGCAGTGGCCCCAGAAAGGACAGTAGGAGGGCACTCCGCCATGACCTGGGAGCAGCAGAGCAGACTGCGCCCGTGAGCCCACAACCACTTGCAGCTGCAAAGACAGAAAGTTACGTGTGGCTCTTGGGCCCCAGGAAATCCCCCCAGGGAGAACAGCAGTGGGGGCAAACCTCGAGAGTCTTCAGGTTTGGTGCACACAGAAGTGGAGATGGTTTGACCTGGAGGGTTTATTGAAGAAGGTGGACCATGATCTTGTGGCTCTGGGCCAGATATCATGGCACAGCCATTTTTGCCCTGACCCTCTGAAGAAGCGTGGAAAGCCACCAGGGAACAAAAGCTACACAGACGACCAGCTCACCTTGAGCCCATCCCCCTGACAAGGGGTGGGGTAACTCCGTCCAGGCCTGAAAACAGAACAGCAGGCCCCTCCCCCAGAAGACAGACTGGAAGAACAGGTGAATGACAAACTTATAGATCCCACAGGAGTATAAAACTCCAGCGCCAGGGGAAAATAATATATTGAGCTTCAGGTGTTTCCTCATGACTCGTTTTTCCTTCAGTCTAAAATTTACATTTCTTTTTTTTTTAACCTTTTTCCCATTTCAACTAGATGCTTTTTTTTAAAGATTTTATTTATTTATTTGTCAGAGAGAGAGAGTACAAGCAGGGGGAGTGGCAGGCATAAGGAGAAGCAGGCTCCCCTCTGAGGAAGGAGCCCAATATGGGACTCGATCCCAGGACCCTGGGATCATGACCTGATCAGAAGGCAGACGCTTAACCAACTGAGCCACCCAGGCATCCCTCAACTAGATTTTTATTTTACCAATTTATGTTTTTGAGTCGCTTTTTAACCTTTTTTTTTCAATCTACATTTTATAGATTTATGCCTCATTCTAGTCCTTTTTTCACTCTATTCAATGTTATATTATAAACTTTGTTTTCTTTTCAATTTTGGGATGTAGTGTCTTCTAACACACAGACCAAAATTCAATCAGGAACAAGTAGATCACCCTGCTTTGTCCACCCTGTGAGATTACACTCCCCGCCCTTTTCTATTGTTGTGTTCATTTTAACTTTGCTTGCTTTTCTGTGGTAGCTTCCAACCACTTTGGATTTTTTCCTAGGGTGCATTTTGCCTGAGTTGTGGTTGATATTTTAGACTCTATTCATTTGCTCACCCATCCTTCCATGGGCAGAATGACTAGAAGGAGGAACTCACAACAAAGAACCAGAGGCAATGTTCTCAGCCACAGAATATAAGCAAGATGTCAGAGATAGAATTCAGGATAGCAGTTATAAAGTTAATAGCTAGGGTTGAAAAAAGCATAAATGAGGGGCGCCTGGGTGGCGCAGTTGGTTAAGCGCCTGCCTTCGGCTCGGGTCATGATCCCAGGGTCCTGGGATCGAGCCCTGAGTCGCGCTTCCTGCTCAGCAGAGAGCCTGCTTCTCCCTCTCCCTCTGCCTTCCGCTCTGCGTATCTGTGCTCTCTCTCTATGTGTCTGTCAAATAAATAAATAAAATCTTCAAAAAAAAAAAAAAGCATAAATGACAATACAGAATCTCTATGGGAAGAAATGAGATCTAATCAGGCCGAACTTAAAAATGCTAGGAATGAGATGCAGTCTAAATTGGATGCTCTAACAGCTAGGGTCAATGAGGCAGAAGAGAGAATAAGTGATCTAGAGGACAAGCTAATGCAAAGGAAGGCAGTTTAGGAAAAGAGAGAAAAACAACTAATAGCCCATGAAGAAAGGCTTCGAGAATTTAATGATGCATTGAAAAGAACCAATGTCAGAATCATCAGGATCCAAGAGGGTGGAAAGAGAGAGAGGGCTAGAAGGTGTATTTGAGCAAATCATGAGACCTTCCCTAATCTGGGGAAGGAAACAAGCATTCATGTCCAAGAGGCAGAGAGGACCCCTCCCAAAATCAATAAAAACAGATCAACACCCTGACATATAATAGTGAAGCTTGCAAATCTTAGAGCCGAAGAAGCTATCCTGAGAGCAGCTAGGGAGAGGAGATTCCTTACATATGGAGGGAGGAACATCAGAATAACATCAGACCTATCCACAGAAACATGGCAGGCCAGAAAGGGCTGGCAAGATATATGCAAGGTACTAAATGAGAAGAACATCCAGCCAAGAACACTTTATCCAGCAAGGCTGTCATTGAGAAAAGAAGGAGAGATAAAGAGTTTCCAGGACAGACAGAAACTGAAAGAATATGTGACCACCAAGCCAGCCCTACAAGAAATATTAAGGAGGATACTGTAAGCAAAGAGAGAACCCAACAGTCACATAGACTGGAAAGTAACAGACACAATCTACAGAAACAGGGACTTTGCAGGCAATACAATGGCACTAAATTCCTATCTTTCAATAGTTACTCTGAATGTAAATGGAATGAATGCTCCAATCAAAAGACACAGGGTATCAAATTAGATAAAAAAGCAGGACCCATCCATATGCTGTCTACAAGAGACTCATTTTGAACCTAAAGATACCTCCAGATTGAAGGTGAGGGGATGGAGAACAATTTATCATGCTAGTGGACCTCAAAAGAAAGCTGGGGTCGCAATCCTCATATTAGACAAACTAGATTTTAAACCAAAGACTGTCGTAAGAGATGTAGAGGAGCACTATATCATACTCAAAGGGTCTATCCAACAAGATCTAACAATTGTAAATATCTATGCCCCCAATGTGGGAGCAGCCAATTATATAAACCAATTAATATCCAAAGTAAAGAAACATACTGATAATACATAAATAGCAGGGGACTTCAACACCCTACTCACAGCAATGGAGAGATCATCTAAGCAGAAGATCAACAAAGAAATGAGGGCTTTGAATAACACAATGGACCAGATGGACTTCACAGATATTATACAGAACATTCCATCCTAAAACAACAGAATACTCATTCTTCTCAAGTGCACATGAAACTTTCTCTAGAATAGATCACATACCTGGTCACAAATCAGGCCTCAACTGATACCGAAAGACTGAGATCATTCCCTGCATATTTTCAGACCACAATGTTTGAAACTGGAACTCAAACACAAGAAATTTGGAAGGAACTCGAACACTTGGAGGTTAAAGAACATCTGCTAAAGAATGAATGGGTCAACCAGGAAATTAAAGAACTTAAAAATTCATGCCAACTAATGAAAATGAAAATGCATCGATTCAAAACTTATGTGATACTGCAAAGGTGGTCCTAAGAGGGAAGTACATAGCAGTCCAAGCTGCTCTCAAAAAATTAGAAAAGTCCCAAATACACAAGCTACCCTTATATCTAAAGGACCTGGAGAAAGAACAGCAAATAAAGCCTAAACCAATCAGGAGAAGAGAAATAATAAAGATTTGAGCAGAAATCAATAACATAGAAACCAGAAGAACAGTGAAACAGATCAATGAAAATAGAAGTGGGTTCTTTGAAAGAATAAGATTGATAAACCTCTGACCAAACTTATCCAAAAGAGGGGCACCTGGGTGGCTCAGATGGTTAAGCTTCTGCCTTCGGCTCAGGTCATGATCCCAGGGTCCTGGGATTGAGGCTCGCATCAGGCTCCCTGCTCAGCGGGGGACATGCTTCTCCCCCTCCCTCTGCTTCTCCCCCTGCTCATATTCTCTCTCTCTCTCTGTATCTCTGTGTCTTGAATGAATAAATAAAAAAAACCTTTAAAAAAAAAACTTATCTAAAAGAAAAGAGAAAGGACCCAAATTAATTAAATCATGAATGAAAGGGGAGAGATCACAACCAACACCAAGGAAATACAGGCAATTGTTAGAACATATTATGAGCAACTATATGCCAACAAATTAGGCAATCTGGGAGAAATGGATGCATTCCTGGAAACTCATAAACTACCAAGACTGAAACAGGAAGAGGTAGAACATCTGAACAGACCAATGACCAGCAAGGAAATTGATGCAGTAATCAAAACCCTCCCCCAAAAACAAGAGTCCAGGACAGATGGCTTCCCAGAGGAATTCTACCAAACATTTAAAGAAGAAATAATACCTATCTTACTGAAGCTGTTTCAAAAAATAGAAATGGAAGGAACTTCCAAACTCTTTCTATGAGGCCAGCATTACCTTGATCCAAAAACCAGACAAAGACCCCATCAAAAAGGAGAATTACAGACCAATATCCCTGATGAACATGAATGCCAAAATACTCACCAAGATCCTAGCCAACAGGATCCCACAGTAAATTAAAAGGATTATTCACCACGACCAAGTGGGATTTATTCCCAGGATGCAAGGGTGGTTCCAGAAGGTGATACTAGAAGTCCTAGCTAGTACAGTAAGACAAGGGAAGGAAATAAAATGTATATTTTTGGGGAAGGAAGAAATATTATCTATGTTTGCGGATGATATGATTGTCTACATAGAAAATCCCAAAGAATCAACAAAAAACTTCTGGAACCAATAAGAAACTATAGCCAGGTGGCTGCAGGATACAAAGTTAATACATAAAAGTCAATTGCTCCTTTATATAACAGCAATGAATAACTGGAATTTGAAATTTAAAACATAATACCATTTATATTAGCACCAAAATAACTGAAGTACTTAGGTATAAATTTAACAAAACATTTAAAAGATAGCTGGAAAATCCCAAAGTATGTGGAGATTAAACAACAGACCTCTAAATAACATATGAGTCAAATAAGGAGTCACAGAATGAATTTTTAAATACTTCGAATAAATGAAAATAAAAATATTACACAGCAAAATTTGTGGGATGTAAAGGATCCATATGAGGAAAACTACAAAACTCTGATGAAAGAAATCAAAAGGATATCTACATAAATGGAGAGATATTTTATATTCATTGAGAAGAAGATTCAATTTTTTTTTAAAGATTTATTTATTTATTTGAGAGAGCAAAAATGAGAGAGAGTACATGAGAGGGGGGAGGGTCAGAGGGAGAAGCAGGCTCCTCGCTGAGCAGGGAGCCTGATGCGGGACTCGATCCCAGGACTCCAGGATCATGACCTGAGCTGAAGGCAGCCGCTTAACCAACTGAGCCACCCAGGCGCCCGAGAAGAAGATTCAATATTATTAAGAGGTCAATTCTTCCCAAAATGATCTATAGATTCAATGCAATCCCAATAAAAATCCCAGCAAATTATTTTGTGTATACTGACAAACTGATTCTAAAGTTCATATGGAAAGGCAAAAGACCCAGGGTAGCCAACACAATACTGAAGAAAATCAAAGAGGATTGATACTACCTGATTTTAAGACTTACCATATAAAGCTACAGTGTTCAAGACAGCATGGCATTGTCTGAAGAATAGAAAAATAAATCAGTGGAACAGAACAGAAAGCTTAGAAATAGACCCACACTAATATAGTCAACTGATCTTTGATAAGGGAACAAAGGCAATTCAATGGAGCTGAGGATCTTTGCAGCAATGTCCATGCTGGAGCAACTAGACACCCAAATGTAAACAAACAAAAAGAATATAGATGCAGACCTTACACCTCTCACAAAAATTAATTCTCAGAATGAATCAATAGATCTAAATGTAAAATGCAAAATTATAGAACTTCTAGACAATAACATAGTAAAATCTAGGAAACCCTCGGTTTGGTGATCACATTTTAGATAGAACACCAAAAGCACATTTAAGAAAAAAAACAATTGATGGGCTGCCTGGGTCGCTCAGTCAGTTAAGCGTCTGCCTTCAGCTCACGTCATGGTCCCAGGATTCCGGGGTGGAGTCACACATGGGTCTTCTTGCTCAACGGGGAGCCTGCTTCTCCCTCTGCCTGCTGCTCCCCCTGCTTGTGTGCTCTCTCTCTGACAAATAAATAAATATATTTTTAAAGATTTTATTTATTTATTTGACAGAGAGACGGTGAGAGAAGGAACACAGCAGGGGAGAGTGGGAGAGGGAAAAGCAGGCTTCCTACTGAGCAGGGAGCCTGATGTGGGGCTCGATCCCAGGGCACTGGGATCATGACCTGAGCCTAAGGCAGACACTTAACGACTGAGCCACGCAGGCGCCCCACAAATAAATAAAATTTTTTTTTATTGTTAAAGATTTTTATTTATTTATTTATTTATTTTTAAAGATTTTATTTATTTATTTGAGAGAGAGAATGAGAGAGAGAGAGAGCATGAGAGGGGGGAGCATCAGAGGGAGAAGCAGACTCCCCGCTGAGCAGGGAGCCCGATGTGGGACTCGATCCTGGGACTCCAGGATCATGACCTGAGCCGAAGGCAGTCGCTTAACCAACTGAGCCACCCAGGCGCCCCAAAGATTTTTATTTATTTGACAGAGAGAGACACAGCAAGAGAGGGAACACAAGCAGGGGGAATGGGAGAGGGAGAAGCAGGCTTCCCACGGAGCAGGGAGCCCAAGGTAGGGCTCGATCCCAGGACCGAGCCAAAGGCAGACACTTAACAACTGAGCCACCCAGGCGCCCCACAAATAAATAAACTTTTAAAAAATTTTTTAAAAAGAAAAAAAATTGATGGACTTCATTAAAATTAAAGACTTCTTTTTAAAAAAAAAACAAACTGAGGGTTCTAGAGGGGAGGGGCATGGGAGGATGGGTTAGCCTGGTGATGGGTATTAAAGAGGGCACGTTCTGCATGGAGCACTGGGTGTTATACACAAACAATGAATCATGGAACACTACATCAAAAACGAATGATGTAATGTATGGTGATTAACATAACAATAAATTTTTTTTTTAAAAAAGACTTCTTTTTTTTTTTAAAGATTTTATTTATTCACCTGACAGAGAGAGAGATAGCAAGAGCAGGAACACAAGCAGGGGGAGCCGGAGAGGGAGAAGCAGGCTTCCCGCCGAGCAGGGAGCTGGATGCGGGGTTGGATCCCAGGACCCTGGGATGGTGACCCGAGCGGAAGGCAGATGCCCAACGACTGAGCCACCCAGGCGCCCCTAAAATTAAAGACTTCTGCTCTATGAGAGACACCGTTAAGAGAATGGAAATATAAACCACAGACTGGGAGAAAATGTTTGCAAAATATATATCTGATTTAAAAAACAAAACTTGTGGGCGCCTGGGTGGCTCAGTTGTTAAGCACCTGCCTTTGGCTCAGGTCATGATCCCAGGGTCCTGGGATCGAGCCCTGCATCAGGCTCTCTGCTCTGCGGGAAGCCTGCTTCTCCCTCTCCCACTCCCCCCCACCCCCCCGCTTGTGTTCCCTTTCTTGCTGTGTCTCTCTCTGTCAAATAAATAAATAAATCTTAAAAAAAAACCAACTTGTATCTAAAATACATGCTAGAGATTGAATGTTTCTGTCCCCCCAGATTCAGATGTTGAATTCCTAACTCGCAACGGTGATGATATTATGAGGTGGGTCTTTGGGAGACTTTAGTGCCCTTATAAAGGAAACCTCACAAAGCTCCCTAATCCCATTCCATCATGTGAATAGATGGCAATCCATGAACCAGGGAGCCTTCACCAACCACAATTCTGCCAGCGCCATTAACCTAAACTCCAGACCTATAAGAAATAAATATGTGTTGCTTACAAGTCACCGTTCTATGGCATTTTGCTATAGCAGCCCAAACACACAAAGACCATATACAAAGAACTCTTAAAACTCAATAAAACAAACTCAATCCAAAAATGGACCAAAGATCAGAACACACATCTCTCTCACCAAAAAAAGATATACAAATGGCCAATAGCAGCAACAACAATGAGAGCATATGAAAAGATGTTCACCATCACAAGATATTCAGGAATTGAAAGTTAAAACAATGAGATATCACTATACACCAATCAGGATGACCAAAATCCAAAATACTGACAACACCAAATGCTGCCAGGGATGTGGAACAACAGGAACTCTCATTCATTGTTGGTGAGAACAACACCACTTTGTAAAACATTTTGGCAGTTATTTAGAAAACTAAACATAGGCTTACCATATGATTCAGCAATTGTGCTTCTAGACACTTACCTAATAAGTTGAAAAGTTTGTCTACAAAAAAACCTGCATACAAATATTTATGGTAGCTTTATTCATAATGGTCCAAAATAGAAAGCAATCTAGGTATCTTTCAATAAATGAATGGACAAACAATGTGTGGTATATTGGTAGAATACCTTGAAAATATTGTGGGTTTAGTTCCAGACCACCACAATAAAGTGAGTGAAATAAATTTTCTGATTTCCCAGTGCATATAAAAGTTATATTTACATTATACTATAGTCTATTAAATGTGCAGTGGCATTATATCTAAAAAACAATATATATATCTTAAACATACTTCATTGCAAAAAAATGCTAATCATCATCTGAGCTTTCACCAAATTGTAATCTCTTTTTTTTGCTGGTGGAACATCTTGCCTCAATGATGGCTGCTGACTGATTAGGACAGTGGTTGCTGAAGGTTGGAGTCGCTGTGGCAATTTCTTAAAATAAGACAACAATGAAGTTTGTTCTATCAATGGACTCTTCCTTTCACAAAGGATTTCTCTGTAGTATGTGATGCTTTTTTTTTTTAAGATTTATTTATTTATTTGGGGTGGGGGGAGAGACAGGTGGAGGAGAGACAGAATCCCAAGCAGACTCCCCGCTGTGCATGGAGCCTGACGCAGGACTCAATCCCACCACTGTTAGATCATGACCTGAGCCAAAATTAAGAGTCAGATGCTTAACCAACTGAGCCACCCAGGCACCCCACATGTGATGCTGTTTGATAGCATTTTACCCAGGAACTTCTTTCAAAATTGGAGTCAATCAGTAAATCCTCTCAAACCCTGCCACTGCTTTATCAACTAAGTTTATGTAACATTCTAAATCCTTTGTTGTCATTTCAACAATTTTCACAGCATTTTCACTGGGAGTAGATTCCGTCTTAAGAAACCACTTTCTTAGGGCGCCTGGGTGGCTCAGTTGGTTAAGCGACTGCCTTCAGCTCGGGTCATGATCCCGGAGTCCTGGGATCGAGCCCCACATCGGGCTCCCGGCTCAGCGGGGAGCCTGCTTCTCCCTCTGACCCTCTCCCCTCTCATGCTGTTTCTCTCGCTCTCACATAAATAAATAAAACCTTTAAAAAAAAAAAAAAGAAACCACTTTCTTACACAGATGTAGTGAAAAGAAGGGCCATATGCACCCCAACGTTCATAGCAGCAATGTCCGCAATAGCCAAACTGTGGAAAGAGCCGAGATGCCCTTCAACAGATGAATGGATAAAGAAGATGTGGTCCATATATACAATGGAATATTACTCAGCCATCAGAAAAGATGAATACCGAACTTTTACATCAACATGGATGGGACTGGAGGAGATTATGCTAAGTGAAATAAGTCAAGCAGAGAAAGTCAATTATCATATGGTTTCACTTATTTGTGGAACATAAGGAATAACATGGAGGACATTAAGAGAAGGAAGGGAAAAA
>NC_138375.1:110167185-110365450 GCF_054177405.1 Leptonychotes weddellii
GGTTTCACTTATTTGTGGAACATAAGGAATAACATGGAGGACATTAAGAGAAGGAAGGGAAAAATGCGGGGGGGGGGGAATTGGAGGAAGAGATGAACCATGAGAGATTATGGACCTGAGAAACAAACAGGGTTTTAGAGGGGAGGGGGGAGGGGGGATTAGTTAGCCCGGTGATGTGTATTAAGGAGGGCACGTACTGCATGGAGCACTGGGTGTTATACGAAAACAATGGATCGTGGATCACTACATCAAAAACTAATGATGTATTGTATGGTGACTAACATAACATAATAAAATTAAAAAAAAAAAGAAACCACTTTCTTTGCTCATCCATAAGAAGCAAGTCCTCAACCATTAACATTTTATCATGAGATTGTGCCAATTCAGTCACACCTTCAGGCTCCACTTCTCGTTCTAATTCTCTTGCGATTGCCATCACATTTGCAGTTCTTTCATCTACTGAAGTACCCCTCAAAGTCAGCCATGAAGGTTGTAATCAGCTTCTTCAAAACCTCTATTAATTTTAATAGTTGGACCTCTTCCCATGAATCCAAATGGTCTTAATGGCATCTAGAATTGTGAATCCTTTCCAGAAGGCTTTCAATTTACTTTGCCCAGATCTATCCAAGGAATCATCATCTGTGGCAGCTGTAACCTTACAAAATGTATTTCTTCAATAACAAGACTTGAAAGTCAAAATGACTCCTTGATCCATGGGCTGCAGAATGGATGTTGTGTCAGCAAGCACGAGAACAACATAAGAGTTCTTGGGTGACCAGATGCATTGTCAATGAGCAGTATTATTTTGAAAGGATCTTTTTTTCTAAGGAGTACATCTCAACAGTGGGCTAAAATATTCAGTAAACCATGCTGTAACCAGATGTGCTGTCATCCAGGCTTTGTTGTTCCATTTACAGACCACAGGCAGAGTAGATTTACAATCATTCTTAAGGGCCCTAAGATTTTTGGAATAATTGTAAATGAGCATTGGCTTCAATTTAATAAAAAACTAATGATGTACTATATGTTGGCTAATTGAATTTAAATAAATTTTTTAAAAAGAAAAAAAAAATAAAGTCACCAGCTGCATTAACACCTATTGAGAGAGTAAGCCTGTGTTTTGAAGCCAGGTATTGACTTCTTCTCTTTAGCTATGAAAGTGGCATCTTTTTCCAACAGGCTATTTTGTCTACATTGAAAATATGTTCTTTGGTGTACTACCTTCATGAATTATCTTAGCAAGATCTTCTGGATAACTTACTGCTTCCACTTGCACTGTTTTTTAAGTTTTTATTTAAATTCCAGTTAACAGGGCGCCTGGGTGGCTCAGTCGTTAAGCGTCTGCCTTCGGCTCAGGTCATGATCCCAGCTCCTGGGATCAAGCCCCACATCAGGCTCCCTGCTCCACGGGAAGCCTGCTTCTCCCTCTCACACTCCCCTTGCTTGTGTTCCCTCTCTCACTGTGTCTCTCTCTGTCAAATAAATAAATAAATCTTAAAAAAATAAGTAAATAAATAAATTCCAGTTAACATACAGTGTAAGTTTAAGGTGTGGATAACTTACTGCTTCAACTTGCACTGCTTTTTAAGTTTTTATTTAAATTCCAGTTAACATACAGTGTAAGTTTAAGGTGTACAATATAGTGATTCAACATTTCCTTAAAACACTGAAAGCTCATCACTAGTGTACTCCTTAATCCCCATCACCCATTTAACCCATCCCCCCACCCACTTCCCCCTCGTAGCCATCAGTCTGTTCTCTACAGTTAAGAGTCTGTTTCTTGATTTGCCTCCTTTTCCCTTTGCTTATTTTGTTCCTTAGATTCCACATATGAGTGAAATTATATGGCATTTGTCTTTCTCTGGCTTATTTAGCTTACCCTAATACTCTCTAGCTCCATCCATGTCATTGCAAATGGCAAGATTTCATTCTTTTTTATGGCTGAGTAATACTCCATTGTGTATATATATATATATATATATATACCACATCTTCTTTATCCATTCATTAGTCAATGGACACTTGGGCTGTTTCCATAGTTTGACTATTACAGATAATGCTGCTATGAACATTGGGGTGCATGTATCCCTTTGAATTACCATTTTTGTATTCTTTAGATAAATACCTAGTAGATCCAACTGCTGGATCATAAGGTATTTTTCTTTTTTTTTTTTTTTTAAGCTTATTTGAGAGAGCACGCAAGCAGGGGGAAGGGCAGAGGGAGAGAGAGAGAGAGAAAAGCAGACTCCCTGTTGAGTGTGGAGACCAGCACAGGGCTCAATCTCGTGATCCTGAGATCATGAACTAAGCTGAAACCAAGAGTCATGTTCTTACTTACTGAGCCACCCAGGCACCTCATATCTATATATCTATATATCTATATATATAGATGTGTATATATATAGATGTGTATATATATATATATAGATATAGATTTTTTTTTCAAGAGAGAGAGAGGCAGGGGAGGGGCAGAAGGAGAGGGAGAGAGAGAAAATCCTAAGCAGGCTCCACACCTAGGGTGGAGCCTGACATGGGGCTCAATCTCAAGACCATGAGATCATGACCTGAGCCGAAATCAAGAGTCACAGGCTTAATCGATGGAGCCCAGGCCCCTCAAGTAATTCTGTTTTTGTTTTTTTTGTTGTTGTTTTTTAACTTTTTGAGGAACCTCCATACTGTTTTCCAGAGTGGCTGCACCAGTTTGCATTCCCATCAACAATGAGTGTTCCCCTTTCTCCACATCCTTGCCAACACCTGTTGTTTCTTGTGTTGTTGATTTTAGCCATTCTGACAGGTGTGAGGTGACATCTCATTGTAGTTTTGATTGGTATCTCCCTGATGATGAGTGATGTTGAGCATCTTTTCACATGTCTGTTGGCCATCTGTATGTCTTCTGTGGAAAAATGTCCATTCATGTCTACTTGCACCTTTATGTCATGGAGATGGCTTCTTTCCTTAAACCTCATAAACCAACTTCTGCTAGGTTCAAAGTTTTCTTCTGCAGCTTCCTCACCTCTCTCAGCCTTCACAGAACTGAAGAAAGTCTGGGTCTTCCTCTGGGTTAGGTTTTGGCTTAAGGGAATGTTGTAGCTGCTTTGATCTTCTATCTAGAACACTAAAACCTTCTCAGTATCAACAAGGCTGTTTCACTTTCTTATCATTCATGCGTTCACTGGAATAGAATGTTCTGTAACTGACTGTGAACAAATCAATTGAGATAACCTTCGGACCAGCCTGGAATAGAACTTTCAATTTCCTTCAAGAACTCTTCCTTTGCATTCACACACAACTTGGTTGTTTGGTGCAAGAGGCCTAGCTTTCAACCTATTTTGATTATCAACATGCCTTCCTAGCTAAGCTTAGTCATTTCTAGCTTTACCTTTTTTGTTACTTGAACACTTAGAGGCCATTGTAGGGCTATTAATTATTAATCTCAATATTGTTTTGTCTCAGGTAATAGGGAGCCCCAAGGAGAGGGAGTGAGATGGGGAACAGCCAGTCAGTGGAGTAGTTAAGAACACACACAACATTTACTGATTAAGTCCACTGTCTTATAAATAAATGTATTTATATATATATAATATTTTAATATAAATAAATGTATATATATTATTATATATTTATTTACATATATATATATATTTTTTTCTTTAAGTAGGTCCCATGCCCAGCATGGAGCCCAATATGGGGCTTGAATTCATGACCCTGAGATCAAGACCTGAGCTGAGATCAAGAGTTGGACACTTAACCAACTGAGCCACCCAGGCACTCCTGGTTTACTCTTATACTGGCACAATTCATGGTGTCCCCAAGTTACAATAGTAACATCAAAGATCACTGATCACAGATCACCATAACGAATATAATAATAATGAAAATTTGAAATATTGTGAGAATTACCAAAATATTACACAGAAACAAAGGGAGCAAATGCTGTTGGGTAAATGGTGCCAACACAGGTTTGCCACAATCCTTCAATTTGTTAGGGGAAAAAAAAATTATCTGTGAAGTGCAATAAAGTAAAGTACAATAAAACAAAGTATGCCTGGGGGCACCTGCGTGGCTCAGTCGGTTAAGCATCTGCCTTCAGCTCAGGTCATGATCCCAGGGGCCTGGGATCTAGCCCCACATCAGGCTCCCTGCTAAACGAGGAGCCTACTTCTCCCTCTCCCTCTGCCATCCCCTGCCCCCCCAGCCCTGGCTTGTGCTCTCTGGCTCTATCTCTCCATCAGATAAATAAATAAAATCTTAGGAAAAAAAGTATGCTTGTATTATTGAATGATTAAAAAAATGAGCTATTAAGCTATGAAAAAATATGAAGGAATCTTAAATGCATATTGCTAAGTCAAAGAAGCCAGTTGAAAAGGCTATATACTCTAAGATTCCAATTATATATCACTGGAAAAGGCAAAACTATGGAGAGAGTGAAAAGATCAGTGGTTACCAGAAGTTTGATGAGGGAGGTGGGATTAATAGGTGGAGCACAGGGCATTTTTCAGGGCAGTGAAACTATTCTATATGATACTCTTATGCATTTGTCAAAACCCACAGAAATATAAACCACAAAGAATAAACACTAAAATAAACTATGGACTTTAGTTAATATTAATGTATCAATATTAGTTCATCAATTTTAATAAATCTACCACACTAATGCAAGATGTTAATAATAGAAAGGTGGAAAGGGAGAGAGAAGGCACATAGGTCCCCTCTATATTTTCTTTTTTTTTTTTCCTCTCTATATTTTCTGTGGAATTTTTCTCTAAACCTACAACTGTCTTATTGAGGCAAAAAAAATTAAATAAAATATTAGCAAACAAAATCCAACAACACATTATATAAATAACATCACAACTAAGTGGTATTTATCCCAGATATGCAGAATGAAATATTAGGAATTACATTAGTATAATTTACCAAATCAGTGGATCTAAGAAGAAAAGTCATCTTTCCCTATGTGCTGAAAGACCCTTCAATAACATTCAACACACATTCCAGATTTTTAAAAAATAGTTAAAATGGGGGGCACCTAGGTGGCTCAGTCATTAAGCGTCTGCCTTTGGCTCAGGTCATGGTCTCAGCGTCCTGGGATCAAGCCCCGCATTGGGCTCCCTGCTCCACAGGAAGCCTGTTTCTCCCTCTCCCACTCCCCCTGCTTGTGTTCCCTCTCTCGCTGTGTCTGTCTTGGTCAGATAAATAAATAATAATAAATAAAATCTTTTTTTTTTTTTTAAAGATTTTATTTATTTATTCATGAGAGACAGACAGAGAGAGAGAGAGAGAGAGGCAGAGGGAGAAGCAGGCTCCCAAGGAGCAGAGAGCCCGATGCGGGACTCGATCCCAGGACTCTGGGATCATGACCTGAGCCGAAGGCAGACGCTTAACCATCTGAGCCACCCAGGCGCCCAATAAATAAAATCTTTTAAAAAAAATAGTTAAAATGGGAATTGGCTGTATCTCTAATCTGACCATGTATGCATACATATTTTGTCATCTTATATCATATACATATTATATATACACACATACATAATCATGTTAGGGACACATCTTACTTAATGGGGAAACAATGGAAGAATTCCAATAAAGGTCAGGAACAAGGCAAGGATGCTTTCTATTTTTACTACTTTTTAACATTACATTGGGGGAATTATCCAATGCAGTCAGAGAAAGGAAAACAAATAGAGGTATATAAACTGGAAAAGAAGTATAAAACAATTTAGTAAGGTGTCAGCATATAAAATTTACACATAAAAATCAACAATCTTCATATACATGAGTAATAACAAGTCAGAAAGTGTTAAGGAATAGAATATCCTATCTATAAACAAAACAAGATAAATTCTTAAAAGCAAACTTGTTAAATGTACAAAATCTCATGTGTGGAAAAATTTAATGCACTTCTAAAAAGCACAAACATGGACTTGTGAACAAGGGGAAAACTTCCCTTTGACTTAATATCATAAAGATGTCAGTTGTCTCCAAATTAATAGATTAGTTAATATGATCCCAATAAAATACCAACATTTTATGGATGCAGACAATAATAACAGAAAAATAAACATGCAAGAATAGAGAGGAATCACGTCATTCCCATTAAGATGACTACCATATAAACAAAAAAACAGAAACAAAATAACAAGTGTTGGCAAGGATATGGAGAAACTGGAATTCTTCTGCACTGTTGGTAGGAATGTAAAATAGTGCTCTGCTATGGAAAACAGCATGAAGTTTCCTCAAACAACTAAAAATGGAATGAGTATGTGATCCAGCAATCCCAGTTCTGAGTATATATCCAAAAGAATTGAAAGCAGGATCTTGCCCTCTTTATTACCTCATAGTTGTACTTGATTCTAGCTTGATGTCAGTGACTTTTAGTGACTTAGTGATGTGCTGATGGTAAAATAACTCTCTTGCCTAAGTTATCTGATGTACCAGTAATAACAATTCACTAGTTATAAGCCAGTTATTGTTCTAAGCATATTACTGGTATTAATCATGGAATTTTTTTTTAAGATTTTAACTAATCTATACACCCAACATGTGCCCAAACTCACAACCCTGAGATCAAGAGTCATATGCTCTATCAACTGAACAGCCAGTCACCCCGATCCAATGAATTTTCACAAGAACTATACAAAATAGGTACTATGAATGTCAATGTTTTAGAAATCAAAAAGCAGTGTAACAGAGGTAGGGTTATTTGGCTGAGGTTACAGAGTATAGAGGTTCTAGAACCAGGGCTTGAACCCATGTACTCTGCCTCTAGAGCCCAGACCCTTAACCTCTACACTAAAGGGCAAGTGGGGTTAAAGCAGGATCTTGATATCTGTGCAGCCATCTTCATAACAGAATTCACCATAGCCAAGAGATGGAAGCAATCCAAGTGTCCATCAGTGAATGAATGGATAAACAAAATGTGGTATAATTATATATATATAACATATATAATAGAATATTATTCAGCCTTAAAAAGGAAATCCTATCACATGCTACAGCATACATGAACCTTGAGCACATTATGCAACATGAAATAAATAAGCCAGTCACAAAAAGACAAATACTGCGATTCCACTTATATAAAGTACCTAGTCAAATTCATTGATGATTGATGTACCAATAATAACAATGATGGTTGTCAGAGGCTGGGAATGAGCATTGGAGTGTTTAATGGACAGAGTTTCAATTTTACAAGATGAAAAAAGTTCTGGAGATAGGTGGTTGTGATGGTTGCATAACAATGTGAATGTAAATACCACTGACTGTACTTAAAAATGGCTAAAATGGTAAATTTTATGATCTGTGTATTTCACCACAATTAAAAATTTTTTCAAGGAAAAAAATAAGATGGCCTTCAGTTTCCCATAGAATAACACCAGCCTGGGCTCCACCCCCAAAAAAGTGCCTTCTATTTCACTTCATACTGCCAGCAGAAGAGCATATTCTTGAAGAAACACTGCCTGCCTCACTTGCAATTGCTGAAACTGGAAAATAAAGGCATTTCAAAATGAATAGAAAATGGCAGGCATTATATTATAAAAAGTCAACAAAAAATGAGAATATATTTAAAAACCTAACTATGAAACAAACACAACACTCCAACCCCAATTGAATAGTCTTAAACAGTCATTTGGTGTTATGAAAAAATATTGTCAATCAAAAAAAAAAAAAAAACAAAAACCCAAGAACAAAAGTGAACAAAAAAGATATAAGACAAGAGTTAGTCAAAATCAGGAACTGAAGAAAAAGACAAATCATCTTTTTTTCAAAAGACTAATTTATAAGATGTCCAAGGGAAAGACTTTAAATATAATAAGTGATATTAAAGAAAGGAATTAAAAGTCAAGAAATAAAAACAAAATCAAGAAAGCAATAAGAAGGATCAGAGACAAAGTGCTACAGAGGCAAAAAAAAAAAAAAATCCAAAATATATTATATATAGTCCCTAAAGAAAAAAAGCAAAATAATGGAACAGATGTAATATTCAAAATTATAATACAAGAAAACTTCCTTGAAATAAAATGTGAATCTACACATCAAAAGGGTTTCATGAACTTAGGGAAAATTGATATGGAATGGTCAACTGTGAGATTTATCTTAGAAAATCAATTAGAGTGCGCCTGGGTCAATCAGTCGGTTAAGCGCCTGCTGACTTAACCGATCATTAACTGATCCCAGAGTCCCAAGATCGAGTCCCACATCAGGCTCCCTGCTCAGCGGGGAGCCTGCTTCTCCCTCTGCCTGCCTCTCCCTGGGCTTGTGCTGTCAGATAAGTAAATAAAATCTTAAAAAAAAAATCAATTAGATTTGAAAGAAAAAAACCATCCAGGCCCCAGGCAAAAAGATGAAATCATTTAGGAATTGAAAGAATCAGGTTGGTATTTTCACAACATACGAAGAAAGGCAGCAAAGTCTTTAAAAACTCAAGGAAAAGAACTGTGAACCAAGATTTTATATCCACCTGTCCTTCAAATACCAAAGCTATAAAAATCAGTTTTAAATATGCAAGAACTCAAGAATACAGTATTCAGGAACCTCTCTTGAAGAATTTACTAAAGAATGAATTTCATCCAAATAAAGACTAACTGGGGGGAAATTCAGAAAACCTTATGATGGGGAGCATTAACTATATTAAGATGTAGTTCTTTAAAATAAAGGTGGTGGTAAGAGTGGAAAAAATAGTATGCAAATTGTTTCCTAAAAACGACTAAAAAAAATGGGAGGAGAGAAAACAGAATAAAATAATTGTGGCTATATAATAGGAGAGTCAAGATATGGCTGACAAATGAAAATACAGATTCTGAATGAGAAAAAGAAATTTGAGGACACAAGAAAAGATACAAGTGTAACCATAACCAGTGGAACAAAAGGACAAACATTACTAAACACCAAAAGTAATTTTAAAAGTTTTTCATTTATTTGCTTTGGGTTGTTTTTTGTTAGCACTTCCTTACTTTCTGGCACTACAAGATGCTCCAGGTTCACCTCTTTATTTCCTTCCCCAGTCCTAGCATCAACCATTTCCCCAAGAAGCCTGATTCCTGGTGTAAAGGGAGCTGAACATCCACTGGAAACCCAGTCGCTCTGGTGCTCTGGACAGAGGAGGAGTCTTAAACACTCTCTCCAAGGCTGATTATTGGGAAAATGAAGAGAGCCAGCACAGTGGCAAAAGGGCTAGAAGGTCCTGAAGCACTCCGGTGGTTAGAAGATGCCTTCCTTGAAGGAACCGCTCAGCTAGGGCCAATCTGGCCACACCCTCTAGATTATACTATCTTGAATGGCGAGAAAGATGTGTGATACAGTAAGTTAACAAGAACAGGAATAATCCAGTACACTCTAGCGTCTAAAAAACTGCCCTATCCAGACACCCAGAGTGATCATCTGAGGACATACTGCTGTGAGGACTCACATCTTGTTTACCCCCTAGCAAGCTCTCCCAAGCAGTTGCCTTCCAAGCTTATTCTCTATTACCACACAGCAGTCATCTGGTCCACAACTCTCTGTGGACACCCACCTCCAGCCTCTACACTCATTGGACAACCACAGGGAGTCACTCTGTGATCAAATCGATTTTCACAGTGCCTGAGTCAGAAGAGTGGAATCTTTACAAGGTGCAAGCTATATTCCAGGCCTTACCTTGGAACTTTGAAGCTAAACCAGATAAACCCCACAGCTCCTCTCTGATGTGTCATAATAGGTGTTCCATGGTATTACTTCTATTACTATTTTAAATATTATTTTAACCCCCACATATATTCATTCCTGGGTTTTGGCTCCAAAAGTAAAATTTTTAAAAACCACCAAAAATAAATAAATAACCCCACGTGGTTATCCTTTCCTTTTATGTACAGTTTAACAGCTAACCTTTTTCTTCCCATAATTCCTTCCAGTTAACCAGTTATAATTTCAGTGTGTTTTTCAGTCCTTTTTCTCAATCTATATATTTCACTGTATGTACAATACAGTTTTATGAAGGAGGTTGGGAGGGGTGTGGAAATCAGTTTGTTATTATTTTTGTGCTTTTTTTTACTTAACAGTATGTCTTGGTGATCTTTCTTGTTAGTACACAGATCTACTTCACATATATAGTAATGGTTGCATTATATTCAAGAATAAATGTACCAGTTTTATTTTAAATGTTTCACTGTTATATAAACAAAGCTGCAGTAAACATCCTTGTAAGTATATGTACACATACAAAGGTATGTTTTTAGAGTAGAATTGCTGGATTAAAGAATCTTCACATTTAAATTTTTAGAGGGGGTTATGAGAGAGATAAGAGAGTCCCTGGAGATGCCTGAAGCCACAGAATCATCTGAAGCCATCCGATCTTTTGTTCCCCAGGTACTTTAAAGGCAATTCCACCAGAATATAAATTCCATGAGAGCTGGAACCCTGATGCCTTACCCCAAAAAAGAATATCAGGGCCTAGAACATGTTCAGCATCTCAGCAATCACTGAATAAATGAACACATGTAGGCCAGTCACAGGCATATTCCTCAACCTAAATGCAAAATTTCCATGGATTTTAGAAAGACCACAAACATCAAAGAAATTTCTCTTTCAGAGATTTGAGTTATCTGGAATTGCTCTGGGGTCCTAAATTTCCACCCCATCTCATTCTTCCCCCTTTCCAAGTCACCAGCTTGAGTCCCTTCACATACCCACGACCTAGACCTACCCCTTAGAGACCCAAACCACTTGCCAGTCCCAAGAGAATTTAGATAGAAAACCTAAAATTCAGAATTGCTCTTTATTATAGGTGACCAAAGGTAAGATTCCACTGTACCAAAGAGAATGGGAAATCATTTGAAGACAAGCTGAATTAGGTGGTTTCCTGAAGAGTACTAAAAAATGGAAGGAACTCAGCTGACACTTTCTCCAGCCTGCCTTGAAAGGAGGAGCAAAAGGGCCCAGGCTACTGGAGTAGAGCATTACTGGAAGGACCTGTAGAGCACATAATCCTGTCAAGGAAATAACCCACTAATCTGCCTGCAATTGGCCAACAAATACTGTATGTGAAACTGTGAGCCAGTAGACAGACACATTCACAGTGATCCCAATGGCAAGACTGAGCATCAGAAATAAATTAGGCAAAAGTTATACCTGGCAGCAAGGGAGTTATGTACAAAAGTTCAAAGGAAAGAGTATACTACTTTAAAGGACCCACAGGTGGTTCAGATGCTTCAAGGGGCTAAATGAGGCAGAGAATGTAAATAAGCCATATGGTGGCAGCCTTGTTAACTCACACAGAGCCCACTTTTCAGGATACAGAACCACCAAAGGTTATTATAGAATTCACCTAGTTGGGAGTTTGTGTAACTATTATTGGTTTGTTCAAGAGACAGATTTTTTTCCTCTGTATCCCTGGGATCTGGCACAGTACCCAATCCAGGGAATATCAAAGCTTTTTCTTTAGGTAAGCAGTTTGTGCCATCCAATTCTCAAGTTAGACCAATATAGGGAAGGCAGCTTATCAATGCTTCTAAATGGGACTGCGGGGAGGGATTTCACCAACTCCTGGGGACATATCCTTATTTGTCAAACTTGGAGAGGAGGTGCTACGAGCATCTAGCGAGTAGAGGCTAGGGATACTGCTAAACATCCTGAAATGCACAACAAAGAATTAACCAGCCTAAAATGTCAACAGTGCCAAAACTTAGTAACCCTGTGCCTAGTCTAACTGCAGATAGTAAGGAAAACACTAAGCTCAACCCTAAACTCTGTTCCAAAAACAGACCAAAGGAGGCTAAAATTATAGGAAAAGTTGGGTTCAGACTCCTTCGGACACACATCCCATCAGAGGAAATTACAACTCGTGCTGAAGGAACCTAGAAAAAAAAAAAGTGACAGGGCTCAAATGAAGGGAGAAGAAAGAAGAAGCTCTATATGTAAATACTCAGTGTAGGAAGAACAAAAACAATACACAGGGAAGAATATGGAATGTTCCCACCAAATGTGAATAGGCCCAGTCAATGCCATTTATTATACATGTTGAACAGTCTCTGAGACCCAAGGGCTCCCATATGAAGTTTTTTTTTTTTTCCTTTTTCTTTTTTGCATCAAACAGGTTCTTCCAAGAGCCTGCTCACAAGGAAGAAAAAAAGAAAAAGAGTAATCCTCAATAAAATGAAACAAACAGGAAAAGCTGAACAGTCTACATATGAAAAACAAAAGTTAAAAAATTCACCAGACAAAAACCACACCAAACACTCATCCCATTTAATTTCCTATTACATGCACTGAGAGAGCCAAGAACATCAGGCCCCAATGCAGCAATACTCTGAGGTTCTAGCTCAGGCTCCCTCTATGTGACAAATTCATGCACACACACCCGCACATACCACTGACCCAGGCAGAAATACACATGCATGAGCAGGTGGTAGAGAATCACAGGGAGGTTGGGGGGGAGGGGAAGAGTGCTATCAACTGGACACTGGGGACCCAGAGAACCCTTCTGCTGCAGGCTAAGCAAGAGTCAAAATTAAAACAAAGGGAAAACACAGGATAAATGTAGGATGCTCAGAGAAGAAATTGGACAGATGAAGAGGGAAAGATACAGGGGGAGTTTTGGGAAAGCAGCCTCAGAAGAGGTTTTTCTTTATTGGGAACTCAGGCAGAGGTCCTGTGACTCCAGTGATATACTGAGGCTAAAGGAATATGCCACAGCATTACCTCTGCATCCTGTGCTCTCTCCCAAAGTAGAGGGAAACCACAGACACCCACCTCTAGCCCTCCCCACTGCGGCTCCTAAGGACTTTCCCAAGTACCCCCCAAAAATGACCCCCCACACACACACACACAAAGTTAGCAAAGAGCCAAGCACAGAAAGCCTCAGTAACTCTTCTTGGTGGAACCAAAGCCAGAGAAGCCCATCACAGCTGCCATCTCATCATCCTCCTCAAATGTCAAGTCCTCCTCAGCCCTCCTTTTCTTCTCCTTCTGTTTCTCTTTCTTGTAGGCTTTGGCCTTTTCCTCCTAGGGGGGAAATCACTCAGAATCAGTTCAGACTCCTGAGCCAAACGTTGAAAGAGACAAGTGAGTATCAAGATTCCTTTCTATCTTTAGGAGAAAATAGTTAAAAACAAGTAAAATTTCAAGAGCAGAGGAAAAGCCACAGTAAAGATTTAAAGAACAACAAAGAGCAGTTTTAGCCTGTGAAGAGCACTTCTCAGTCCTACATTCCAATTCATCTCTAGTTCTTAAAAAGGTTATGGAAGCAAAACCACATAACAGCAACTATTATCCTGGGGCACACAGTACATGCCAGTAATTGATCTAAACGCTTTATGTAGATTATAAACTAAGATCTCTCTCTAATGGGAAAACTGAGGCATGGAGAGGTTATATAACTTGCCCAAAAGTCATAGCCAGTAAGTGAAGGAAAGAGAATTCTGACCCTGTCAGCCTGGTTCCATGTGCCTCTTGGGGACTAGGTGTATTTAATCCCTCCTGTAGTAAAAAAAAATAAGTAGGCCCAGACAGTCCAGGAAAAAAAAAGGATAGGTTTACAGCCATATCCTTCAGATCACAAGAGTCCCAAACAAAGGCAATAAATGTTTCCCCCAGTATAGTGAAATTCAGGATACAACTATCCTCTGGGGGTGGGAGTGGAATGAAGAAGAGAGCCTCCTCATGATTCGTAACATAAAATTCAAAGCTGGGGGACAAAAGATGGAAAGATACCAGAGCCTTACCTCTTCTCTGAGCTCTTTCATTCTTTCCTCAAAATCATAATCTTTCTGTTTCTCTTCCATCTTCTTCTTGTTGACTTCAAAACGTTTCTTCACCTGATCCAAGGTGGAACGTTCCACACGCATAGACATGCCCAGATTTCGCTGATCTGGGTGGGATCAACAGTGAAAATGGTGATGGCATTACAATATCCTCAGCCCCTCAAAAAGTCTTTGACATTAAAAAAAAACAAAAAACCTTTTCATAAAATACACAGGAAAAATAATTATGACTGGAAAAAGAAACTCCCTTGGCTTTACTTGTTCCCAGAAGAAGCAGCTACAGATAGCAAGATGCAAGTGGCTTTCAACTGCCCTTACTGAGCAAATGCACACCAGTCAGGACAGCTAGGCCTTGGAGAAGACCTTGTTGAGAGCCTAGAACAGTGTCTCATCTCAGGGCCTCCAGAAACATTAGATAATGAAGTAAAGCATGCCCTGTACTGAAACTACTGGAGAAATTCTCAGGCATTAAAAAAAAATCCAACTGAAACCACTCTTTCCCCTACCCCACCTCCAAAACCCAGTCCCAGCCCTAGTCACAAACTACCTCCAAGCCTTACGTTTCTTTCCATTAATGTGATCCAGGAAGTTGATAGAGTCCTTCACCACACAGTCACAGACATTGCAATAATACCTAGCAAACAGAAGAAACAGCACTTGTGTCAAATCTAGCTCTAAGGTAATGTTTTCAACCAACAAACTCATATTTTTAGGTAAATTTTCTTTTTACAAGAAGAAGGTACTTCTCATTTTCATAAAGCATTACCTCTTGGAAGAGTATGGTAACCAACCTCCAAGATGGCCCCACAATGATCCCCAAATTCCTGGTATTTGTACCTTGGGCAGTCCCCTCCCAGTTCGTACTAGGGTTGATCTGTGACCAAAAGAATATCTCAGGGTGCCTGGTGGCTCAGTCAGTTAATCATCTGCCTTCGGCTCAGGTCATGATTTCAGGGTCCTGGGATTGAGCCCTACGTTAGGCTCCCTGCTCAGTGGGGAGTCTGCTTCTCTCTCGCCCCTCTGCCTGCTCATGCTCTCTCTTTCAAATAAATAAATAAAATTTTAAAATAAAAGTTCAAAAGTGATGCGATAGCACTTCCAAGATTAGGTCATTTTTTAAAAAAAAAAAAAGGTAGCTTCGGTCTTAGTCTGTCTATGTCTTATTCTGGGGAAGCCGAAGCCACTTGCTTTACTGTGAGCAGCACTACAGAAAGGCCCATGAGGCAAAGAACTGAGGCCTCCAAAGCACTGTCACATGAAAGAGCTTTCAATCAAATCAATCAGGCCCACCTACGCCTCAGATGAATGCAGACCCAGCAGACATCTTCAATGAAGCTTTGTGAAACCCTAAGCCAGAACCACAGAGGTTAAGTAAGTCTGTCCCAGATTACTTACCCACAGAAATTGTGAGCTATCTGCTGTTGTATGCCACTAAATTTTGGGTGAATTTGTTAATTTACACAGCAATAGATAACTAATACAGAGAGAAATGATGTTTGTGGGTTTTCTAAGCAAACCAGAGACATCTCACTCACTGCCGTTTTTGCCCTTCTGCTAGAAGACCTAAGTGAACAAAGAAGTAATGGTGGGCAAAACAGACTAGAGCTCTCGCAGGACACTTCTTCCCATGGGTTATAGTCTTGGTCTAGGAGGAAGGTGTACGATCAAGCAATCCATAACAACTACAACATACTCTGCAACCAGTCTGGAACCTCAACTCCCTTTATTCACCATCAACAGCTCCTAGGCTCCATTCTAGCTCCACCTAATCTCTCCCCTAGAAATGTCCTTAGTAGTCCTTTCATTCATTTCTTCCTCTTCCAAGATATTAAAAAGTAGTGATAGCACTAATATGAAGAGGCCTACAGAGTGGTCTCTCCTAGAGACACTACTATGTTTAGTTGAGGCCTTGGGTGGGGAGGAGAGAAAAACAAATATAAAGGTAGAATTATAGGTAACATGGTTGTTCTCCTGGGGCCAGAGAACCTCCTCAACACTTGCTAAAACCAACATAGACAGTTTATTTGACCTATTTCTGGCTCCTGAGAAAGACGAAAAGTCACTCACCCTCCCATCTCAGATTGTGGCGTGGTCTTGGTAATGACAATTGTCTTCCCAAGCTTGGATTCCAGGTCCACCTTATAGTCTCTATGCCGGAGAAGCTCCCGTTTGACTGGCTGCACTGGTTTTCCTAAAATATAATAGAGAAAGAAGTCCCTTTAATATTACAGTTTCTTAAGGAGAAAGGAAAAAAAAAAATGCATGAAACCCAAAATACAGATGTCTACTCTCATTTCTTTCTTGAGCCTGAACCAAGGGACACAATGAGCACTTCTAGCAGCAGCTAGGGGAGAATCTCAACACAGGAAAAATGATAAGCAATCCCTAAACTCTCTATAGAGTTTTTAACACTTTAAAACCAACAAGTCTAAAACCAAAGTTTTTTATTTATTGATTAACTGAATTGAAGAGAGTTCCTAATTTTCACAAAAAGCAAACTTTTAAAAGAAAAGCAAGGAGGGGCGCCTGGGTGGTTCAGTCGGTTAAGCGTCTGCCTTCAGCTCAGGTCATAATCCCAGGGTCCTGGGATCAAGTCCCACATCAGGCTCCCTGCTTGCGGGGAGTCTGCTTCTCCCTCTGCCCCTCACTCTGCTCATGCTCTCTCTCTCAAATAAAATCTTTTTAAAAAAAAGATTAAAAAAATTAAATAAAAGTAAGGATATTCAGTAATACTTTCGGACAGATACCCCAAGCATAACACAAAAGCAATCTTCAGAGGGCTGGGGAAAATTTTTAATAGGGGACCAACATTCAGGAAATACCTGTTACATACTCGGCACTATTGTACAAATTACATCAAAACTAAAAGGATTAGTGTGTGCAAGGTGGTGTGAAAGTAAAGTGAAAGAAGAATGCGTATGTTTGAAAACAGATAAAAAAGTAAGTTCTTTTTGTATAGTGGAATCTCTATCTCGGAAAGGAGAACCAACTCCCTGACACATAGAGAACAGTACTACTAAACCACCAGCTGAAACAATCACACATTCCTTGGTGAGTACCCTTGCTCTTCTCAGACTATAGGGCAAGGTCTTGATTGGGCCAATTATGATGTTCTTCCCCTTAAGTGACTTTAAGGGAAAGAGTATCTTCAATAGCAGTAATGCACAGCAGCAAAATAGTCCATTTCTCTACCAAGGATTCTACTCTCTTCTTTGTACTTGAGAAAAGTAGGAAATGAGCTAAGCAAAAGGACGGCAAGAAAGCAGAGGAAACGGAGCTAGAAAACACCTCAAAACCGCTTCAGTCCATTTCCTCGCTCTCATTTTTATACATTAAAAAATCGAGAACCAGGGAGGCAACACTCTGCCAGAGGATACACAGGGTATGAGGACCTCGCATTTCAACTCCCCACCCGCTCTCCAGCTATGGCTTCGCCTCTACGATACCCGTAACCCTTGTTGGAGTAGGCACCCACCATCCTTCTTTTCTCTCTCTTCCGTAAGCCTCTTCTCGGCGAGCTTCTCATACTCATCTTTGTCCCACTTTCGGCGAAAGTCCAAGTTTTTTGTCTGTAGGGAGAAAAGCGCTCAAGATTCGGGCTAATCATATCCAACCCCTAGAGAAACGGAGGGAACCGCGTCCACGCTGGCAAGGCGACCCCCGGACTGTAGAGAGCGAAAACTCTCCGGACCGCACCAGGAGGCTGAGGTGGCCTCAGGACCCCAACCCGAAAGACCTCCGGGATTCCACAGACCCTGCGCCAGGACCCCACAGGGAAGCTCTTGAACCCAGGCAACTGGACCGCAAGGAGGTGTTGAGAAGCCAGTCGGGTGCAGGATATTCCGCGCTGAGAAGCCACCCCCTGCCCCCCGATCAAAGCCTCCTTACACACAACACCTACCCCGCTACCCGACGCCATCTTCACTGCGAAGTGAATGGGAAGCCGGAAAATGACGTAAAAAGCGGCCCTGAGCCGTAAAGCAAGCTCGCCCTCCAATAAGCTTAGAGTCTCGCGTTCTAAACGAGCTAAGGACTGGAGAGCTTCTAAAATACGCTTGTCGGCCCCTCCTCTGCCCCGAGGAAATGGCGCGTGCGCATGGAGACCGTGAAGCAATACGGAAGTAAGGGCACCTACAAATGGTTTTTGCCTTGGCTTCCTAAACAAGCATCGAAGGGCTGATTTAGTTCAACTCGTCTATTTTACAAACAAGGAAACGGTTCAAATCAGTGCCCTCTGATCTAGTCTAATCAATTTTGCGTGCGTTTGCCAAGAATTTCTAAATTTTCTTTGAGGCTGCATTGGTTATCAGGAGCCTCTAGCTGCCCCATTACCTGTATGCACTAAAGATATGGCCCCGACACCAGTGTTTTTAAAAGTTGCAGCCTTCCCACAGCATACGTAGAAAGCGTTTTTTTTGCACAGTCTCTTTATTTTTGAAGCAATGCTATCACCCTTCAGTTAACTCATCTTTCTTCAGTGAAGAACTTTATAGTCATTCAATCTATAGGGCACAATTTAATCAACATGATTGGACTTGGAAAGGCCAGTCATCAGCAACACTGTAGGGTGAAGAACTCTGGCAGATGGCTCACTATATGTTGATTTAGACATGACTGTGTCTCCAAGTTGGGGGGGGGCGGGCAGTGGGGAGCACTGGGGAACTGTGACTGCTCCCTTCACTGAATACAGAAGCATCAGCCTTGGGAGGTTGCTCCTAGCTCTTAGAATTCTCCAGTGTACACTCCAGCGTTTTCTACGGCCTATGCAAACCAATCTCCTGATAACAAATCACCCAAACTATATATAATATTTTATTTAATATATTATCCAATCACTTCTAGAACAGCCACCTCCATAGGAGAACATGGAATATAGTCAAGCAGTAATTCTGGCACAAGAAATGGTCTCCAAAATCTCAAAAGATTAGACCATTTTGTCAGTCACCTATTAAATTCAACATTCAAGATTACTAAACAGACAGCCTCACTCTATTAACAGTGGATGGACTAGAGAGATGCCACATCAAAATGAGCACTGCTGTGCCCTTAGGATAGCATATTTGTCCTCAAACAAAGGAGAAAGCAGCCATTTTCCCCTTCCTTGCTGTCTCCCAAAACTCCCTGGACAAGCCAAGGGCAGGTTGTGGACAAATTTCCCAGAATCTGGTTCAGAAGCCATAGTGGAAGGTCAAGTATCTGTCTGATCTCAATGGTCTCAGCCTGAGGCAACTTTCCTAGAGCCTTGCTCAAAGCAACCATCTCCGCACCTCTTGGCAGCATTCAATGGCACTTCAAATCTGCCATCTGTCTCTGCAGTTAGAGCATGTCTCTTTCACATACCAGCCATCTGCATCCACGCAGAATAGCTGCTCTCACTAGCCCAGGAGTCCTCAGGGCCTCCTACAGTTCTGTACCCAGAAAGGATGGAGGAGGCCAAGGAACTTGTCACCGATCCTGGCCAGCAGTTGTGAATTCCATCAGGAACTCAGTCCTAGAAGAAACATCCTCTAGAAAAAGCAGCAGATGGCAAGCAGGCAAGGATCAAGACTCAAATAGTGTCTTCTGAATTTCAGCCACAAGATTTTCTCGTTTAATGGCCACCTGTAACATAAGAGAACCCTCATGTGACAAACTAGAGAGTGATACTAGCTTCTTAGTCACTGCTTTTCCAGATTCATTTTACCCTGCATCTGCTCCCACTACTTATATAACCAGTAGAAAGAAATGTGGGCTTCAAGCTGAACTAGAGAATGTATGCCCTCAAGACTAGAGATTCAAACACCTGGGGCACCTGCCTGGCTCAGGTGGTAGAGCATGTGACTTTTGACCTTGGCATTGTGAGTTCAAGCCCCAAGCAGGGTGGGAGAGATTACTTAAAAAATAAAGTCTTTAAAAAGAGAGACACAGAGAGAAAGGGATTTTCAAACACCTGATCTGTGTCTATTTTGTTGGATTGGTCTCAAAATACCCATTAAGATTTCATCTGTCCTTCTGCCCACCTACCTAATATTCACTGGCTAACGGGTTGCCTGCGTGGGTCTTCATTCATCTTTACCACTATTAACCATGGAGACATTTCCTTAGCCATAAGATACATATTTCTTAAAGAATCTAAGAAAAGTAGAAACACTTGGTGCCTTCTATTTCCCCCACTCACCTCCTCCCTGCTGGCCACTGAACGAAGCTTGATTACCCCTTCTTTCAGTTCTTGCTCACCAATAATGACCACCAGTGGAATACCCATGTGCTCACAGTAGTGCAGTTGAGTTAGTAGTTTAGGGTTGTTCTTATACAGCAGCTCTGCCTGAAAAGGGTGAAGACAGAATAAGGGGCTTAGAAGTGACCACACTCCTCAAGCATTTCCAAAGAAATAAGGGGCTAGCCTTCCTACCAGAAGACACTTTAGTGAAGACTAGAAAGGTCTTGAGTTCCACCTTAGGCTTTACGTAGAAATGGCCACCTGAATGGCCAAACATACCTAGACGACTTGGATATCAGTTCTACCATACCTTGATCCCAGCATCCCAAAGCTCTGAAATTAGCTTCAACCGTTCATGAAGAAAGTTCTTCTGTGGTGTGGCCACAAACACTTGAGTCTCTGTGGTCCGTATCTTCTGACCAGAAGTCTGATTAAAGAGAGAGAAGAAAATAAAACTAATAAAAAACTTCCTGTGCATCAGTAATTAAAACAAAAGACAAAAAGAATCATCAGGAAAACAGTCCAACTGTATATCCACAAACATGAGTTTTTAGTCTCCAGCCCCACTCCACTCCTACCTAGCACCTACCTTCAACCTCTGTTCCACAATGGCGAAGATTCGCTCCACCCCAATACTGAGCCCCACACACGGCACCTTGCGGCCCTTGGGGTCAAACATGCCCACCAACCCATCATAGCGTCCACCAGCAGCCACACTGCCCACACTGAAGGACTCCTCTGCCTGAGCTGGGGTCTGTAGTAGCACCGCTTCATAGATCACTCCAGTATAGTAGTCCAGTCCCCGAGCTAGGCTTAGGTCAAAACAGATCTGTGGGAACAAGAATATTAAGTCCCAAAAGACTCAGGACACTGAAAACCCCAAAGTTCAGCAGGAAGTCCACACTCCCAACTCAGCTTACCTTCTCAGCAATTCCAAATAAAGTCAGGTATTCAAATAGCAGCTTCAAGTCCCCCAAGCCCTCTAGGGCCTGCTTGTTCTGGGATAGTCTAGAATCCTGGAACATTTCCTCTACCAAGGACACCCCACCTGGGGAGACATATGGGGAGAAATAAGTCTGTGCTTTCACCCAGATGTGTTTTACCCAAATTTATTCTTAATATGCTCCAGCTAATCCTCTTCATTTTTTTTTTTTTTAAGATTTTTTATTTATTTGACAGAGAGAGAGATAGCGAGAGCAGAAACATAAGCAGGGGGAGTGGGAGAAGGAGAAGCAGGCTTCCCACTGAGCAGGGAGCCTGATGTGGGGCTCGATCCCAGGACCCTGGGATCATGACCTGAGCCGGAGGCAGATGCTTAACGACTGAGCCACCCAGGTGCCCCTCCTCCTCATTTTCTTAGTTAAAAAAACAAACAAACCAAAAAAAACCATCCTGATCTCTTATGACCAGACTCTCCTCCGCTGCCCTTGCCATCTGAAGACATAAAGTTGTTATTACACTAAGTAAAAGGGAAATTAAATTCAGGCCAGGTTCTGGCACTTAGCTTATCTTTGGAAAGGAGCTGTTTCTGAGGTAGAAGTTGTACACACATCCCCCTCACTCCAGTTCTATCACAGAGCTCTGAAAACTCTGGTTCTTACCATGACATTGGACATAGTCACCAATTCTATCAGCCACTTCAGGAGCCAGGCCTTTCTTTGCCACCATCTCATGTCTCACATCATTCCAAGATATCTGTGCAAACACCCAAACATTAGCCCAGTTCCAAGATCCTTCCTCATCTAACTGGAAATGTCATGAGTAGCTAACACTACACTCAACAAAGTCAGAGGCAGGTTAGGAAATGCAGCCACAGTCAACCCACTGCACAACAAAGCTCAGGTCTTGCTTTGGACTATCTCCTTACCTTCCCCAGACAAAGCTCACTTCTAGTCACTGTCTCCTTATTTTTCTCTAGGGGTACAGATTTGAGGGCAGAGCAGAGACCCTGATATGGTCTACTGAAGCATGTCTTTTTAGTTACCTTGTCTAGTTTGTCTATTGAGGAGCAGATGGCATGGAACTTGCTTTCAGGAACACCACAGACAGCCAACAACCCATCCAAAATCCGCCGATCATTGACCTGTGAACTCAGCGGAAATAACCCAAGTGCCTTGTCAATGCTTTTTCCCTCAAAACAATGGCAGTCCCTATTAGCCTATCTCGTAAAAAGGACAGAAAAAAAATTTCATAGCATGACTATATAGATATAGATGAAATACAACAGCTGTACTGAGAAAGTCCCAGGTCTACAGGCTTAAAGGGTGGGGTCACCTATGTTTTAGGAGAGCATCAGGCCAAATCCAGACTTCTCCCCTCAGTCCTCAGTCCTGGTCTCACCTTAATGAGAAAGTCCCCCAGCTGCAACCCACTTAGGATTTCACACATGATCTTCAAACACTCTGCATCAGGGATCATAGGGTCAAACTGACCAGCAATGTCAAAATCCTGCAGCAAAGAAAAAGGGGGAAAAAAATCTTCACTGAGCAGCCAGTTCCCAGGTTGTAGCTCCCCAAACTATCAAACCATGCTGCCCACATCTGGTCACTTACACACTGGCAGAACTCCCTGTAGCGGCCTTGGACTATGGTTGGGCTCTCTCGCCGCCACACCTTTCCAACTTGGTAGCGTTTCATCTTCTTCACTTTATTCATGGCCAGATAACGAGCAAAAGGGACCTCACATAAACAGGTTAAGGAGAAAGCATACTGCATCCAAAGCTTAGGCCCAGTGTAAAGACATCTGGGAGAACTGGGCCATTACCAATTGGATATCATCCACTAGGATGAAAACAAGAACATTCTCTGTCTTGTTTCCCACTGT
The DNA here is from genome assembly GCF_054177405.1 of Leptonychotes weddellii. Taxonomy (NCBI): domain Eukaryota; kingdom Metazoa; phylum Chordata; class Mammalia; order Carnivora; family Phocidae; genus Leptonychotes; species Leptonychotes weddellii. The sequence goes on from NC_138375.1 coordinate 110,189,944, forward strand.
CCCAATGCCTAGCAGTGCTTGACATTCAATATATATAAAGGAATGAAGGAATCCCACCAAGCAAAAGTGCAAGTTCAGTAAAAAAGCAGGAGAAGCTGGCCTGCTGCCCACTGAATGAGATAGAAATGACCCAAGAACTCCAAGTATGGGCTATTCCTTCCCATTCAGATCAATTCTCAGCCATTTCAAAATAGTCAAGTTTCAGAACCTGGATTTGCCTGCAACTTCTATGTCAATGTCTTTTCACTTCTTTTCTTCTTCTTTTTTTTTTATGTCAATGTTTCTTTTTTTTTTTTTTTTAAGATTTTATTTATTTATTTGACAGAGAGAGGCACAGCGAGAGAGGGAACACAAGCAGGGGGAGTGAGAGAGGGAGAAGCAGGCTTCCCGCCGAGCGGGGGGCCCGATGTGGGGCTCGATCCCAGGACCCTGGGATCATGACCTGAGCTGAAGGCAGACGCTTAACGACTGAGCCACCCAGGAGCCCCTATGTCAATGTTTCTTAAAGTATAGGTTGAGAACCACCTGCCTCTTCATGACCCCAGGTGCCTGTTTAAAATGCAGACTGCTGAACCCCACTCCAGGTACAGAATTAATATCTGGGGCTAAGGGCCAGAAATCCGTATTTCTGATACACAGTAAAGTTAAATGACAGTGCTCCAGGCCAGGCTCTGCTGGCAGAATTGCCTTCTGGGAGGAACTGGAAGTAAAGGCTGCTGCAAACAGACCTATGGGATCCCAGAGGCACTGTTGTTCCCTTTTGTCAAAGGAAGCCCTCTGGGTTTGGAAAGAGATGTCAGTCTCTAACACTCAGAACGATACAGTAAGGTCATAGCGCAGGGACAATAGCTCTCCACCTTGATCCTTCAGATCATAGATTAGCCCAGAGTCCTCTCCATACTTCTCAGTGAGCATTTCCTGCAGGGATCAAACAAAAACCACCACAGTTCAAAGGAGGACTCCAGAACACAGGCTAAAAGTTCTTTGGGAAACTGAAGGCAGATAAAGAACTGGAGTTCCAGCACTCTCTTTTCTCCTCTTACCTTAAGCTCAAATGCTGGAGTATCTAATCTCTTTGCTCCATGACGTTTAAAGCAGCCAACAACCATATCAAGAATTTTCTCCCTCACAACCATCTGCTGGGGACTAAGATCTCTGGTGCCCTAGAAACCAAAAGCAGCCATGGTGAAAACACAGACAAAAAACAAGTCCATTTAAGACAAAGAGTTAAACAACATCTATAATCGAAAGTCGGAAGTTGAAATCTCTTTGAGCTCAGTTGACTGAGCCCTATCAGTATCTCAAGAATAGTGAAGTTTTTTTTAAAATTAGTCTCAAAAGACATTAAAAGGGATTAGGAAGAGACAAGCAGAGCAGAGGGCAGAGCAGAAGGCAGTCTCCAAGGCACTCTAATAGGACAGGGTGGGGTAAAGGGCATTACCTTTGGTGTCTTGATAATAAAATTTGATTTCTCTTGATGTGGTTTCAGTTGGGATGTTAACACTGCCTCTGAAACCTGGCAGAAAAAGGAATGTGAGATGTGAGCCACAAGACTGGCCAGACCTGGGACATCTCTGGCCCTACGGCCCGACCTGCAAAGACATCTGGCCCTGAGCAAGACAACCTGAACACTGTTTTATCTACTTCAATCTCGGCCTCCCTCCAAAACATACATCATATTTGCACTATGTACTTAATACACATGAGATCAGGTTTTTATCATATTTGGAGTTTTTAAATGTCTGGAAAAGCTTAAGCACCGGAGAACAATGAAGGCACAGAACAATCTCCACCACTACTTCCACCAACCATCTAGGAGTAGGAATTAGTATGATCTCCAATTCTTAGTTCCTACTCAAAGAGCAAAAACATGAACATGAATTTTTAATAAGGAAGCAATGGTCATTAGGCTTAGAGACATGGAAAAAGTAACCTAAAGACAGAAGAGAACAAGCCCAAAACACACAACATGCTTGTGGAGTGACCAAGAATGGATATCCAAATTGAACTAAAAAATCAGACTGGTAGGATGCTGTAACGAAAATTAATAACAAAAGATCTGAACCCTGCTGTTCATAATAGCACAATGCATCTGCTAGGGTCTATGCCAAAGTAAAAATGAATTGGTAATTTTGTTTATTAGCAGCAGGCTGTATGCCGGCCCTTCCAGAAATACAGAGGATGTGGTAGTTCCATATTTTGGCGGATTCTCTCCTCCAAAGGATGGCAGTTCAAGTCCACAGTGCTTCCTCTGCAATTCCAAAATCCAAAAATCTCTAAAAACCGAAAAGTGGTTTTGGGGTTTCTTTATTTTCAGGGAGGGGGAGCTCATTTTGAGGTAACTCTAATGTGAACTCAGTCTACCTGTGGTCTTCAGTCATCTCACTTAATAGGGATATTCATATACTTTGCTTAAGAATGTGTTTGACCCCAAGAGGTTCACATAAGTGACTGTGGACTTCTATTAAAAAGACTCCTTTACTATGTATCCGTAGATAAGTCATTTAACCTTGCAGCTCTTTCCTCAACTGTAAAATGGAAATAATCCCAATCTCTCAAGATTGCTATGAAGATTAAATGACAAAGCGTCTAAAATGCTTAGCTCAGTACCGGTAGACTACTCAAAAAAAAAACCCGACTGTACTACTGGACTGCAGGCCGCGAGTCCATGCTTTCAGACCTTGATATCCTGCCCCAACAGACCACTCAGTCTGGCTCACCTGGCTATGAAAATGGACCTCCCTGATGCACACAAGACCGGACGGCCGCAGGAGCTGGTTGAACAGTGAAACCCAGGCCCTCATGTGCAGGAGTCCGAACGGGGGCATCGCGTAACTGGAGGCAGCCTTTCCGAGACAGGAGCCAAAGGACCTGAGAACGAGGCAGGTCGGACCCCACCCCAGTAAGGGTGCAGAGCGCTGTAGAGGTTAGCCGTAGCACCAGCGAAAATGCGATCACTTCCGCACTTTCCAAAGCCTGAAGGATGGCTCCGAACCTCTCAAGCTCCGTTTTAGCTTCAGCACTTCCGGTAGTAGCCGGAAGTGGTTGTTGTGCTCGGCGGAGGCTCTCTAGGCGTGTGGGCCAGTGACTCGATAGCCGGAAGTAGTCCGAGCTGAGGCTGCGGCACCGAGGGCCGATCCAGGCAGGGCTCATCGCCGGTTGGCCGCAGTATGGCTGAACGTGCGGCACTAGAGGAGCTAGTGCGACTTCAGGGAGAGCGCGTGCGGGCCCTCAAGCAGCAGAAGGCCAGCGCTGAGCAGGTGCGACCCAGGTGGCAGGGGAGAGGCCAAAGTAGAGCCAGGGAGGACATAGAGCTGGGTGGTCTGCATAGAGGAAAGATGTGGGAAAAGGGACCGGGCCGGTAGGGAGAAGCAGAGCCTGGGTGGGGAGGTGGCCGGGGTAGGACCCGAGAGAAGCAAAGCTGGGCCTGAGTCGAGAGATCGGCCCCAGATTCTGATGAGGGAGGGATACTGAATGAATGGCTGAGGAGGGAAGGGAGTGGCAGACGTGATAGCCCAGCACCTACTTTACCTCCACAGATCGAGGAGGAGGTGGCAAAACTACTGAAACTGAAGGCGCAGCTGGGCCCTGATGAAGGGAAACAGAAGTTTGTGCTCAAAACCCCCAAGGTAAATATAATTCGTTTAAGGAGAAAGCCCCTAACCCCACTCCCAAGGGTGGATGCCCCTGCTTCCCTGAACAGTTGCTCTGGGCGCTGGGCTGAATTGGAGTCTGCGTCATTCTGGGATAGCAAAGTGATGGCAGAAACTAGGCCCGCTGGGTGCTTAGGGGAGTACGCCAGCTACTGCTACTCCTTCTTTCATTCAGTAAATATTTATTGAGTGTTTACTATGTGCCTAGCACCGTAGGAAGCAGTGAGTATGCCATGGTGAACTATATAGCCTGCCCTCATGGAGCTTACCTCCTACCGAAGGGAACAGACGTAGGACAAATAATCCCACTCTTGAAGATGTAATTATAAATTGTGATAAATGATATAAAGAAATAATAAGAATTCTCCGAGACAAATAAGAACTAGAGAGTCTGAAAAAACCACACTGGGCGCCTGGGTGGCTCAGTTGGTTAAGCGACTGCCTTCGGCTCAGGTCATGATCCTGGAGTCCCGGGATCGAGTCCCGCATCGGGCTCCCTGCTCGCCGGGGAGCCTGCTTCTCCCTCTGACCCTTCCCCCTCTCATGTGCTCTCTGTCTCTCTCATTCTGTCTGTCTCAAATAAATGAATAAAATCTTAAAAAAAAAAAAAAATAAATGAAAAAACCTCACTGAAGAAGTGATATACTAACTGACCGAAGATGAATGGGAGTTAGCCAGGGAAAGAGCGTGAGGAAGATAGGTTCAGGTAGAGTATGGAAATCCTGAAGGAGAAAAGAGCCCTGGTAGTTTCAAGGGTAGAACCTTGAATACAGAGGGAGAGTGGAGTGGATTGGAATGGGTAGAACCAAACACAGAGGGAGAGTGGAGTGGATTGGAATGACGTTGGAGATTACTAGCCCAGTCTCCAGGATTTCAGTTCAGATGTCCGTCTTTGTAAGTTCTATAAACAGAATTATTTACCATTTCATCTGGGTTCCCTTGGCACTTCATATATATCTCTACTATTGCATTTCTTGGTGACTTTCAATTATTCACATGGTTTATTTACCCTGAGAGGCTGAGACTATGTGTCTGGAACTGAACAGATAATTCAATAATTGTATGTGGAACTGGATTCCAAAGGAGAAGGGTCTTCCTTGTGTTGAGGTGTCGCCTTTTTAGGTTCATTCTTTGGGCTCCTAAATCCATTAAGCTAGTCTTTTCTACACACAACTAATTTCAGATGTTAAAGAGACAATGTAAAATCACAAAGCAGTGATTATCAATAGTTTTTCATACTATTTAGTGAAAAATTAATGGGGAATTTGTGATAGATCAGGCTGGCCTCACTTAAACCCAGTGATCAATCTTAACATCACTAAAAGCAGGGCAACCAGACATTATGTTTCTCCTGATGTGATGCAATAAGAAGTACACAGCCCCACCTATGAAGTATTCTTGCAAGAAAAATTGAACCTGAATCTAATCGGGATTCTGACCTACCAGTTTACCAGAAATATGGGAGATGGAGGAATGTATTAAATGATACATTGAATATACTGTTAATGAAATCTAGAATATGAAAAGTTCTTTATGACAAAAAATTCAATTCTCTCAACAAATAAATGACTTTTTTTTTTTTTTTAAAGGAAAGGAAACTTGTGGATTAGACAAGAGACAAATACAGTGAATGGGCTTCATTTAGAATCTAATTCAAACAAGTCAACCATAAAAAAGTATTCTTGAGGCAATTGGGGAAAATTAAACATGGCTTGGGTATTAGATAATATGAAAGGGTTGCTGTTTGTTTTGTTGGTTGTAATAAAGGTATTGTAGTGTTTCGGCTTTTTTTAAACCTTGTGCACTAGAGAATCAGACTGAAATATTTAGGGACAAACTGATATAATGTCTGGATTTACTCTAAAATACTCCAGGAAAAAAAAAAAGTTGGGGCTTAGATAAAGTAAAAATAACAGATGCTGATGGTTATTGAAGCTGGGTAGTAGATAATGTGCTGGTGTATGATACTATTCTCTATAATGTGTGTTTGAAAATTACTATTTGAAAAGAAAGTGAAATTATACTGGAGAGTTAATATCCACTTTAATTTGTTGAAACACATTCCTTGATGTGTGATTTATATTAACAGAAAACTCAGTATCATGGGGACAGGACTCTTTCAAGAGGTTTTTATGGTCAAAATTATTTTTATGATTATACCAAAACGTTATTTGCCTTTGTGACCACATTTGCTATGAAGATGCAAAACTGGTGAGTAGAACTGCTGGTATCTTAGCATGAAACATGACAGTGGCCCTACAGTATTCTAATAGCCATCATGTTCTTTACTTTCATGCACTCGCGGTTAAAAAAAAAAAAATCAATTTTACTTAGGAATGTCCTTGATAAAACAGTAAAAATTACTCATTTTATTACTCAAAAATTGCTCATTTTGAGTACACTTTTTTAGTATTCTGTGTGATGAAATGGGAAGTATACATAAAGCACTTCTGCTGCATTCCAAAGTAGGAAAAACGCTTGTGCCATAGCATGAATTTAAGCTAACTAGCTACTTTTTTCACAGGACACCTTTTTTACTCAAAAGACAAACTGTTGTTTTAAAGATTTGGGTATTTGGCAGACATCTTGAGAAAAACGAAGTGAGCTTTGTCACCTCAAGGAAAACATCTGACAATATTTGTTGCCAGTGATAAAATTCAAACATTCAAGTGAAAGTTAGGATTTTAGGGAACTTGTATCTTTCCCCATGATCTAGACAGCTTCCCAGTATAGTAGTTAAAGACTTTCCTGGTGAGCTCTGTGTTGATATTAACAAATGTGTTTTCTGATACAATGAAGTGCGTAAATATTTGGAAGCTCTGTATAATTTATCAATGAACCAATATTTTCCACATGACCAATGTATAATGTTGTAAAATCACGCATGGGTACAAGATTCATTCAAAGTACAAGATGGAGTAATCGCTATTTTGAAAATTATGGTAAAATATATGTAACATGAAATTTGCCATTTTAACCATTTTCTAAAGATTTTATTTTATTTATTTATTTGACAGAGAGAGCAGCGTGTGTGAGAGAGCACTGAGGGGAGGGGGTGGGCAGAGAGAGAGAGGCAGACGCTTAACTAACTGAGCCACCCAGTCACCCCTTTTTAAACCATTTTTAAGTCTAGTTTGGTGGCATTAAGTAGGTTCACATTATGTGGAACCATCACCACTATTCATCCCCAGAACTTTTTTTTTTATCATAACAAACTGACATTTTGCACCCATTAAGCAGTAACTACCCCCTCTACCCTCCCTCCAGTCCCCAGGTAACCATTGTTCTTTCTGTCTCTGTGAATTCTGGGTACCGTATATAAGTAATGGATTTTAATGTAACACTGTGAAAAGTTCATTGCAGTGTGAAGATTCCACACTGCAACCAATCTTTAAGAAACTGCCATTTGTTGGATTTTGGTGTAGTTTAAGAAGAATATCTACAGTTAGCTGAAAAGTTTATTAAAATATTCCTTCTTGGGGCGCCCGGGTGGCTCAGTTGTTAAGCGGCTGCCTTCGGCTCAGGTCATGTGTCCCAGGGTCCTGGGATTGAGCCCACATCAGGCTCCTTGCTCAGCGAGGAGCCTGCTTCTCCCTCTCCCTCTGCCTGCCGATCCCCCTGCTTGTGTGCACATACTTGCTCTCTTTCTCTCTCTCTGTCAAATAAATAAATAAAATCTTAAAAAAATACATATTATTTTACAATTACACATCTTTGTAAGGCTAGATCTTCTGTATGCAACCAGAACAACATCACAGCAGAATTGTATACATGCACAAAGCATGTATAAGAACCCATTTGTCTTCTGTTAGGCCAGACATTAAAGATTTGCAAAAATGTAAATCAACACCACCCTTCTCACCAAATTTTTTTTGTTTTGGGAAGTAGTTACATTTTCCTAAAATGTTATTTATGTTAACATGTAATGGATTTACTATTTGTTCACTGAATTAATAAATATTCTTAAATGTTCACAGTTTTAATTTCTAATACAGTAAGCTTTGATAGGTATAATCCACTTTGGGGTCCTTAATAAATAGTAAAGTTTAAAGAGGTCCTGAGACCAAAGACTTGAGAGTAGGGTGTAAACACCCAGATTAGAAGCTCTCATCGGGAAGAACAGCGTTCTAGTCCTGACTGCCACGAACCTGCTGAGTGGCCTTAGGTAATGATTTAACTTCTCAATATCCTGTAATTCATCCATAAAAGGTACCTGCCTAGCCTATGTCACAGGGCTATTAGAAACAAATTAGAGAACAAATAGTATTTATTAGAATTTTTTTTTAAGTTATGCTGGGGGAAAATGTTACTTATAAAATTTGGAATTCAACTAGCTAAGCCAGTTTGAGTTGGTTATATACCTTTCATCAGGTAGGTGTTTTCTCTTAGGAAGGGAAATGTTCTGGTATCACAGAAAAAGAGTTTTTAGGAAAACTACTCAGAAAATAGTGTGAAAGAAGAAAGAAAGAAAAGAAAAAGAGAAAATAGCATTCTAAGAATTCTAGAAAATAGAACCACGCTAAAAAGCGGATAGAATTTAGAAGGGTGATAGCAGATGGGTGTGATAATTACTAGGGAATTGTTTGTGCTTGCTTTACAACTCCGTAGCCCGTAGGAAAAAAGTTTGGGGCAGTGTTTGCATTTGTCATCTTTGAGGTCATGCTTTTATATTTTTGACCTGCATGTTCCCTGTTTGTTTTTAAATCCCATCCCTGATTCTTTGGCTAATTTGGACTCCAAGGGTACAAGAGACTACAGTCCCCGGCAGATGGCTGTTCGGGAGAAGGTGTTTGATGTAATCGTCAGCTGCTTCAAGCGTCATGGTGCAGAAGTAATCGATACGCCTGTGTTTGAACTAAAGGTGAGGGATGGGTGAGGAGAAATTGCGTGGTAGGAGAGTGGATATACAAACAACACAGAAGATGACAAGAGAGTGAGAGGTCTCTCTCCTGTTGGGGACAAAGACCAGTATTTTCTCCAATGAGAAGGGGAGCAGGCCTGGTTTAGAAGGAGAGGCCCTGCTTTTTATTTGCCGTGGTCATGGCTGGTGGCTTCCAGAAGAGAGCCCTTGTTAGTGAAAGTTGTTATGGTCCTCTCTACTATGAATTCCCTGGTACCTGTACTTGAGATGTTTTGAGATACATACAAACCATACATATAAGAATCAATATATAACTGGTTTCCTGTTCATGGACCCTGAGATTGTTTCCAGTTCTTTACTGTTAAAAAAAACAAAAACAGATTGCAACACTCCCTGTTTAAAAACATTACATTTATAACAAAATCCAAATTCTACTCTTGCTTACAAGGCCCTGCATGATCTGGCCATTGCCTATCTTGCCCGCCTCATCTCGTGCTATTCTTCCCCTTGGCCACTGTGCTACTCTGGTCTTCTTTCTGTGACTGGACCATTCTAAATATGTTTCTCTCTCAGGGCCTTTGTACTTGCTTTTCCCTCTTCTTGAACTCCCTTGCCCCTAACTCTGTTTAGCTTTAATTTCAGATTAAAATAGAGATTAAAGATTTTAATTTCAGATCTCAACTAAAATGCCATTCTTCAAATAGTCCTCTGCAACTATCTTGTCTAAAGTATCCTTTGTCGGGGCGCCTGGGTGGCTCAGTTGTTAAGCGTCTGCCTCCGGCTCAGGTCATGATCCCAGGGTCCTGGGATGGAGCCCCGCATTGGGCTCCTTGCTCCGCAGGAAGCCTGCTTCTCCCTCTCCCACTCCCCCTGCTTGTGTTCCCTCTCTCGCTGTGTCTCTCTCTGTCAAATAAATAAATAAAATCTTAAAAAATAAATAAATGAAATGTCCTTTGTCTATCACACTGACCTGTTTTATTTCCATTAGAGCAGCTGTAACTAACTGAAATCATCTGTTCATTTGTTTCCTTGCCTTAGTGTACTGCCTGTCTCTTCTCCTTGGTAGGAAAGATCCGTGATGGTATGGACTACCTTTGTCTTGTTCACTGATCTATATTCAGTGCTTAGAACAATGTCTGGTACTGGTGGGCATTCATCTGCAGGGTGAATTCATAGAAATGAAATTGCTGGGTCAAAAGATTGTACTCATTTATGTTTACCAATTCTCCTAGTTTGCTAGGGCTGCCATAACAAAGAACTGTAGACTGGGAGGCTTACACAGCAAATTTAGTGTCAGGAGGCTAGAAGTCCAAGACAAGGTGTCAGTAGGGTTGGTTCTTATGGAGGATCATGAGGGATCTGTTTCAGGCCTCGCTTCTTGGCCGTAGATGGTGTCTTCCCAGTTTCTTCATATCATCTTCCCTCTGTCTGTGTCCAATTTTCCTTTTTTTATAAGGACATCACTTATATTGGATTAGGGCCCACCCTAATGACATCATTTTAGCTTAACTACCTCTTCAAAGACCCTGTCTCCAAATATAGTCACATTCTGAAGTTACTGGGGGATAGGATTGCAATATATGAATTTTGAAGGGGACACAGTTTAGCCCATAACACCAACCAATGTATGAGTGTTTCTAATTCTACACACTGGGAATTTTCAGGCTTTTTAAACTTTGCCACCAGTCTGGTAAGTGAAGTATGTTATCACCTTATTGAAGGCATCACATCGCAAGAACTGCTATTTCAGTTTTGCCTTTTGACATTGTTCAAACTTTAAGCGTCGTCAAAACATTTTATTGATCTAATAATCCACTTTTAGGAGTTTAATTCTCAAAAAATGTATATTCCAAAGAAAAAACTATATACCAAAGTGTGTTTATTGAAATGTTATGGAACTTTTTTTTTTTTGGAATAACCTAATCAACTAACAATGTAACACTAGGAAGGAAGGAAATACAGAGCTGCTTCTCACTGAAGTATTATGCAGCTTTTAAAAATAATACTTCAGCTGTGTCACAAAATGGAAATGTGATAAGCAGAAAATGAAATTGGTATTTCCTTTTTATTATAGTTAACATCAAATACATAAGCATTGGGATAGACAGCAGAAGAAGTATAGACAAGTTGGAATCAGTCATGTTAAGATGGTGGGTTTTTGTTTTAAAACTTCCTTTTAAATTGTTATATTTATCATTGTGACCACCTTTCTTTATATTTTCTCCAGGAAACACTGACTGGGAAGTATGGAGAAGACTCTAAGCTTATCTATGACCTGAAGGACCAGGGTGGAGAGCTACTATCCCTTCGCTATGACCTTACTGTATCTTTCTAAACTTGGGCTCTTGGTACTTTGGATCAATTCGGTTCTCATTGGGCTGGGGCTATTTCTAGCCTCGGGTTTGGGGATAGCCAGACATAAGTGGGATTAAATATGATGCTTATGGCAATCAGGGAACTTCTTTCTTTCCTTTCCTTTCCTTTCTTTTTTTTTCTTTCTGTCTTTTTCTTTCCTTATTATTTTTTAAAGATTTTATTTATTTATTTGCCAGAGAGAGAGAGCGCACAAGCAGGGGGAGTGGCAGGCAGAGGGAGGAGCAGGTTCCCACTGAGCAAGGAGCCTGATGGGCGGGACTCAATCCCAGGACCCTGGGAACATGACCTGAGCTGAAGGCAGACGTTCAACGGATTGAGCCACCCACGCATCCCTGGAACTTACTTCTTTAAATCAGGAATGGGACTTTAGCTAAATAGAACATAGCCTTAAAAGTCTTCTGAATCCCGAGTGAGACCTCAGCTTTATGTTGGGAACCTGTTCCAACTCAGTAATAATCCCTTGGCTCCAGAATATCTCTCCCCTGCCCTGTCCAGTGGGCAAAGTTCTCCTTAACTGACCAACAGTACATTTCCTTTATCGCCAAGCTATGTCAGAGAATCATCTGCTCAGAAATCCTACATGGAGACCTTTTTCTGTTCTCTGGCCGATCTGCCTGGCCCCCTCCTGTGCTCAGCATAGTCCAGGGGAGACACTAACCAAAGAGAGAGGAACCCTAATCTTTTTTGAGACTTCTGCTGTGCTAACAAAGTTGATTCTGATGTTCAGAAATGCTCTTAATCTTACAGGTTGTGGTTTTACTCACACATAGAGGTTAGACCCCAGCTTCTGTTGGTGGTGATAATCAACTGCCGGACTGTGTGAGGAGGGGTCTTTCTCCTTAACTGTTACCAGGTTCCTTTTGCTCGATACTTGGCAATGAATAAACTGACCAACATTAAACGCTACCACATAGCCAAAGTATATCGGCGAGATAACCCAGCCATGACCCGCGGCCGGTATCGGGAATTCTATCAGTGTGTGAGTATGTGGGGCGTGATGGGGAACTTGGCCCTCCCTCAACTTAGTAGAATCTACTGAGTACTCATGGTGCACTGAACAAACTGGTTGCACCAGATAGTGCTAACCTTAGATTTCTTTAGCATTTTCATGTAGAGGATAGGGATTATTCTCCCCATTTTACATATGAGTAAATTTGAGACTCAGCAAGATTAAGAGATCATAGGGATGGAGGCGCCTGGGTGGCTCAGTCGTTAAACGTCTGCCTTCGGCTTGGGTCGTGATCCCAGGGTCCTGGGATCGAGCCCCACATCAGGCTCCCTGCTCGGCAGGAAGCCCGCTTCTCCCTCTCCCACCCCCCCGGCTTGTGTTCCCTCTCTCACTGTCTCTCCCTCTGAAATTAAAAAAAAAAAAAAAAAAAGAGATCATAGGGATAAGAAAGCCAAAGTCAGGAGCAGAACTTTTGGTCCATTGTTCTTTATATTAAACCACAGTGATTGGATCACAGCAAAGGATGGGGAAATTGGATTTGAAGTATCAGATCATCCAGAGTGGTGGTAGAGCTTCTGAATAAGTAGAGAAAATGGCTAAGTATTAAGTATATATATTTGCCCCCACAGTGCTAGGAGAAAATAGGGAAAAATAGATGAGTGAGATAATGAAGGAATGTAGACAGAAGGGAAACCAGGATGGGTAAGAGACCCAAGAATGCTGGGAGTTTCCTCTGGGTTGGTGATAGGACAGATAATGAAGAAGGCGGTATGTGCATGAGTGCAGATAGGCCTTTATAGGGAAAAAGCAGAGCTTCCAGGGCTGTGTCTTCCCCCGCTCCCCGCCCTGCCCTTAAGAAGGTTAAAACTCTGAGGACTATACCTACCCATCTCCCTGCAGGACTTTGACATTGCCGGACAATTTGACCCCATGATCCCTGATGCAGAATGCCTGAAGATCATGTGTGAGATCCTGAGTTCCCTTCAGATAGGTGACTTCCTGGTCAAGGTCAGAGCTGAACGGGTTTGGGAGGGCAAAGTTGGGCGAAGCTTCTCATAGAAGATCCTTGTGCAGAGAGACCAGTAGCCCAAGTGACCAAAACTATTGATGGTCTGATTAACATAAGAATAAAAAATAAATAAATAAATAAATAAAAAGTAAAAAAAAAAAAAAACTATTGATGGTCACACAAAGAGATCCTCTCCTCACTATGCCTTGGGTCCCTGCAGGTGAATGATCGGCGCATCCTAGATGGGATGTTTGCCATCTGTGGTGTGCCTGATAGCAAGTTCCGGACCATCTGCTCCTCGGTGGACAAGCTGGACAAGGTAATGACCTAAACACGTCACCCTTCTTTTCTCAGTACATTTCCTTTATCTCCAAGCTATGTCAGAGAATCATCTGCTGCTCTGAGAGACGTAAAACAAGATCAGGAGAGAGGGGCCGTGCCTCTGTGCTCACCAAAGGAAGATTAGCCCCAGAATATAGGGTGAAAGGCAACTTCTGGAGGGCCCACACTTGCTCTGCAGTGGAGAACTACCCAGGGGTCCCTTACTGGTATCTGTCTGCCTAGGTGTCCTGGGAGGAAGTAAAGAACGAGATGGTGGGAGAGAAGGGCCTTGCACCGGAGGTGGCTGACCGCATTGGGGACTATGTCCAGCAGCATGGTGAGGAACAGACCCTGCCTCTCCAAGAGTCATCAAACTGGCCTCAAATCTGAGGCCAAAACAACTGTGTGTGTGTGCGCGCGTGTGTGCGTGCGCGCGCATACGTGTGTAGTCCAGTCAGTCAGTCTGGCTCACAAATGATACCTTCCCAGGTGGGGTATCCCTGGTGGAACAGCTGCTCCAGGATCCTGAACTATCCCAAAACAAACAGGCCTTGGAGGGCCTGGGAGACCTAAAACTACTGTTTGAATACCTGACCCTGTTTGGCATTGCTGACAAGGTGAGTCAGGCTGGGGTGGACACCTTAGCTGAACTCCGGGGTTTCAGTTCCTTGCTCCTCATCTTGCACTATGATTTTGTCTCCACAGATCTCCTTTGACCTGAGCCTTGCTCGAGGGCTAGACTACTATACTGGGGTGATCTATGAGGCAGTGCTGCTACAAACCCCAGTCCGAGCAGGGGAAGAGCCCCTGGGGGTGGGCAGTGTGGCTGCTGGAGGACGCTATGATGGACTGGTGGGCATGTTCGACCCTAAAGGACGCAAGGTACCATGCGTGGGGCTCAGCATCGGGGTGGAGCGGATCTTTTCCATTGTGGAGCAGAGGCTAGAGGTACGTCCTGGGGGTGGGCAGCGGGTGGCATGTGAGCTGTTTTCTTTGATCTTCAAGGGGGCAAATAGTACTGTGTTGGTCAAGGAGCATCTCCGGAAAGAAATGGAGAAAAGATGGTTGCTGTCTTTCACAGACTCGCACCCCATTGTCGGCCAGCTTTATGGATCTTTGATCATTCTTCACAGAATCCTTTCCTCTGGGTCCCTGCTTCCCTCAGCACTGTCAGAAGTCATAGCTGATATAACCAAAGACCCAGATCTTCTTCAGAATACAGAATGCTTAATATTTTACTACTCTGTACTAGGCACCATGCTTAGTGCTTTTTATGCATTGTCTAGTAAAATTCTTACACAGCCCTGTACATGTATTGTTTACATTTTCTACACAAGGGAGCTAAAGCATTATAGGTCATAATTTGCTCAAGGTTGTGAAACTCTTAAGTAGCAGGGTCAGAATTTGAATCTAGGCAGTCTAACTCCAAAGGCTTGCTCCTACCTACTCTGATGTTGTCTCTAAGTGGTAAGCATGTATCTGAGGTCTTGGGATCCTTCAGATGGCTATCTTGACTCTCTAGCCCCTGGAGTAACACCAGGGAAGGCCCTCATGGCCTCAAGCACTCCTTTGCTGCTGCTCTTAACTGGCTGGTTGCATTTCATCCCTTGGGGAATCCTCTGGCAGTCATCTTCCCAGTGCTCCCATCCTTTTCTCTGGAGCGGAAACCACCCATGTTTCCCAGTTGAGGTCACTGTTCCAGTAGGTATCTTAGGTTGTTAAGAACTATGAAAATAGTTTTCCAGAAAAAGATAAGGGGCGGCAGCAGCATTTTCCCTTTCCCCTTGTCCACCCACACCCTGGGTTGGGCCCTGTGGCCAAAGTATAAGAGGCACAGTGTCTTGACTGGGCAGACAGTAAGTGGGAACTGGGTGACAGTAAGTGGGAACTTCCGTGTGAATGTTCTTTTGGACCCGTAAGGTACTAGAAGGAAACAAGTTTGAAGTTACTGTACGTAAACCACCTTCACTCTTGCCCTACGTGATCTGTTCTGGCAAGTCATATGTACAAGCCAGTCAGTTCATTTCTTACATCTTTGAGGAGCCACCTTATGCCCAGTTGCTAGCGGAGAAGACAGGGCGCCTGTCCTTGTGGAGCTCGTGCAGTTGGGCCTTGTCTCTCAGAATCCCGACAACAGCCTGCTCCGTTTGCTCTTTGAAGGTAGCCCAGCTCTCGGACTCTTACTTATGTGCCCCTTCCCCAGGCTTTGGAGGAGAAGGTACGGACCACAGAGACCCAGGTGCTTGTTGCATCTGCCCAGAAGAAGCTGCTGGAGGAGAGACTGAAGCTCGTCTCGGAGCTCTGGGATGCCGGGATCAAGGTAGCGGAGGCCGGCCCCAGGGTGGCAGCAGACTTGGGAGTGCTAGGAACAAACGAAGTAAAAGCTCATCCATAGCAACTTCGTGGAGGAGGGCCAAGAGCACTTGGGCCCCTTCCAAGGAAGTTGTCCCTGAGGGCAGTAGAAGCCAGCACTCATCTTCTGCCCTGGTCCCCTGCAGGCAGAGCTGCTCTACAGGAAGAACCCAAAGCTGCTGAACCAGTTGCAATACTGTGAGGAGGCAGGCATCCCACTGGTGGCCATCATCGGTGAGCAGGAGCTCAAGGATGGGGTCATCAAGCTCCGCTCAGTGGCCAGCAGGGAAGAGGTAGGTAGGTGGGCAGGAAGGCTGAGGGACAGGGAATGGCTGGCAGGCCATGCCCATTCAAGACCCGAGCAAAAGCCTGGCACTCATGTTAATGCCCACTCGGAAAGGACTAAAGGTTAACCTGTTACTGTGGTCCTGGTAGGGTAGGAGTCCCATCTCCATCTATACCCTGTGTCTCTGGCTCCTCCAGGAAGCACTGTCTACTTTTTGCCTGCCTTTGCCTGCGTTCCTGCTCCCAGCTGAGCCAAGTCTGATGACTAGGGGAAGCAGTGGGCACTTAGGAGCAGTGGAGTCAGAGATGCTCACACCACCTTCTTTCCCCATCCTGGCCAGGTGGACGTCCGAAGAGAAGACCTTGTGGAAGAAATCAAAAGGAGAACAAGCCAGCCCCTTTGCATGTGCTGAGTTGAGCAGACTATCAGGGGAAAGTGGGACTGGCACCATGTGAGGCTCAGACAAAACTCTGCATGTATACTTCACAGCTTTGCACACTTCTGTTCCAGCAGGAAGACCTGAACGGTGGTCAGAACGGAGACTTTTTATTATGATTATTTTATTGGTAATCACAGGCAAAAGTGGCCAGGTATTACACAGTTTTTCCACAGGATGTCCTGGGGGCTTAGTCCAGTCTGTGCTCCAGGGACGGAGCCTCAGATGGTCGCCCCTGCAGGACCCTAACCAGATGGAGGGAGTGCTCCCCCCTAATCCTTAAAGGTCCAATAAAATGACTCAACCGCTGGAGCCTGCCTGTGTCACTGCTGTCTAGTTCTGCCTTCCCTGTGGGAGCCTGGGCCTGCCATTCCAACCACCTGAGCGGTGCGAAAGTGGGGAGAGACTGACAGTAGGCCCCCTGGGCGCCTCCCCGGGGTGAAGGGTGCCGCTGAGGCTCCTGCCTCCCGCGCACAGCCGCGCCCGAGGAGCCGGCGCTGCCCGCACGCTCACCAGTTAAGGGCTCTAGCTTTCACCTGAGGGTCCGAGGTTCCCGCGGCGCACGTGCAGTGGATACCCCCACCCCCTTGGGGGGCGGGGTCGTGTTCAGAGCCAATGAGAGCTTGGGGGGAGGAGGGGTAGGGAAACTTCCAGAGGGAGATGCGGAGGAGGTTATAAAGGGGGTACCGACGGGCTGGTCCGAGAGCCATGCAGTCCAAGCGGGAGTGTGAGGTGAGTGGCTGGCAAGAGGGGCTCGACAAGCGCCACCTAAGCAGGGAGAAGTGGCCCCTTGGGCTCCGGCTCCACAGGCGAGGTGGGGGGCGGGCGCGGCGATCCGCCATTCCAACCTGCCCTTTCGCCTTCAGCTGTGGTGTGAGAGGGTGAATCCCGAGAACAAGGCGGCGTTGGAGGCGTGGGTCAGGGAGACGGGCATCCGCCTGGTGCAGGTGAACGGGCAGAGGAAGTATGGCGGGCCACCCCCAGGTACGTCCCAGCCCTACGCCTGCCGGGCCCCGCCAGCCTCGACGGTCCCGACCGTCCACCCTCTGGGGGAGGGGCCTAGCCCAGTGCTCTGCAGGCAGAAATCTCGACCCGTTGCACCCCCTCCGATCAAGCAGCTGAGACTTGTCTGTGGCTCTCCAGCCACCCACCTTGCCCCCCGCCCCCCGAGGGAGGGAGCCAGCCTTAAGGTGCACTTAGCCTGCGCCAGCCGCGTTGTTAGCTAGGCACCCGGTTATGCCAACGGCTCGGGGTGCGAGTGCTGCACCCATTTCACGGACGTTTGCTCATAGGCCCTCTCGCGCTGGGTGCCCGGGCCCGAAACCCGGAGCCGTCCCGGAGGATGACGGTGCCCCTTTCCGCCCCTTCCCCCAGGCTGGGTGGGCAGCCCGCCGCCGGCCGGGTCCGAGGTGTTTATCGGGCGGCTGCCCCAGGACGTGTACGAGCACCAGCTGATCCCACTGTTCCAGCGCGTGGGCCGCCTCTACGAGTTCCGCCTGATGATGACCTTCAGCGGCCTGAACCGCGGCTTCGCCTACGCGCGCTACAGTTCGCGGCGCGGCGCCCAGGCGGCCATCGCCACGCTGCACAACCACCCGCTGCGGCCGGCCTGCCCGCTGCTCGTGTGCCGCAGCACGGAGAAGTGCGAGCTGAGTGTGGACGGGCTGCCCCCGGCGCTGAGCCGCCGCGCGCTGCTGCTCGCGCTGCAGCCCCTGGGTCCCGGCCTGCAGGAGGCGCTGCTGATGCCCAGCCCCGGGCCGGCGCCCGCGCAAATTGCGCTGCTCAAGTTCAACTCGCACCGCGCCGCTGCCATGGCCAAAAAAGCCCTGGTGGAAGGTAGGGGGGGGCGAGGCTGCGGGGGGGGGGGGCGAAACACATTTCGCCATGCACTTTACACGTCAGCATAGAGGGTAAAGCAAGTCTGAGTTTTCGATGTCATACTATATATGACCTGAGATTTTTAGTTTCCGCTGGTGCTCCCAGGTGCCACCTACGTTAACGCTTCCCAGGCATTATCTCCTAACTTAGTCTCCAACATTCCAGTGAAACACAGAATGAGCTCCCTCTTTAGATATGAAGAGAGGGTTTGGGGAGAAATTAATTCGCCCGAGGCAGTCCTACGGAGTCTACCTTTTATCTACTATAGAACTTGCTACCTCAGGCTGTTGTGAGAATTAGGTGGCACTTAGCACATTCCCTGAGTCGTGGCAGGTAATCACAGTAAAGGTTAGCTATTATGATGGTTATGAGGCAGACAAAGCCTGCATCCACCGGCACTCCAATAAGGGAACTAAGAAGGTAGCAGCTACTACGCCCCCTTTTCAAAGAAACACAAAGCCTGGAGAAGTTAACTCGCCCAAGGTCACACCACCAGGAAATGGGAAGGCTAGAAATTGAACAGGCCGCGTAGACTCCAAAGGGTTCACAGGGCCTGGGAGCTTGGATCCAGGGCTTAGACCTCCCCCTTGTCTTTGCCTTTTTCCTGCAGGGCAGTCACGCCTCTGTGGAGAGCAGGTGGCGGTGGAGTGGCTCAAGCCAGACCTGAAGCAGCGACTCCGCCAGCAGCTCCTGGGTCCCTCACCGCAGAGCCTGCAGCCAGACGGCAGTTGGCTGGCCCCAGCCAGGGACAAGCTAGAGTCCCAAGGGGCTCGGGCTGCCCTGCAGCTGTTGTGCCAGCGGATGAAGCTGGGCAGCCCCGTGTTCCTCACCAAGTGTCTGGGCACAGGCCCTGCCGGCTGGCACCGCTTCTGGTACCAGGTGGTGATCCCTGGGCACCCAGTGCCCTTCAGCGGCCTCATCTGGGTGGTGCTGGCCCCGGATGGGCAGAACGGGCATGAGGTGGCTAAGGATGCCGTGTCTGCCAGGATGCTAGAGGCACTGAGGGAGTCGGGGGCCAGCCTTGTACGGTCTGCGGGAGCCGAGGCAGGTACCGTGGTTAAGCAGTGACGCTGTCCTCTTCACAGGCAGCCGGCACGAGCTGGCAGAGCTTGTGTCAGTCCCCAGCCCAGCAGGCCTGGGCAGCCGCCATCTAATCTCAGAGAGGAGGAGCCCGGGCCGCGCCCTACCTCTGACACAGCCTCCCAGCTGGGGCAGGGCCCCAGGAGGCCTGGGAAAGCTCAGGTTTGGCTAAGTTGTGGTGAGGGACCCTTGCTTTCCCCCTCCCGGCCCAGGGTCTGACCTGGCCCCACGGTATTCCTTGGCTGTTCTCTGTGTGATAGACACACAAACACCCCCTCTTCTCCCACAGCCCAGTATGAATCTCACTTCTTCTTTTCTTGATTTGTCATCTTTGTTGATTTTATTTGGAGGCTGGCTGAGCCAGAGGGTCAGAAATCTGCCTTGTGTCCCCACTACGTGACATTCTGGTTATGGTGTATGTGATTTTGGGTTTTTCTCTGCTGGTTGTATTTATATTAAACCCCTGGTTGGTGTACACCTGTGTCCGTGCGATCTTGCCCCAGCCGTGGGCTTCTCTCCCACTGGCCGAGTGAGTGGCTACCACAGAGCAAGTACTTACCTCCTCCCCCCCGCACCCTCAGTCCTGAGCCTCTGGCTCTGCACCTTTGTGCACGGCCCAAGAGCAGTACAAATTCGTAGCGCCTCTCGTATCCAGCCCAGGAAGCAAGATGTGCCCCGGGGGGGGGGGGGGGACCTATCCTGAGACTCCGCTCATGCCCTCAGTCACGGTCATCCTCACTCTCCTCCTCCTCCTCCTGAGCTGCGCAGTCTTCTCCCTCTTCCCTCAGTCCTGCAAAGAAGTCAGCTGTGCTCCAAGCCTTGCTGCTCAGCGCCCGCAGCGGCCCCCCCTTTTTCTTGCGCCGGCGGTAGTCATCTACGACCACAGCCCGCAGCTGGGCCATGTTCCAGAACTTGAGGCGCTGGTCGTGGCCACTGCTGGCCAGGAAGTGGCTGCAGTGGGAGAGGGCCAGCTTCTCCACAGGCTCCCCGGCATGCTGGCCCACGCTGCCCACCACGCGGTTCGGCAGGATGTTGACAGCCCTGGGCAGAGAGAAAAGAGAGTTTGGTCTTGGCTGGTTCGGTCCGCCCCTCGTGCGACCTCAGGGCCGTCCTGGCCTCTCTCACCTGATGACTCCGTCAGTGGAACCAGCGCACAGCAGGCTCTCAGTGACCGGAACCATGCAGTCAATAGACTCAGCTCTCAGAGCAAACCGATCACTTGTGGCCCCAAAGCCATTCCAGTTGAAGAGGTAGATGGTGCCTTCACCGGAGCCACAGGCCACCTTCTTCCCATACTGCAGAGAATGAAACCATGTCTGTGGGGGCCCTGTCAGAACAGATCCCTGTCGTGCTCCCAAACCCCCACACCGAGATGTACTTTCATGAGCGTGACAGAGGTCAGGTCTCCAGACTGAGGCTCTGAGAGCAGTTCAAACCGGCGCCGCCTGATGTTGAAGACGCCCAGGCAGCCATCCCCGCTGTAGAGAGAATAGAGCAGCGGGCTTGGCCAAAGCTCCCATCGAAGGAGGGAGCTGCAACAGGGAAGGGAAAGGGAGGCAGCTTTGAGGCTGTACCTGGCTGTAAGCAGCAGCTTCTTGGCTGGGTCCAGAGCCATGTCAGCGATATACTCCTCATGCTGCCTCATATCCATTAAGGGGCCCTCCTTCCGCTGGTCCCAGAGCCGGATGCCACCCATGTCATCCCCAGTGGCCAGGACATTCTCATCTACCAGCAGCAGACTGTTGATGGGGGCACTAGAGACACAGAGCTTCTTGAAGCATTTTGTCCCGGGAGGAACCTACCACCTTACCCTTGACCTCAACACACAATTAGTTCCCCTTACCCGTGAGCCTTGGAAATGCGTCTTTCCAGTCGGCCCTGCTCCACATCTAGAACATGGATGGCTTTGTCCTTGGAGACAGTGACAAGTTCTGGGGGGAGAGGTGCCCAGGTCATGGTGCTGCTCACTGCCCCCTTGCCAACAGATTGCTGGCTGGCTGCCTTGCCCAATACTCACTCTGTCCATCTTCAGAGAAGGCCACAGCTCGGCAGGATTTGAGGTGGTGACCTGAGGACCAGAGCTCCTTCGTTTCTCCCTCTTGGCAAGAGTAGGAAAAGCTAGGGGGAGGAGGAAGAGAGTGAATGACTCCAGATCCTGCCAGCAGGGAATATAAAGACCAACTTAGTCAACCTTCCACCTCTCTAGGAACTGCTGCTTACATACCACCAAACCCACGGAGCTTACCATCCCATTTTTCCATTTTCAAATGTTCAGTCTTTAATTCAACATACATTCAAAGTATATTTGCTCAGGACTTCTTTGTGAACTGACCCCACGTCATCCTTAAAAGCCCCAGCCTGGGGAAATACTAGATCTGGACCACTATGGAGGGTGTGAACTATGTGCTAAAGACAGAACAGGGGCGCCTGGGTGGCTCAGTTGGTTAAGTGTCCGCCTTCAGCTCAGGTCATAATCCCAGAGTCCTAGGAGCTACTCCTTGCTCAGCAGGGAGTCTGCTTCTCCCTCTCCCTCTGCCCCTCCCCCAGCTTGTGCTCTGAGTCTCTCATTCTCAAAAATCTTAAAAAAAAAAAAAAAAAGCCCCAGGAGTTTGAAATACAAAAATTAACAAAAGACAGGGCTCTTGTACTCCAGGTCTATATGAGCTCAAGAAAGTTAAAACTAATTACAGAATATTGTGGCCACATGCTGAAAAGGAGGTAGGATCAAAATGGAGGTGGAACAGAGAAGGGCCAGCCTGGAAGCTCAGCTTTGAGGCAAGTATTTGTCCAGAGTGTATCCCTAGTGCCTACCTCAGAGCAGATCTTCAAAAAGGGCCAGATGACAAAGTACTTAATTGCTAGGGAGTTTTGGTGAGCAGAACAGGGTCTCCTTATTTGCTCTGTCCCAGTGCCTAGCATGAGAAAAGAGCCCTGGAAAGCTAAGGTCAAGATGTGAGTTGGGTCACGAAGAATAAGTAGTTCATCTGGCAGATACTGGAGGCAGATGATCAATGTCCCTTCTAGGGCAGAGACAAGGAATGAGGAGGGTTCCAGTGGCAGGAGAGTGAAATGGGTGAATCTGGAAAGATGGGTTGGACTGGACTTGAGACCATATAGGCCAAGCAGAAGTATGAATTTAATCCTATGGGAAAAGGAACCTCTTTGGAATGGTCATGGAAGAAGTCAGAAGCCTGCCAAAAGGCAGTGGCTGAGGGTAGGAAAGAGGAGACAAACTGAAGCAATGTTGATGTGAGTAAAGCTGGAGGTTCAGAGTGACCCCCAAGTGTCTGGCATGAAGTAAGTTAAGTGTGAATAGTAATAGAAAGGAACCCACATTTGTTGAACTCAGTATACACCTGACTGCTCTGCAAGGTAGGTCCAGGCATACCTCCTTTTATTGTGCTTCACACACACTGCATTTTTTACAAACGGAAGGTCTGTGGCAACCCCGTACGGAGCATGTCTGTCGGTGCCATTTTTCCAACACCATCTGCTTCCTTTGTGTCTCTGTCACATTTTGGTAACCCGCACAATATTTCAGACTTTTTCATTATATTTGTTATGGTGATCTGTGACCAGTGACTATGACGGTTAGCATTTTTTAGCCATAAAGTATTTTTTAATTAAGGTATGTATATTGTTTTTTAGACATAATGCTAAGGCACATTTAATAGACTGCAGTATAGAGTATACTTATATGAACTGGGAAACCGAAAAATTTGTGTGCCTCACTTTATTGCGATGGTCTGGAGCCCAACCTGCAGGATCTCCGAGGTATGCCTGTACTACTCGTTTTTGAAGAGGAAAATATGGAAGTTAACTTGCCCAAGGTGACTGAAGCTAATGAGGAGGTTGAGGTTTAATGTCATTAAGTAAATCTGACAGCACAACTCTTCTGGTTAAAACCTTCAATGACTTTTCACTGCTTCCAGCCTACTTCTCTTGTTCAAAATCAGACACTTATCGAGCACCTAACGTGGTCTAGAAGCAGGAGATATAATGGGGAACAAAACAGACTACAGATTACAGAAAAGCGTTTTTCAGACTCCAGTCATGACCCATTAGTGAGCTGCGATCAGCATTTTCTGTCTGTGTGCCTGCAGTAACAACGTAATAAACCAGAAAATATCGGGGTGCATCACACATAAAAATTATTTTTGGTGTGCAGCGAGGTCAAAAAGTTTGAAAAACATTTTTTTTCTTTTTTTTTTTAGTGAAGGGGACAAGCATTCAAATGATTACACAAATGGATGTAGGATTGCAAACCACACGAAGTTTATGAGGGAAAGTTATCTGGTGCCAACGCAGCAGCATCTAATGGGTAATCTAACTCAGTCTGGGGAACGGGAGGGCAAGTGTAGAGATGTTGAGAACTCAGGGATAGTGGGTACAAGTGAGGGGAAAGTTTTGCAGGCAGAAGGAATAACCCGCAAAAGAACTGAGGATTTAAGATACATTAAAAAGGTAAGAATGAGGGCGCCTGCGTGGCTCAGTTGGTTGAGCGACTGCCTTCAGCTCAGGTCATGATCCTGGAGTCCTGGGATCGAGTCCCGCATCGGGCTCCCTGCTCGGCAGGGAGTCTGCTTCTCCCTCTGACCCTCCTCCCTCTCATGCTCTCTGTCTCTCATTCTCTCTGTCTCAAATAAATAAATAAAATCTTTAAAAAAAAAAAAAAAAAGGTAAGAATGAATGAGCACAGAAAGTAAGGGGAAAGTGAGCGAGAACCAGATGGCCAAGACCCTAAAAGCCAGATTAAGGAGTTTTGACTTAATCCTAAAAACAAAGGTAAACTACTGAGGGGTTTTAATCAAGAGAGGTGGTTAGATTTGTGTTTTTGAAAGATTAAAGCAGGCAAGAAGCAACGCGGAAGGGGCCCATTCAACCCGTTTCAGGCTCAGTAAAATCATCCAGTGAAAAATAACAGTGTCCTGAACGCCTTCTTGTCCTGCTACTGTCTCTGGGCTTTGTCAGGACATTCCAGCCACTTTGTCTTCCTTTCAGTTGTCTCAAGAGATTTGTGTGTTAACTGGTTTAAAACCAAATGTTATTGAACGAATCGGATCAGATGAGTCTTTCAAGATTTGTCTCTCTGCACCTTTCTCTCCTCATCCCACCTCCATCCCGAGGGAGCTTCCAGATCTCGCAGCCCCGAGCCCTGCCCAGCACTTACACGAACACGTCCCCGTCCACGTCCCCCGCCGCCAGGAGGTCGCGGGCCGGATGGAACGCCAGCCCGCTGGCCGGTGCTTCCAGCACGATGTCTTCCGGGGTGTCTCGGATGCGGACCGGGGTTTCCGTGGAGTCGGGGTTCTCCTCGTCGCTCCCATCCTCGGCGGGCCTCTCCTCACACGTGCGGTCCATGCACCGAAGGACTCCGAGCAGATCAACTCCAGAGCGGTGAGCCCAAACCCTCCCACTGGCCTGGAGGAGTGGCCCAGATTCCACTTCCGCCTTGGGGGCGGAGCCGGAAGTGGCGCTAAGACGGGCAAAGGCGGGTCGGCCGCAGCTAGCGTGGGTGGAGTGGATCCCAGGACCCCGCCCTCGTCAAGGTGAGCAGCATGTCCGTGTTACCGTGGCCCTTTGCTGGGCCAGGTAGACGGCGCGACTGTCAGTGCTGTCCTTGATCACGTCACGTAAAGCTGGGAACTGTTTAAGTCCTTTCCCCTCATCCTGATCGATGCTGACAGTTTGGGACTCCCTCCCGCAACTAGTAGGGATGATTTACTGCCCTCAGGATAGGAAAGGGACGCCAGTCTTTCATGGCTTGGTGACACCCAAGAGCAGCCTCCAGGTTAGTCCGGAAGCAGCGAAAGCCCCACACCCTGAGAATTCGGTATGTGGAGGTCGTGGACGTCAAGCCGGCCAAGCACACGCTTAAACTGCTGCGGCCTATGCTCAACACCTTCGGGGCCAAAGGGAACAGCGCCCTGCCGGTTCCTGCAGTTTGGCTGCATACCCTCAGAGGGCCAGGCCAGCAGTGCTCAGAGCTGGCAAGGAGTTGCTTGAGGAAAACGGGCACAACAGTCGACGTTCTGAACATTCTGGTTCTCACAGGTTCCATAAAGATGGGAACACTCTGTGATGGGGCACCTAAGGAGCACAAGCCCCTGGGACTGAAGAGAAGCTTCTCACATCACTGTGGTACTAAGCCTTCTAAGACATCTTATATACTGATGCCCAACCTCCTCAATGGGAGGTGAAAGTGAGGTGAGGGACCTCAGAGAAGCCGTATGTCCTGTGTGAATGGAAAAGTTGCCATGTGGTGTTGGGGGTCCTTGTCACTCACCATGTGGCCAACCAGAGGACCTTGGGCATGTCCACAAGGCTTGGTGATATTCGCAGAAACTGATTTTAAGTAAGCTCAACACCCAGCATGGGGCTTTAACA
This sequence comes from Leptonychotes weddellii, assembly GCF_054177405.1. Lineage (NCBI taxonomy): Eukaryota > Metazoa > Chordata > Mammalia > Carnivora > Phocidae > Leptonychotes > Leptonychotes weddellii. Next base: position 110,215,532 of record NC_138375.1, read on the forward strand.
CAAACCATGAGATCAGGAGTCCCATGTTCTGCCAATTGAGCCAGCCAGCCAGGCTCCCCTGCAGAAATGGATTTTTTTTTTTTTTTAAGATTTTATTTATTTATTTGAGAGAGACTGAGATAGCGCATGAGAGGGGGGAGGGTCAGAGGGAGAAGCAGACTCCCTGCCGAGCAGGGAGCCCGATGTGGGACTCGATCCCAGGACTCCAGGATCATGACCTGAGCCGAAGGCAGTCGCTTAACCAACTGAGCCACCCAGGCGCCCCTGGAAATGGATTTTTTAAATGGACCATCAACCCCCAGGTTTTTTGGTTTTCTAAGCTCTTTGCCCAATGTTGCCCAAGGCTTGAACTCAGGACCTGACATCAAGAGTCACGTGTTCTACAGACTGAGCCAGCCACATACCCCAACCCCCAGGTCTTAAATTTAATGACCCTCTAAGTATCTTCATCTAAGCCAGGTCTCTGTGACCTCTTTCTTAACTGGGACCAATGCCTACAACTATGAAACCAGGGTGTCCTTTACTGTCTGATACTAGGCATTCTAGGTGCTATTGCAGACAGAGCCCAATTTCAACCTCCTAGAGGCCATACGCAAAGCTGCCTTCCTCAGATGCTCTTGCCCTATCAAGCTGAAAGTGACCAAAGGCAAGGCAAGGTTAAGGTGGTCTTCTAGCTTTCCTTGTATGTGCTGATCCCAGAGGTCTTAGGCTCAGGGCAGGCAATGGCAAAGGGATGATCCTTATGAGCACCAGACCAAAGTGCTGGCAATGAGCAGAGAGGAGGAAAAGGTTGGGGATGGAATGATTCAGAGGCCAGAGCCTTTGGCAAATATTTCAGGTGTTGAAGGGCACCAAACCCTGCAGGCTTAGCATAAGAATCCCCCCCAAGGCACTTCCCCAAGGTTATCCCTTCAGCCAAAGCAGCAGCAATTTGTGCTTAGAATTACTAAAGCGCTCAGGAGGGCATAAATCCATTTTTGTTCCCCAAGGGATTCTCATCAGCTGCCTTCACCTACAGCCTAGTCCTGTCCTGCACAACCTTGGGATCAGACTGGCAGCCCACTGGGTGGACCCTAATTCCCAGGGAATCTCTGTGCTAAAAGTGGGCCCCCAAATGGGCCTGAATGAGTGTGACATTTGAGACCAACCATCCTTGTGTTCCTCTATCTACCTCTTGCCCATCAGTGGGGTCATTACTTCCTTCTCCACTAGGCGTCCTGGCTAGGATCCTTACTGTCTAGGAATCTAGAACCACAGCTCAAGGAAAGCTAACTTTCTGCATTGGGCATTTTACACAATCAGTGGAATTAGTAGCCCTCTTAGTGCTTCAGGGGCCCGGGAGGGAGGATGCTCAAACAGAGAAGAAATGATGGTAGGTTAGCCAGATTTAATGGAACTAAATGATTATACAGTAACATTTTATATACATTCACAAAAAGAGACCTTGCAACTATTTGGGGAATTGTAGAAAGGAAGCACTGGTGAGCCCATCCTTGTGGGGAATATTTTTGGACTTGGAACTGGAGATTAGTATTTTGGTCTTTTCACTTCAACTCTGCAATGGAAGGAGAAGTGAGTCAGCATTAAGATCTATACTCTAAGCAATTCCCACAGTGCCCCAGAAGAAGAATGCTGATGCTCACCCATCAGCCTCCATCTTCTTCCTCTTCTCGATGATCTACGAAAAAGAACAGTTACACCCAATAGTTACGCTGTCAGTCTAAGATCACCTGAGGCACCAGGCTGACCTCTCTCCTCCTTCCTTGGCTCTCCAACCCCCTGCCTATTCCTGCATCCGTGTGCCAGGGTCTCCTCCCAGCTGAAGTCCACCCAAGAGGGGATCTCACTTACTGCACTAATCTTCTTCCACTGGCGATCAAGCTCTGCCTTATCATTGGTTTCCTTGAAGCGCCTGGTTTTCCGCCCTTCAGACATCTTGATGCCATACTGGAATGCAGCTCTGAGAAAAATAAAGGACAGTTGGGAGAAAGAAGGCAACAGAGGTTGCACAGCAGAACCAACATGTTTCCAGATGGCCCTGCGACTAAAGAACCTGTTTAGGAATGTCTCAGGCAGACTAAACCCTCTAACCTGGTGCAGGCTAGCCCACCCCATCATCATCCCTCTCCTCACTCCCTGGCCATATTTACTACTGACTCACTTGGGCAAAGCCTCCTTGTTGTTCATATACTCGCTGTATTCCTCCTGGGTATCAAAGTCCCAGCGGCCTAAGGGTCCTTTCTTATTACCCTGTTGGAAGACAGAAAGGGGACACGGAAGGAAGAAATGTCATGGAAACAAAACTTTAGCCCTATTAAAGCCGGGTTCCCTCACAATCCTGTTTCATTATTCATAAATCCCACCCTGATAAATAATAATAAATGCTTACTATGTACTTAGTATGTACTGGGCATTGTTCTGAACACTAAACACATATTTAATTCTCTCAAATTCTATTAAAAGAGAACCGTATTCCTCTCCATTCTTCTGATGAGTAAACTGGGGCATTAGCAGTAAAATAAATTGGCAAGGTCATAAAACTAATAAATGGCAAAACCAGGGTTAAGCAAGTCTCCAAGATGGAATTAAACAAGGCTCAACCACTGCAGTAAAGAGAAACAAAAAAAAAGTAGATGAAATTTCTTCACCATTAATAGTGCTATGTGTCAGAGTTTCTGTTGTTATTGTTGTTGTTGTTTTAAGTAGGCTGCACACCCAGTATGGAGCCCAACGCATCACTTGAACTCATAACCCTGAGATCAAGACCTGAGCTGAAATCAAGAGTCTTTTGCTTAACTGACTGAGCCACCCAGGTGCCTCAAGAGTATTTTTGTTTTTAAGACTAGAGAAGAATAGGGCGCCTGGGTGGCTCAGTTGGTTAAGCAACTGCCTTTGGCTCAGGTCATGATCCTGGAGTCCTGGGATCGAGTCCCGCATCGGGCTCCCTGCTTGGCGGGGAGTCTGCTTCTCCCTCTGACCCTCCCCCCTCTCATGCTCTCTCTCTCTCATTCTCCCTCTCAAATAAATAAATAAAATCTTTAAAAAAAAAGACTAGAGAAGAATATTTCAATCCTGGCTAGAATAAAATTCAATTATTTTCTAAACACTGAAATTCCTTCTACCCTTTCTATTTATACAGTAAAGACTTGTTTACTGCCTAGTATGGAAATCAAAGCCTGGCACTTTGTAGGAAATAAAAATAAATCTATTTTTGGCCTATCTCATTTCATTTTGTACAGACACTTTAAAAGTTAAGCTTCCCATGACTCCACAATGCTGCTGCTCTTAGTAGCTGATGGAAGGTTAAGTCCCAGAAAATGAGACACAGATCTTTTGAGAGTGGGGAAGGGGGTATGTGCCAAAGAGTAACTGCCAAGACTCCCCACCCATCCTTCCAACACCATACCTGGTCCATTTTGCTATAATCCACCTCCTCATCACTATCCACAGCCATGTCATCCATCCTAAGGAGAAGCAACAAATTAAACAGATGGTGCAGACCCAGACCCCTATGCTTTATCCAGAAACCTACCCAACTAAGATGCTATATGCCCAAAAATGACCGCCCCCCCACAACCCAAGCCCTCCCACTCAGTGCCTGAAAGAATAGTTCATCCAAGTAAGAAGTACCCCTCGGTCCCAGGTAATCAAATTTCCACTTCAGCCCCCTCCCCACAACTTGTTCTCCAATCACCCCAGCCTCCCTTAACAGTCTCACACACGTGGCTGGGTAACACTCGGCATAGCTGTTGGACATTCCAAAGAAGTCTCCCAGCTGCTTTTTGTCCTCTGGCTTCTTCAGCATATGCTATGTTAAAGAAAATAATTCTACCTATAGCAGAAAAGCTTCAAGAAGGAAGGGCCAAGGGGCGTCTGGGTGGCTCAGTCGTTAAGCATCTGCCTACGGCTCAGGTCATGATCCCGGGGTCCTGGAATGGGGAGCCCCACATCGGGCTCCCTGCTAGGCGGGAAGCCTGCTTCTCCCTCTCCCACTCCCCCTGCTTGTGTTCCCTCTCTCGCTGTGTCTCTCTCTGTCAAATAAATAAAATCTTTAAAAAAAAAAAAAAAGAAGAAGAAGGAAGGGCCAAGGGCTAGAAGCCCCAAAATGAAAACTCTTAAGGACATGAATGGGTCCACTGAGAAATGGGAAAGTCATAATGATTGCATCCCTGACAAAATTCACTATAAAAGGCAAGAAGCGGGGTGGGGACTGGGGGTTGTGGGGAAGCAGGCAGGTAGGTAGAATTAGAAAGAAAACAGGACAACAGTTTTCTAGAATCCAACAACATATTGAAATAAAGGATATGATTCAGTGCCTTCCCATCCAGCAGACCCAGCAAACTTTTCATTGATCGACTTGATCAACTCCTTAGCAGATCCAGGTCCTAAGGGAAAAGAGAACTCTGTTCAGACTGTGAAACAAGGAACTTACCTCTGCTCCCCACACATACTTCCAATCTGTTTTCATAAAATCCTTTTTTTAAGCAAAAGAAAACACTTTCAGCTAACAAAATTTTAATTAAATTCCAACTAATAACGAGCTATTCCAGGGCGCCTGGGTGGCTCAGTCGGTTGATCAGCCGGCTCTTGGTTTCCACTCAGGTCATGATCTTAAGGTCATAGGATCGAGCCCTGCGTCAGGCTCCAAGCTCGGTGGGAAATCTGCTTGATTTTCTCTCCCTCTCCCTCGGCTCCTCCCCCCACTCATGTGGGTGCGCACACACTCTCTCTTGAAAATAAATGAATCCTTAAATAATGAGCTACTCTGGTTGAGATGGGGTTATGTACAAAGAATGCGGCCAGTTTGACCTCCCTCATGTCTTCAGAACCCCACAGCTGGAGGAACTGTATCTAGCAGAGCAAATGCCCTGCCATTGCCCAGGAAGATGCAGTTAACTCCAGACTCATCTTCTTTCTATTCCATGGAGCAAGACATGGATCTTAATGAGAACTCAGGACCAGAAGTCCCACAATCCCAACCTTTGCCAGCTCTGAGCTCTAGACAGCCTCTCAGCCCAAAACTGCCAGAGCGAATGCAAGATGTCTCACATATCACCCACCTTTGTCGACGTCCATGGGCTGGAAAGAAAACAGAAACTGAAGTGAGTATTGCCATGAGGGATCTGCACTCATCCCTCCCCTGCTTCACTGATCTGTGAATCAATTCCCTACCCACTTCTTGCCTCATTTCCAGGATGCTTCCCACCCTGGATTAGTTGACCCAGTTGCTGCTATGGAGCCCTGAGGCACCTATATAACAAACAAATCCTGCACCAGGCGGAGCAGGCAGAGATGGGCAGCTTCACCACTTTGTACGAGGGCCGTATCTTACCTCATCATCCACTTTCGGCTTCTCAAAGTAGCTGTGCCTCTTTTTCTCTTCCTCTCTCTCTCGGTCCCGCTCCCTCTCCCGATCTCGTTCTCGCTCCCGTTCTCTGTCACGGTCTCTCTCTCTCTCCCGATCACGCTCCCGTTCCCGGTATCTCTCCCGCTCCTTGTCCCGAGGAGTCTTGGTTGTGGATGGCACATAATCCCCAATGTCTTCAAATATACTAGAAAAACAGAGATCACTAGCTGCCAAAGTCATACACACTTCCATTTTCCCTGGCCATTTGTCCAGATTCTCACATCAGGACCTCCCCAAAATGCCAAAGACAAGAAACACAGAGCCCTTTCCTCACACATAGCAGGTGACAGGGGTAGGATACATACTTCATGTCAGCCTCAGGGGGTTTCTTCTCTTCCATCTTCCCTAAAATATAAAAAGAACAGCGAAGAAAACATTCCTGAGTTGATTCCCTCTCAGCCTAACCATGCTCTCCAGCTCTGAATGACCATTTAAACATCTGTTTAGAAGGTGGGATAACAAAAGCTCCCCATACTCTCCCTCCTCAAGCCTCAGAGCTGACCACTGCTTCCTGGATAGGTCAAGCAGACAGAACCTGGATGTAACCATCTCCTTATTAATGCTCCATTGCTCCCATTTTTTCCGCTCCCCAGGAGCCTCCCAATGTTCTAGACATAGAAGGCTCCAGAAAACCTTGGTTCCACCCTCAGATGCCCCTCCAGAGTTAAGATTTCTCTTCCTAATCCTCCAGGTTACCTTTATCCTTCTTCTTGAGCTTCTTATTGCGGGTACCCTGCCGCAGGTAGGAAAGGATCTGGGTGAGCTTGCTGATTACGATGTCATTTGTGGTCAGTGTGGTCTGGGCCTGAAAACCCCAAGCAGCAAGGATATTATCCCACAAAGCAAGAATCTCTTCATTCATTCATTCATTCACTCACTCACTTAACCAACTGAAGGATAAATTACAATCAACTAGGTAAAAAACAGGGAAAGGAGGTATCATAGGACATTCCAGGCACACAGAATGACATATACAAAGGTCTGGATCAAAAGTGAATCTAGGGGCACCTGGGTGGCTTAGTCGGTTGGGCACCTGACTCTTGATTTCAGCTCAGGTCATGATCTTTTTTTTTTTTTTTAAAGGTTTTATTTATTTGAGAGAGAGAGCATGAGCAGAGGGAGGGGCAGAGGGAGAAGCAGAGTCCCTGCTGAGCAGTGAGCCCAATGTGGGACTCGATCCCAGGATCCTGGGATCACAACCCGTGCTGAAGGCAGACGCTTAACCGACTGAGCCACCCAGGTGCCCCTGAGGTCATGATCTAAAGATCATGAGATTGAGCCCCACGTTGGGCTCCACAATAGGCATGGAGCCTGCTCCAGACTCTCTCTCCCTCAGCCCCTCCCACCCCTGCTCATGCTCTCTCCCTCTTAAAAAAAAGAGGAAAAGAAAGAAAGTAAATCTAGCACATTCCAGATAGCTGGGATTCACTGGAGAACAAACAGGGAATCATGGTGAAAAAGTGGCTCAGAAGGCCAGAAGGTGCAGGGGCTCAGAGGCCACAACAAAGATTTTACTCTTTATCCTAATAATGAGAAATCATTGAAAGCTCCTCAGGTGTGGTGAGACAAAAATTCCCATGCTGAAAAGATCACACCGGCCATATGTAAAAATCACAATGGAAAGGAGGACAGGAAGATTGTGAGGGTTATGACTAAAGAGTACAGAGTTTTTTGTGGGGGGAGGTGGATGAAAATTTTTTTAAATTGTGTGATGGCTGCATAATTCTATGAATATACTGAAAGGCACTGAATTGTACATTTTCAAAAGGCAGATTATATGGCACATGAATTAAATCAATAAAACAATAAAATACTGGAAAGAAACCAGAGTGAAAGCGAGGAAACAAAACAGAAGCATCTCTTTAATAGTTCCAGCAAGACATGATGGCTTCAATTGGAATGTTATTGACAGAGATAGAGAAAAGTGAATGGATTCAACTGAAATTTAGAAAGTAAAAAGTGGACAGGACTTAGTGATGGATTAAATGTGGTAGATGAGGCCCAGGGCAGAATGGAGGCTGATTCCCAGGTTTGAGGCCCACATGACAGGCTCTCGGGACTTGGATCACTTACCTCCATGGTGGGGCAATCCGCTTTGCTGCGGATAAGTGTGGTGGGGATGTCCGTGTCAGCATACTCATCATCCAGGTCTACCACATAGGCCATGCGGCCCGGCAGGAACAGCTCATTCCGTTCATACGCCTTGCTCCTAAAGAGCGTGCGGTAAACGTTGCGGCCTACAAAAAGAAGAGGAGCAAGCACAGCCACTGAGAAGCTTCTACAATAACGGCTTCCATTTAGTAAGTGCTTACTCCCACACCAAATACTACTGCCTCAATCTTCACAAGAGCCCTGGAAGGTGCACATTATTATCTCCTTTTAACTGATCAGAATACTAAAGCTGAGAGTGAAGTGATTACCTGAAGTCATACAGCTATGACTGCTGTATGACTCCAATGCCTGAGCTCCTATCCACTCTTTTACATTGTCCTCTCAAGGGCGCTATGGGCCTCACATTGAATTAGGCCCTGTGGGGAAGAAGGATGAGGTTTAAGGGGATATTGACAATGATGGAAAAACCAGCTCGGCTACATGCTCAATATGAAAGGCATGTTGCATATACTATTTTTTGTTGCTCCAATAATCCCATGAGGTGAATTAACACTATTTTTGAAAATAGACAAAGTCAGTTGCCTAATACCACATCCCTAGTGTGGTTTCATCACCAGGATTCAAACTGAGGTCTCTGACTACAAATTCTGAGCTTTTAATCACCAACCATCCTACCTCTTTTTAACACATAAGCTATAAGCTACCTTCCTTAATGCATAAGCCATAATCTGCAACAGCTTCCAACCTAACTGAGGAGACATTAATAACATACAGGAAGTGACTAAGTTCACATCTAAGTTCTGCTAGAGTATCCTAAGAGAACTAGCTAATCTGGGTGCAAGAAAGAGAGGAAAGCAGTTTGAGGGAAAGGGAAAGCATATTCTGCTCAAAGCATTAAATTCCCTACAATTCACCTAAAATGCACAACCACTAGTGTAGAAATTGTGTACTCACCCAAACGTGTCTTAAATTCAATTTTGTTCTCAGGATCCTCATCTTTCCTGAAAAGACAAAAAAAATTTTCTTTTTTGCCAAATGTGTTCCTACTTTAGGTCCCACTTTCCTGAACTCTCAAGCTTTCCCCAGTATTTACTTACTTGGTTTCCTTCTGGGGCTTTTCCATAAGTTCTTCCTCTTCTTTCTCTTTGCTGGCAATCTCAGCTCGTACCTAACAGGAAAGCACGTAGGATTTAGACATCTATTCGTTTCACATATGTTTACCTAACACCAATACACCACATTGTGCCAGGAACTAAGAACTCAATACTGAACAAGACAATATAGTCCTTGCCCTAATGGAGCTTACAGCAGAAGAGACAACAAACAAAATGTGATAATTATGATACGTGAAATAAAAGAGCTATGCAAGGGTAGAAGTGGGAAGTGACTACTGGGGTTTAATCATACCTGTGTCATCAGAGAAGGTTTCCCCGCAAAAATAAAATTGAGGCTGAGACTTAAAGGATGAGTAGCAATTAGTCCTAAACAAGAGCTACCATTAGCCCTTCTATGTCGTCTGGGCTGACAGCAATCTCCCTCTTTCACCTTGAAAGGCCCATACAAGAGGATTCAGCATTCTAGGATTACTCTCTACCTACCCACCACGGCTCACCTTTTGAAGCAGAGCAAAATCCAAGCCTTTCACCAAATGGGTGTGTTCCATGTCACCACCCAAGAATTTGGACTCCTGGATCAACTGTCTTCTCTTCTCTGCAGCTGATTTGTCCCTGTATAATGAAAGAAGCCACATCGGAATAGTCCTTTGTGAGTGCCAAGCTCAGCTTGGGCTCCAAAGTGGAGAAAGTGTTAGGAAGAATTCACACTGTGACTGTAGGACTCTGGGATGCTGAGGGAATCATGCCCTGGCTGCCTGGGTACTCACGCTTCAGCAGTGGGGCCCACAGCCCTGTAGTTAGCTGTGGTACTGATCAGCTCAGTTTCCTCATAATCTTTGTTGACGCCATCTCGCCGTTCCTTGGCACGGTCACGGTACTTCTCTGCTAGTTCTCTCTCTCTCTCAATTTCTTGTTGACGAAGCTTGGCATAATAACTGTGACCAGAGAAAAACAAATGCGTAAGGCTCACCAGCTGCTATCCCAAGGTCAGCAGAATTGTTCCTGCCTGTTTCATCCAACTGTCTGGTGAAAGCTCATATATATCCTCATAGAACTGCTGGCCACCTCCGGATAGTCCTCAAAATCAGAATTATAGCATCTTCCAGCTCACAGATATACTCTTTCAATGCCACCTCAGGACATTCCATCTGTCACTTCAGAATTCTTTAATGCCACCCAACTCTGTATCACTGAGTCTCTAACAGGTATGAGACTTTTCTGTGGGACAACCAGGAAGTTAACTAAATTTTTATCACCTCTATATTTCAACTGAAAATCATTCCTGGGGCCCTGGGTGGCTCAGTCAGTTAAGCTGTCTGCCTTCAGCTCAGGTCATGATTCCAGGATCCTGGGATCGAGTCCCGAATTAGGCTCCCCGCTTGGTAGGGAGTCTGCTTCTCTCTCTGCCCCTCCCCCAAACTCATGCTTGAGCACGTTCTCGCGCTCTTGCTCTCTCTCTCGCAAAAATAAATAAAATCTTTAAAAAAAAGAAAGAAAAAGAAAATCATTCCTTGTTGGTATTCCCCCAGAAGAGAGGAAGAGCAAAATACCAGCTCCAGAAATTTTAGTTGTTTTTTTTTTTTTAAGATTTTATTTATTTATTTGCAAGAGAGAGAATGAGAGACAGAGAGCACAAGAGGGAGGAGGGTCAGAGGGAGAAGCAGACTCCCCGCTGAGCAGGGAGCCCGACGCGGGACTCGATCCCGGGACTCCAGGATCATGACCTGAGCCGAAGGCAGTCGCTTAACCAACTGAGCCACCCAGGCGCCCGAAATTTTAGTATTTTATAAATAATAATGATGATGGTGATGGTGATAACGGCAGACAAGATTTACTGGGTGGTTACAGTATGCCAGGCACTGGTGCTAAGTGTTTACATGCACTATCACAGTTGATCCTCATGACAACCTGATAAAAGTTATGAAATCACTCTCTGTTCTACCCATGAGAATACTGGGGATTAGAAATGTTAGTCAATATGCCCACGGTTATCCAGCTAAGAACTGGTAAAGATGAGATTAAAAATACTGCACACTGACTCCAAAGTCCTAAATTGCCACTCTGCCTGTCACTCCTCTCCCCTAAAGCAGAGAACCTCAAGATAATAAAGGAAAACCTCAATCTCCAGCTTCATAACTACTGGCCCCTACTCCTTTCAAAAGAACACTATCCATCTTACAATCCAACACTCCTCCATCCTTCCTTCACCTTTTCTTTTTTCTCCTTCGTGCAGCTGGGTCTTCATCCTCATTGTACTCCCTTGGCATCCTAGAAGAAAAAGAAATTCACTGATAGCAAAATACTGCCACAGCCCCAGAAACCCCCAACAACTGGCCTTGAGGACTGAAGAAAAGCCTTGAAATATGGAACAAAGCAAAAGCTTTGACCATGCAGAGATCCAGATCTCTATTTGTAGTTGACTGATTCTAAGCTTTAGAAAGCACCACAACCATCTAAAGCACTATTAAAATTCTATATCCCCCAATATCTACCTCAGTATCTGAGTCCCTAGAGCTGGAATGGACCCTGAAGAAATCTGCCCATTTAAGCATTAGCAGCAACTCTAGTAGTACAAGGGGTATGTAGAACATATTCTGAGATCTTAGCATGCCCTAGTCTTCACTGGAGCTTCAATCTCCAGCAAGAGAGAATCAGAATCACAGGCTTCAAAAAAGAACTAGCCTTCCAGTTCCTACGACATCTAGTTCAGTAATTTTCTGAAGGAGATGGGAGACAGGCCGGAACACCCCAGAACTTACTCATGGTGACGTGACTTAGAGGGTGGTGCAGAGGTGGGTGCAGCCCTTGGGGTCATGAGAAGTTTCCTGAAGTCTTCATTGGTGAGTTTTGATCTAGAAGGCAAAGATTTTAAAAATTAGTACCCAGTAAGAATTGGAAAAGGAATACGTAAAAAACATGGTTAACTTTACCAGAAATCGGGAAAATACAAATTAAAACAAATCATGCCACTTTTAATGCATCAAAGTGTTGACTATTATAAAGTCTGATAAATCAAGTATGTGTGAGAATCTGTAAAGTGAATATTCCGCCGAAGGGAACATAAGTCAGTATAGCCAATGTGAAGGCAATTTGGCTGTATCAAAATTTAAGTGCATATATCCTATGACCTAGCAACTCCATTCACCTATATTTAGCTTTGTTGATTACCGTAAGTGTATAAAAAGCATGTAAAAACGGTTCAATTTCAGCTTATCTTTTTAAAGATTTTATTTACTTATTTGACAGAGAGAGAGAGAGTGCACAAGCAGGAAGAGCAGCAGACAGAGGGACAGGGAGAAGCAGGCTCTCCACTGAGCAAAGAGCCCAACGTGGGGCTTGATCCCAGGACCCTAGGATCATGACCTGAGCCAAAGGCAGATGCCTAACTGACTGAGCCACCCAGGCACCCCTCAATTTCAGCTTTGAAAGTAATAAAAATTTGGAAACAACCTAAATGTCCATTAACTAGAGACTAGATTGTGACAGTGTTTCCCAAATGTGTGGCAGACAGCAATGATGGTACAAGAGATAATTTTAAGCAATACAGTGACAAAGACTCACTCTTTGACCTAACTTTAGTCAGGCCCCTTTGAGCCCTCTTCTGACGGAGTCTCTTCCTTGGCCTGCTGTGCCCAGTTTTAGCAAAGAATCCTGCTAAGTGTTCCAAGGAAGACACTGTTCAAGATTACTGTAATAGGAATAGAGACTACTGCAAAAGGGAAGAAGGACTGAAACTCAACTCTGAAAACAAACTGGGACAACTGGGGATTTATAAAAAAATTACTAAGAGGAACCTGGTTAGCCATCAAGGGTGGGGAAAAAGGAGCTTGACTGATCTACTTGATTACTTAAGGGGACTCTCCATAAAATGGCTTAGGAGCATTCTTTGCTAAAACTGAACCCAACAGGCCTAGTGAAAAATGGACCCCAGAGAAGCCCGATGAAAGTCTAATCAAGGAAGAGGTCCTTGGGGTACCTGGGTGACTCAATCAGTTGAGTGTCTGACTCTTGGTTTTGGCTCAGGTGGTGATCTCCAGGTCCAGAGATCAAGGGGCAGCACATCAAGCCTGCACCAGGCTCCTCTCAGTGGGGAGTCTACTTCCCCTCTCTCTCTGCCCCTCCCCACTGCTCACGCACTCTTAACTTCATTCTCTCTCTGAAATAAATATTAAAAAAAAAAAAAAAAAAGGAGGGAGTCCTTGCCACTACCATGAAAATAATCTCCAAGACAATGAGTGGGGAAAATAAGCAAGTGGCAAAACGATATAAGTATATAATACAATGCCATTTAATTTTCATACTTCAACTTACAAAATAATCACATATCTTCCTCAGACATACGTGTATGTATATAAATGGATTTTTTAAAAAGTAGGGAAAAAAGACACATGTAAAGAAGGAACAGTGGTTACCTCTAAGAAAGGGACTGGAATTGGGGATGTTATCAAAAAAGAACATTACCCTTACTTCTACTTTAATTTTCTACAAGAATCAATTCCTGTATCATGTATAATTAAACATTAAAAACTAGCACCCTCCCATCCAGAACTTCCCCTCTAATACTCTTATGCAGTTGACCTAATCCAGCTAAGGTTTAGAGATAAAGGTGCAAGGGGTACAATTTTTTTTCACCATCCTTGTTGACAAGACATTTAGAATTCCTTCACCATTCCCACACCACTCTATTCATCTCCCAGTTCATGCCCGTAGTCCTACACTGAAATACTCACTGGTGGAAGGAGTGAGGATCATCCACATCGTGGCCATCTGGAGCCAAAGGGTTGGAGAAAGGCTCGCCTTAAAAAAAAAAGAATTGGCATTAATTTAATCAATCTCTTTCGTGTCAGTTCCTGTGCAAAAGTTGGGACTATATTAGCGAACAATACTGACGTTTTCACGTCAAACTGCTCATATTCTAGTGACAAGGCAGAAACAGCGACAGTGACCGTACAAAGTAATAAGTGCCCAAGTGAAAAAATACAAGGAGCTGTTGGTGCAGAGAGGGGGCCCCTAAACCGGCGCTGGAGGATCAGCAAATATTTCCGGAAAATGACATCCAAGATACTGGGAGGAAGATAAACTGGCGCAACCCAAGATTAAGTGCTGGCGGTAAGGGGGAGTTCACAGACAAAACACACGCGGCGTCACTTGGGGCAAGAACAAAGCTTAGAGACAATGGTCCGGAGCTGCCCGGCTTCATTCGAGACCAAATGGCTTCGCCAGATTAAGGCATCACACCACCCACACAGAGCTTAAACTCTGAAGCAAAAAGAACGCGCCAAGTGTCCCAAGTCCTGCAGATAATAAAGGACAAATGACCCGAGCCTTACTGTCTCGCTCTGGCATTTTGTCTGCGGTGTTTCAACGCCCGCAGGTACTGAAGCTCCAAAGACAACACAGCCGAGACAAGATTTTTCCCACGATGCACCTCAGGAACAAGCCCACAGTGCTTTGCGCTCCGTAGCCAGTCGGCTACCGCCCGCTCACGGAGAAAAGAAAAAAAAAAGGACCGCTCCCTCTGCAATGCTTTTAAGGCATTGGCTAAACTTTACCCCGCCCCTCCACGTCATCCAACTATCGCGGGAACGGGGGGGGGCGCGATTGGTCGGCTTGGAGAACTTGGCCGGAAGTCCTGGGGCGGGGAGTTAGACACCAGCGGAGATGGCGGCTGCCGCAGTGAGTCGCGGGATCGGGGCCAAACTTGGCCTACGTGAGATTCGCGTCCACTTGTGCCAGCGCTCGCCCGGCAGCCAGGGCGTCAGGTGAGGCGCAAGGTGGTAGGGCCGGTAGGCTTCAGGGTGCCCAGGTCATGACCTCTGCCTCCCGGGTGTTTGGGGAGGCCGGCGCGTAGACAGCACGCACGGCTTTCTCTCCCGCCCCATAGGGAATTCATCGAGAAACACTATGTGGAGCTGAAGAAGGCGAACCCTGGCCTGCCCATCCTAATCCGCGAGTGTTCTGATGTGCAGCCCAAACTCTGGGCCCGCTACGGTGAGCGGGGAAGCGGGCGGTCTGGGACCCCAGTAGGAAAACAAGGGTTGGAAGAGAGAAAGGGCCATCCAGGGTCACACAGAAACCTGTAGGGAGACTGGAACTCGGACTTCGGCCTTGCTGTTGACGTTGTTTCGGATAAACTTACATTCGCGGGGTTATAGAATGCTGGTGTTTCGAGTAATACCCATGTGCGTAGGGACCAGGAGCTGTCGGTTTCATAATTCAGAACAGGGTTCAGATGGGAAAGAGATGCTCGTCAATTCCCATCGAAGTGGGTCCTTACACATGACATGTGGGTAGTGCCATTTCAGGTAGTGTGAGAATCTCAATAATACAAGCATATGATAACGACTGTTGAGCACTTAATGCTAAGATCTGCGTTGAGTACTTCCTTGCCTACATCTCATTTAATCTTCATTAATTATATGAGGGGGTGGATTCTTTCTTTTCTCATAGTAAAGGTTAGAAAGGTGAATCAAAAATTTTATGGAACAGGGGCACGGGCTGGTTCAATCAGTAGAGCATACAACTCTTGATCTCCCGGTCATGAGTTCAAGCCCCATGTTGGGCATAGAGCTTACTAAAAAAAAATTTTTTTTATGGAACATACCTAAGATTATGTAGTAGGATACAACAGGGTTTAGCCTTTACACCTGTCCCCCCTTTCTAGGATGCACTTCTACCAGATTTTCATGGCTAGCTGGTTAGAATTCACCTTGTTGTTATTCAGGTCTGAAATTATATAGCACCTCCTTAATAAGGCATTCCCTGGCAAATTATTAACATTGCGCTTAGCTCCATTTTATCATATTCTCTAAGTTTACCACAATCTGAAAATTATGGTCATGTTGTTTGACACACAGACCTTCCTCTAGGAATGTCAGGGCAGGGAGAAAATAAGTCGTATCTGGGCGCCCGGGTGGCTCAGTTGGTTAAGCCACAGCCTTCCGCTCAGGTCATGATCCCGGAATCCCAGGATCGAGTCCCACATTGGGCTCCCTGCTCGGCAGGGAGTCTGCTTCTCCCTCTGACCCTACCCCTTCTTGTGCTCTCTCTCAAATAAATAAATAAAATAAAATCTTAAAAAAAAAAAAAAGTCATACCAAAGTAGACTGGTTCTAACAGTGGATAGCTGCAGTATGCATTAAAAATTGTTTGGAGGAGGAAAAAGCCAGTAGACTAGAGGAGGAGATGGACACAAATTACTTTAGTGTATTATACTAGAGCTATAGAAGCCACAGAATTGGCACCCAGCCAAGGCTAGGCCCATGCAAAGCACTGTTCGTAGTGGCTAATAATAAATACCTTACCAGGCCCCTAAAAACTCTCTGAAACATCTTCCTTCCCATCGTGACCACCCAGAATAAACCAAAATTCTAGTTGGACCTGGGCTCCCTAGATGTGTTTGAGAACCCCTGGATAAATTCTAGGTATCCCAAATACACCTTGGTCATATTTCTATACTACTTTTCTCATCCTAACAAGACTGTAATTTGAAGACAAGACCTTTTATTAATATTTTGGTAGCCCCACATACGAGATATTTAGTCACCTTTCTCTCTCCTCAGCATTTGGCCAAGAGAAGAATGTCTCTTTGAACAACTTCAGTGCTGATCAGGTAACCAGAGCTGTGGAGAATGTGCTAAGTGGCAAAGCCTGAAGCCTCCACTGATTGTTAAGAGCAACAGCCCCACAGCTTGGGCTCTGTAGGACTGAGTACAATGTGAAAAAAGTGTTCTTCTGTTCTTTATAAAGCTTGTGCTGAAAAATGCCATCTCTGGATGTTCTTGTCCTCATTTTACCCTCCACCCCATCGTGCAACCACTGAGGCAAAGCAGTATAATATAAAAATAAAACTTTATTCTGTCCCCAACATAGGAGCAGAGAGCATGAAATGTCATGGTTCTAAATCCTCAAAAGGGGATCCAGGAGCAAGGAAGTTGAGGGGGTGGGGGGAGGTGATGAGTTGAATGAGTGGCATCGAGAAGCCAGGTCACCTGTGAAGAGCTGTCTTCTGGAGAGCATGCACACGATCCTGGAGCTGTGCCTCCTCCTGATGCTTTTCTAGGACCTGCAGCCCTGATTGCTGCAGAAACGCCTCCACAGCCTGAGGGCAGGAAAGAAAAGGACTCAACACTTGGGTCCCTGTAACCCAACACTTGATTCCCACAGCCTTACAGGTTAGCCCACCTCTATTCAGAAGAGTGCCTTCCCAACAAGAGGCAGGAATTTCTGACCTGGAGTCCACATAGGCTTGCCAGGCCCAGAGAAGTGACTGTAGATAGGATGGGAAGGAAAGGGGCCATGGTGAGACTAGAGGCCTCAGAACAGGGGTACCAGGGCCAAAACTCACCTCTGGCCGATAGAGGAACAGCAGTTGCAGCAGCTCTAAACTCTGGCCTACTCCTTCAGTATCAGAGGAGGCTAGCATGCCCATCAAGCAGGGGAGCAAGGGCCCTGGCCACAGATGTTGGCAGTAAGCAGGACCCTTCTCAGCCACATTGCACAGAACTGTGAGCACCTGCAGAGAGACATGTATACAGTCCCCACAAAGGATGAAAACTGAAGACTAATGATAGAGCTAAAATATATGGACAGCTGATCAAATGGTCAGGTACGGTGCCAAACACTTAATGCATGTTTTGTAATTCCACAGCTGCCCTCGGGTAGCACTGCTATTCTCAAATTATACATGAGGAAACTAAAGTTTAAGGTGATAGGCTGATCTGCCCAAGGTTAGTAACTAGTAAAACAGTTAGGGATTCACACCTAGACTGGTCTGGCCCTGAAGCCATCCATACCACACCACCTGCCACTCCTCAGGTAAGGGTACTTCTGAGTGCAAAGGCCTGCTCCCAGTGTTTTTACTTTGGCCATCAGATCCTGGACTTAGGTGACCCCAATACCTACCAATACGCTCACCACATTAGAAACTGGCAGCAACTGCAAGAGGGGCTCGATCAGATCCATGGAGAGCAAGGAGGTACAGAAACTAGAACTATTCGCTGGAAGGGAAAATGTGAGGATGAAGTCCCTCAAACGGGCCTGAACCTGCCCCCCCCACCACCACCCCAGCCCCAATCCTGCCCACCTCAGCCCAGGCAGTGAGGAAGCATACCCAGAATTTAAAGGTCTAGGCCTAGGCACATTATGGTACGTACCAGTGAGGTTGTTAAGGAGCCAGAGGCCCTCAGGAAGTAGGCTGGGCTGTTTCTGAAGGAAGAACTGCAGAAGGATAAATAAGGCCGCCACAACACGCTCATCGTCAAGCTGATTTGGCCCTCCCCCAACCTCCACTGCTGCTTCTGTTAGCAAGTTGCTTAGACACCGAAGCACAGGGCATGCCAGCTGCAAAGACAAGTTGGGAGTACAGTATAAGGAGGAAGGGGTTACCTACGTACTGGAGGAGGTGCAAAGTAAGAAGAAAGGTAGCCCAGATCTTGACCTGTCCTCTTCACCTACCAACTCCAGTCCTGCATCCTCAGTTCTCTGGACAGCCGCAGCCATATCCAACAGCAGCAGCCCCAGAGTGGACAGACCCCCATGGTAGATAAGCAGGGCATTGTTGACCTGGCTAGGCAATAAAAAGGAAGTAGTCACTACTCAGTCAACTCCACCTTTAGGATGGCAAATGGCCTAGATTGCTGGGTTTCCTGGGATCCAAGCAGAGAAGAAGGAAGAAAACTCATTGCAATTCTAGAAACCAAAGTTCAAAAACCCATGTCTAGAAGGGAGCCCCAGGGCAAGTCTGTGGCACTTTTGCAAATGGTCTGTGTTACCTGCAGATGATGTAGTGCAGGCACCAGGCAAACTCCACAGCGACCCCAAGGTTCAGCTTTGGGCCAGGTTGCAACAGTCGCAGGATATGCTGGGGGAGAATGGAGCCCAAGACAGAGCTGCCAACAGGAGAGTTGTGAGTTGGAACCACAGAAGGCAAGATGTCAGTCATTCTTCCCAAACCCTAACAGCAGGTGGGAAAGTATCCAAATCCAAAGCTCTTCCCAGCCAGATACATCGAGCCAAAATGTGCAAGTTTTGGAAACAAAACTCAATCAGGTGTCCAGCAGCTACATCAACAAGTAGGTCACACCTGCCTCCACATCTGCAGACACAGTTTTACTTACGGGATGATCATCTCTGGAGCTTCCTTAGCCTGCAGGAGCTGGGACAAGGCATATCCAAGGGCTTCCAGCACAGTCAGATGGGGGGACTAGAAGTAGACAGGGTAGAGATCTGACTCTGGAAGCTGGGTCATAAGATTTCCTGTGACTTTCAACCCCTTAGCCCAGGGCAGAGGCTGGAGCTGCCTAAACAAAGCAGGGGGGCCATGTAGAGAGAAGACAGGGGAGGGCTGCCCAAGGAGGGAGGAAATGGATGGATGCTCACCTGGATGCAGGCAGCCAAAGCTGGAACAATGCCCTGTGGCAGGAGCTGCCTTCTCACAGCCTCACTCTCCACAATCAGGTTACCCAGTGTATACAGACAGAGCTCCTGAGAGTGGGACAACAAAAGCACGGGCATGGCCTGTCTCAGGCTAGCGTGGGGGTGGGAGTGCAGAGGATGAATAGTCTTGCCCTTGAGGCTCTGGGCAAAAGGGTGTGGAAGATGATGGGCCTATGTATGGCTATGGACATCAGGGGAAACAAATTTTCTTCTTCCCCCTATGTGCCAGCTCAAACTAGACCCGAAAGCACAATATTTAAACCAAGCCAAAAACAAGGTAGGAAGGGGCAGGGCTTACTATAAAGTCTGAGCTGTGACCGGAGAGGTAGGTGAGAAGGTATGAAGTGGCTGGCAGGCAGGCCTCAGCCACCGCAGACTGCTCAGAATGAGAGAGCTCATGAAGGCACCGAGCGGCCTCTAGCTGCAACAGGGCTTGGCTGCTGGTTAGAAGCCCGACCAAGGTCCGAATGCTGCCCTCCAGCCTACATGAGTGAGTACCAGAGCCCTGCTCAGCCTCTGGCCCATCCCCTCCACACTCCTGTCCATCCCTCAGAGGCCCAGGCCCCACTCACCACCCATACTGACCAGATGAAGGTCTGCTGCGTCTCAGGGTGCTGCAAGCCTCGACGAAGGCTGACCAGAGCCCTCTCTCTCTCCTTTTCCTCTGTCCCTCGTTGTGCTAACCGGAGGAACTGTTGGATCTGGAGTGCAGGGCAGGGAGAGGAGCAATGGCAACACAAAGTTGCCAGAAAGCAAGTGTGAGTCCTATTCTGCCCACTTCACCTGTGAGCACTCTAATGTTCCACCATCCCTAGAACTTGTCATTCATGCTAATATGGCTAATAAGCATCAATCTTGCAGTAGAGTAGACAGAAGAGGGAATCAGAACTGGGTTTAATACCAGCCCTGCCACTTACAAGGAACCTAAACCTCAGTTTTTCACCTGAAAAATGGGAATAACGTATTTCCTGCCTTCTTAGAGTTATTTCAAGGGTAACATTTAAAGCTTTCAGTCTGGCACAACCTACCCCTCTAGCCATTCTCCCCATGCAACCTATACTCCCAACACCACGCAGCAAAACATGACTTGTCTTTTAATGCTTCCAAGCTTTTGCACAATCTATTCCTTCTGCCTGGGATACCCTCCCCAGGTCCTCCGCTCCCTTCAGATTTCTGTTCCTGTTACCGCCTTTGGGAAGTAAGTTCTTTCTGGCTTCCTTTCAGACTTAGGGGTTCCTATTGTGCCTCATGTTTCCTTCATGACAGGTGGTAAGCACGCCTGTCTTCTTCACTGGGCTGCTGCAAGTACCACACAGAAAGGGACTCTCCTCATCTTTGTGAACCTCAGACCCCAGCACAGTGTCTTGGCATAAAGCAAGCACACAATGAACCAATGAACCAATGGTATAACCTAGGCATGAGTGCTTCTGTAAACAACACATGTAAACATAGACATTATAAACAAAGGGGATGCCCAATGCTTGCTGAATGAATAAATCAGCTAAAACTAATCATGTCATTCACTTATTCAATAAATAATGACCATCTACTATATGTCAGATACTATAGGGCATCTGAGTTTTCAATGACAACAAAGAAGATAAGGTCTAGATTCCCATGGATTTAAAGTCTAGTTGGAGAAATGATAAACAAGCAATTAGTATGATTAATATTCTGCAAACAGGCTGTCAAGACAGAATACTAAAAGGGACCCACTTTTAGATGTAGCAAATGTAAAGGCCTTGAGACAGGAAAGAGCTAGTATATTCTTTCAAAAACTGAAAAGGGAGAATTTTGGCTAAGATGAGTAAACTGGCAAGGTTGGAGCTAGGCAAACGTTAGACCATTCATCTAGGAAGGAAGGATTTTGAATTTTTATTTAAGATTTATGTATTTTTAAGATTTTATTTGAGAGAGAGAGAAATAGCACAAGAAGGGGGTATAGCAGAGGGATAGGGAGAAGCATGCTCCCCGCTAAGCAGGGAGCCCGATATGGGACTTGATCCCAGGACCATGGGATCACAACCCCAGCCCAAGGCAGACGTCTAACTGACTGAGCCACCCAGGTGCCCCAAAGATTTATTTATTTTAGAGAGAAAGAGAGAGAGCTCACACAGAGGAGAGGGACAGAAGGAGAGGGAGAGAATCTCAAGCAGACTCCATGCTGACCACGGAGCCCAACGAGGGGCTGGATCTCACCACCCGGAGATCATGACCTGAGCCAAACCCAAGAATCAGACCCTTAACCAAGCTACCCAGGCGCCCCAGATTTTGGATTTTTAAGAGACATCTGACTGATGTATGGAGAATGAACTTGAAGGCGGCAAGCAAGATGCAAATGATCTGTTAGAAGGCTACTGTGAGTACACGGAGAAGAGGATAGTGGTAGCTGCGATGTTCTCCATCGTAAAGGCGCCAGAGCTCTTTAGGAGGTGAAAAAAGGGCTAGGACCTGATGTATTGATGTGGGGATGAGGGACAGAGTTCTCGAGGGTACTTTCCCAGTTTCTGGCTTGGCCCACCGGATGGATGGAGGTATTGAAGGGGCCGCGTTCAGGTTTGGCGCCGAGCTCAAAAGGAATTTGGCGCCAGTCGGCGTAGAACAACTCACCGAGCACCCGGTCACCTCACCTCAGCTTCCCCGAGGATCTTGGCCACACATCCCCCTTCGACTTCCTCCAGGACGTCGTCTCTCAGCAGCCTCTTACTGACCAGCTGCTGCTCCCTCCGCGCCTTCCGCAGTGCTGGGGGCAAAGGAGCCGGCTGAACGTAGGAGGGGCATCTAGCACCTTGAATCCCGTCTGCCACCCGAGGGCCTCCTCATCCTATCCCCGACCGCCATGCCACCCGCCATACCACCCACTCCTCGGTAGTGGAGGTGCTCCCGCCGGCATCTTCCCGTCTCCCTTGCCCTCCCGCACCTGCCTCCCGCTCCCGCCGGCGGCACCGTAGCTCCTCCACTACGCAGCCCACCGGCCTGAGGCGACCCTGCCGTCCGCTCCACATGGTGGAGCTGGAGAAAACTTGCCAGGAGCCCAGAGCGAGGAAGCCGGTCCCTGAGCCTAGAAGACGGCACGGACCGCGCAGCCGCAGTGCAGGGCGGAAAAGGAGGTGCGAGTGGGCGGAGCACAGTGCAAAATGAAGGCGGGCGGACCGAAGGAGGGGCGGGGCGAAGGGAGAGTAGAATGGGGTGGGGCAAGGGCCGGAGGGGCGGGGCAAGGGCAGGGACTGGCGGGCCGGGCAAGGGCAGGGAGGGGCGGGGCGAAAGCTGGAGGCTGGGTAGGACCTGGGCAACGGAGAGCCTGGGTCGCAGCGCCCGCTCTGCTTCTCATTGGTATTTCTCCTTCCCAATTCTTTCTCTTTCCCGATTCCAGGAAAGAAACTCCACCTCGATCCGGACTGCCAGTGCGTCACCTTCCGTTCAACAAATACAACCTCCCCACACTTGACACACCCTAGACGAACATTAAAAAACTACCCCGAGTTCTAGGAAGATTTCACCAAAAACTCAGCTCCCACTGATGAACGCTGGATTTGCATTACCTTATTGAATGTTCTACACAACGACAATTATCCCCATTATGCGCGTATGAAGAAAATGAGACAAATATAATTATTTCACTGTCCTGCATAAAAGTGAATCGCATTATTTTGGGGATAAAGTAATTCTTAAACCAAATTTTGAGCACCACTAACTACTACGTACTGGGGAAACACTGGTGAACTAAAAAACCATGTCCCTCACCCTCGAAATCCGAATTGTGGCAAAGTAAGCTTTACATGGTCTAATCCCTGCATAACTCTCCAGTCTTCACTGGAAGGGCACCTCGCCTTATTCATCTCTCCTGGGATCTTCTCTTTGTTCCCTAAACAAGCCCTCCTTTTTTCCTCCTCCAGGCTTTTGGCCAGGCTGTTGCCCTGTCTAGAGCCCTGTCTCTGACTGACCCCCCCCCCCACCCAACGAGCACCCTTCCCTTAATTAAAACCACCATCGAGATCTCAATTCCAATGTCCCCTACTCAGAACTACTGGACCTCTGTCCCTGTCATGAGAGCCTATAGCACCATATACTTCATAACCATTTTTACTGTCATGAAGTTACAGTGTAATTGTTTGACGTTGTCTCCTCCCTAAATCCCCTTCACAGCTCCAAAAGAGTGGAGTCCTGGTAGCAGTTAAGAATTTTTATTGGAGGGCGCCTGGATGGCTCAGTTGGTTAAGCGACTGCCTTCGGCTCAGGTCATGATCCTGGAGTCCCTGGATCGAGTCCTGCATTGGGCTCCCTGCTTGGCAGGGAGCCTGCTTCTGCCTCTGACCCTCCCCCCTCTCATGTGCTCTCTCTCTCTCATTCTCTCTGTCTCAAATAAATAAATTTTAAAAATCTTTAAAAAAAGAAAAGAATTTTTATTGGAGGGGGTGCCTGTGTGGCTCAGTCGGTTAAGCGTCTCCCTTCGGCTCAGGTCATGATCCCAGGGTCCTGGGATCGAACCCCACATTGGGCTCCCTGCTCAGTGGGGAGCCTGCTTCTCCCTCTCCCACTCCCCCTGCTTGTGCTCTCTCTCTCTCAAATAAATAAAATAAAATCTAAAAAAATAATTTTTATTGGAGGTCTCTAATTTTTAGAAAGCTATTATTTAGGGAAATGTACGAATAAGAACAAATCCAAGAAAGGGAACTGTTCTTCAAGTCAACTTCCTCTGGTAGTCTAGTGGTTAGGATTTGGCACTTTTAAACCAACTTCCTTCCCTAGAATTTAATTCCACCTCTTGGAGTCAATTGCCTTTAATCTCTTCCACAAACCACCTAGTTAAATATCTGCAGACCATTATCCTGCCCCCACATCTCTCCAGGCCTAGCATCCATCCATCTCTGGGACAGCCATTTACTGAGCAACTGCTATGCACCATGCTCTGGCTGGGAATAGAGTCTGGATCTTCTCTCCTTTGTCATGGGACAGGCTGCTTCTAACACCTACATGTTTCCCCTGGTGAGGAAGGTAAGACAAGTCACCAGGCAAAATGCCTGCCCAGACAGTTACAGCTGCTCACCCCGTTTTTTTTTTTTTTGCATTTATCTGCCCAACATCACTGTCAACCCTGTAAAAAACAGCCCCATGTCCTCTCTAATACAGAGCTAGCTGTTCCTTTCTCCACTGCTCCCACAAATGCTTAGTTTCTTTCCTCTGTGCGTCCTCTTCCCTATGGACTGTAGTCTGGATCTGTGTTTGCCTTCCCCACCTCCTGGAGTACTCGAGGGATGGTGTGATGGTCATGTCTGCATCCCTGGGCTTTGTACCAGCCCTGACATTTGGTAGACAAATGATAGATATTTGTTGAATCAAGGTGTGAGTTGAGGATCCTTGCAGAACCATTATTGCTCCTCTTTGCTTGCAATCGTCATCCAGAGTGCCTCCCTTAAAATAATGGGATTTGCTAAGGAGCCAGGCTTCAGTGGCCTGAGTCTTCTGAATGTAGAGGCACTGATGAAGAACATAAAAATCAGGACTACTCTTAATAGGTGTGGCTGTGTAGTCATAGACAAGTACTACCATTTTCTCCATTTTACAAATCAGGAGCCCAGAAATCTGAGGTCCAGAAACTTGCCCAAGTATTACAACCTTAGTGGTAGAGCTGGGATTCCAAGCCTGGCTGTCTGACCACAGAGTCAGTGTATTTAACACTGAGCTACACTCACATTCTTGGTCCTTGGGGATGTTCCAGTGACCTGGCTTGGCTGGCCTTGGGGCATGGCTCAGGATATCAGGGCATGCCCAACAAGATACACAGGGAGCAGTGAGGTCTAATGAAACCTCCTTGTTTGGAATGAGATGTGAAGCCATTTATAAAAAAAATAGGAGAAGTGAGAATTCAAACATCTTTAATATAGCTCTTGCCTCAGAATTTACAGGTGAAGAACTGTGAGGGTGGTTGTAAAAGCACAGCCCCTATTCACCCTCTGGGACACTTGCTTTTTTTTTTCTTGGCAAAACAGGTGAGTTACTAATTAACCTCATTCAACAAAGGTCCAGCCTTTCCTTCCCAGGACATAGGATCTGTGTTGGAGGGGGAAGGGCAAGGGAGAGCTAGGCACAAGGGGGAAAACTAGGTTGGAAATACCTGTTTCTCAATTTCAGGGCAAGGAAATGGAAACTGCAAGAGGTGGAGCTACTTGGCCAATGTGTCTCTGTTAAACACCTCTACTTTTAAGAAAGCTATTATTTTAAAGCCTGAGTGGTTCAGTCAGTTAAGCATCTTGTCTTGATTTTGGCTCAGATCATGATCTCAGGGTCCTGGGATTGAGCCCTGCGTGGGGCTCCCCACTCAGCAGGGAGTCTGCTTCTCCTTCTCCCTCTGCCCCCCCACCCGTGCTCGAGCACTCTCTCTCTCTGTCTCTCTTTCTGAAATGAATAAATAAATGTTTTTTATTTTTATTTTTTTAAAGATTTTATTTATTTATTTGAGAGAATGAGAGAGAGCACATGAGAGGGGGGAGGGTCAGAGGGAGAAGCAGACTCCCCGCTGAGCAGGGAGCCCGATGCGGGACTCGATCCAGGGACTCCAGGATCATGACCTGAGCCGAAAGCAGTCGCTTAACCAACTGAGCCACCCAGGCGCCCCTAAATAAATGTTTTTTAAAAAAGAAAGAAAGCTGGGGCTCCTGAGTGGCTCAGTCGGCTGAGTGTCCCACTCTTGGTTTCGGCTCAGGTCATGATCTCAGGATCCTGGTATTCAGCCCTTCATCAGGCTGGGTGCTGGGTGAGGAGTCTGCTTGTCCCTCTCCCTCTGCTCCTCACCCCACTCTCTCTCTCTCTCACTCTCTCAAACAAATAAATAAATAATCTTTGAAAAAATAAAGCTCTTACTTTCTTAATAAAGAACAAATTAGCAAAAAAAAAAAAAAAAAGGAAGGGAGTTGTTCTTCAGACAAACTTCCTCTTGAACTTCACTCTATCCCTTGGAGTCAACAGATGAAGTTTGCAATCTCCTCCGCAACATATCTAGTTAAATATCCGAGGGTATTCAGGGGATTGGATTGGGTGTCGGTAAGTTAATAGTAACCACCAAGACTAGGGAAAAGTTAAAAAACTACCCCGGTTGAATCGCTGGGATAAAGGCAGGGGGAGGTGAGAGTTCTGGCCTGAAGCACTAGGGATTTTTCTTTCCCCAAAGCTAGCAAACAAGCCTGGGGTGTCTGACTCATCAGGGCACTGCTGCGGGCATTGCACTCTCCATGCCCTACATGATCCTTCCTGTTACAGTCCTGGCAACATCCCTCATTGCAAAACTTCCCGGAAGGGTACACTGCATAGAGTAGTTGGGTGGCAGACAGGTGGAGAGTGACCAGGGTTCACAGAGAAAAGAACAGAGTGACATCCAGGGTTACATAAACTCTCAGGCCGCCCAAGAGGACAGATACGTGTGTGGAGCCTAGAAACCAGTGAGTGCGGCTGTGTAGGAAGGAAGCCGGAGCCCTTCCCTGAGCCTGCCTGGACGCAGAGGCTCGGAGCCGCAATCGACCATGGTGAGTGTAGGTCTTGGGGCCGAAAGGGAGCTGCTCAAGGAACCTCAGGGGCTGACTGGGGCCGCCCTGACCTCCGCTGTCTTCCTAGGTGCTCCTCTGCTTGTTGCTGCTGCTGCTGCCGCCAGCGCTGTGCGTCTCGGAGCCCGCACTAGAGCCCTGCGAAGTGGACGACGAGGATTTCCGCTGCTTCTGCAACTTCACGGATCCGAAGCCCGAGTGGTCCAGCGCCTTCCAGTGTGTAAGTGCCGTCGAGGTGGAGATCCACGGCGGCGGCCGCAGCCTGCACCAATTCCTAAAAGCCGCAGACACGGACCCGAAGCAGTACGCTGACATGGTCAAGGCTCTGCGCTTGCGGCGGCTCACAGTGGCCTCCGCACAGGTTCCCGCGATCCTTGTGGCCGCCTTCTTGCGTGCGCTGGGG
This sequence comes from Leptonychotes weddellii, assembly GCF_054177405.1. Classification (NCBI taxonomy): domain Eukaryota; kingdom Metazoa; phylum Chordata; class Mammalia; order Carnivora; family Phocidae; genus Leptonychotes; species Leptonychotes weddellii. The sequence goes on from NC_138375.1 coordinate 110,242,544, forward strand.
TACTCCCGCCTCAAGGAACTGACGCTCCAGGACCTGGAGGTGACCGGCGCCACGCCGCCGCCGCCTCGGGAAGCCACTGGGCCTGCGCTCTCCACCCTCAGTCTCCGGAACGTGTCGTGGGCAACGGGAGGTGCCTGGCTCGCCGAACTGCAGCAGTGGCTGAAGCCCGGCCTCAAGGTACTGAACATTGCGCAAGCACACTCGCTTGCTTTTCCCTGCGCGCAGCTCCGCACCTTCCCGGCCCTCACCGCCTTAGACCTATCCGACAATCCCCGACTGGGCGAGCGCGGACTGACAGCAGCTCTCTGTCCGCACAAGTTCCCGGCCCTCCAGGCTCTAGTTTTACGGAACGCCGGGATAGAGACGCCCAACGGCGTGTGCTTGGCGATGGCGGTGGCGGGTGTGCAACCCCACCGCCTAGACCTCAGCCACAACTCGCTGCGCGCCCCCGCCCCCGGCGCTCCTGGGTGTGCCTGGCCCAGCACACTGACCTCTCTCAACTTGTCCTTCGCTGGGCTGGAGCAGGTGCCTAAGGGACTACCGGCCAGGCTTAGCGTGCTTGATCTTAGGTGCAACAAGCTGAACAGAGAGCCTCGGCCAGAAGAGCTGCCCAAGGTGAGTAACCTGACGCTGGATGGGAATCCCTTTCTGGACCCTGAAGGCCCCAACTACCGAGAAGACCCGATGAAGTCTGGCGTGGTCCCAGCCTGTGCGCATTCGGCCCTGGCGGTGGGGATGTCAGGAACCTTCGTGGTGTTTCAAAGGGTGGGAGGCTTCACCTAAGGCCCACGAGAGACAAATGAATTGGCTCGGATTGCCCTGGCTCCAGGGAAGCCTTATCGGGACGTCTTTTTTTTTTTTTTTTTTTTTTTTAACCAACCAACCCTCTGCCCCATCTTCATTAAAATCTGAAACAACGATTTGTGTCATTCACTCAATGGGTGTCTGTGATCTGCTGGGGCACAGTGCTGGCTGTGGAATCCATTATATTTAGCGTTCTTCATCCTAATTCTCTAGAAACCTAAGAATAGAACTTAAAGGGCGGAAGAGGCAGGGAGTTTCCTGTCCAGGACTGTGCCTGAGAAACGGGGGTTTCTGTACAATCTGGCTTTCTGAGATTACTTACACCCATGTTGAAGGATGTTTGAATGGTAAACATGCCTAGGAAGATACAGAATGTTTCCTCTCTTGTGCACTTTCCAAGAGCCAGCTGCTCCGCCTTTCAAAGGCAATAAAACCCGGAGTTACTTGCTTATTCTCTCTCTCTCTTTCTCTCTCCCACTCTCCAGGGAGAAGGGACAGCTCTGCCACCTGTCCTACATAAGTTCTGAGTTTCATAATTTCAGGGTTTCTCTTCTGCTGTGTAAAGCCCCTCTGCACACACAGGTACACTGGCTTTCACTGTGTCATCTTTTTTTTTTTTAAAGATTTTATTTATTTATTTGAGAAAGAGAATGAGAGACAGAGAGCATGAGAGGGAAGAGGATCAGAGGGAGAAGCAAACTCCCCGCTGAGCAGGGAGCCCGATGCGGGACTCGATCCCGGGACTCCAGGATCATGACCTGAGCCGAAGGCAGTCGCTTAACCAACTGAGCCACCCAGGCGCCCCTCCCTGTGTCATCTAATGGGGAATTTGTGCATGGAGGACTGTTCCAAGATGCTGTCATTAAACAGTCTATCTCTGAACCAGATATCTTGTCATTAGGTTAGTAAATGTGTGTATAATTGTTTCTGGCTGGATCTTTAATTTGCAGATAGGATAATAGCTTAGACCTGTCACAGCCTCTTAGACCTTTCACAGGGCAATTAACGACGTGTGCCCTCCAAACCACATTATCTCAGGGACCCAGGGCATCAGCCAAGAGGTACTGTTCCTCCTAGGAGTCCCTTCTTTACATCGAGGAGGCAGCCACATCCATCAGAGAGCTAGACACCTGCCTCACAGAGGACCTGGCAGAGGGATGGGGGGCAGGGAGAATATAAGCACAGCCCTCTGGCCTGCCTCCCTCCAGTGTCCAGAGCCACACAGGTAGGAATGAGGATGCAAAGTAACATTGTTGGAAGAGTTACACAGGTTACCAGACCACAGACTCAAAGAATCCATGGGGACAGGTAAATAAACTGCCAACCGCAGTCAGGAAACCCCCTGGAACATCTCCAAGAGGATTTAATCCAGCCTCGTGGAACATTTCCAGTGTCAGAGAACTAACGACCTCAAGCAGCTCTTTACATCTGAATAGCTTTGAGCACTCTTCATCAAAGTTATGGAACCCCTGCTCAACCTCAAGCTCTGTGTTACGATCCTGATATACAAAGAGATGAATCCAAAACATCCATGTTCTCAGGGAATTCTCAATCCAATAAGGGAGATGTACACAGAAAAGAGAGTTGTAATTCAACGAGTGGGAGGGATCAACTCTATGAGGTCCTCTGGAAGGCTGTATAGGAAAGGAGACATTTAATCTGGGTCTGAGAGTTGAATATCACTTCCTCAGGAAGGACATTCCCAGGCAAAAATGGGTACTTTAAAAGGCTCAGAAACCTGAAAGTATATGGCCCGATCTGGGAATTACAACTGATTAGGTAGGGCTGGAGATCACAGTGATGGAAGCTGGAGACATTGATTCATTCAAGTGCCAGGGACTATGCTAAACCCTGTGGATAGAGCAGGAGTAATACACAAGTTCTTGTTCATATGGAATTCAGATTCTAGTTGGATAGTGGGGCTGAGGGGAAGACAATAAACATATAATATATCAGACTATGGTAAGTGTTGTGAAGAGGACGGAGTGTTGAGGATTGATATGTTATATGAGAGTGTTAGGAAGGTCTCTCTGATAGGGATATTTGAACAAACTCCTGAGGGAATTGGGAAAGTGAGCTTGAGGATATCTGCGGGAATAGCATTTCAGGCAGAAACAATGGCAAGCACACAAATTCTGAGGTCTTTGGAATGGTAAAGGAAACAAAAAGGAGGCCAGTGTGGCTGAAGCAGGGTGAGCAGGGGTGGTAGGGAAGAACAGTAAGAGAAAACATGAGAGGATAGCAGGGCCAGATTATGTAGGGCCTTGTAAGGCAATGCTATTCAAAATATCATCTATGGCAAGTGCCAGCCCACACACTGTTTAATTACCAAACTATGAGGAGGTAAGTTTAAAAGTCAAGAATGAGTGGTTAGAAAGTTTTTAAAAAATATTTTATTTAGGGGCGCCTGGGTGGCTCAGTTGGTTGAATGACTGCTTTTGGCTCAGGTCATGATCCCAGAGTCCTGGGATCGAGCCCCAAGTTGGGCTCCCTGCTCAGCGGGGAGCCTGTTTCTCTCTCTTCCCCTCCCCCTGCTTGTCAAATAATAAATATTTATTTGACAGAGAGAGATAGAGAGAGCAGAAGGCAGATGCTTAAGCAACTGAGCCACCCCGGTGCCCCAATTTAGTTGTGTCTTTAATTATTTCAGCAATGTTTTGTAGTTTTCACTCCACAAGTCTTTGGTTAATTCCCAAGTATTTTATTCTTTTTAATGCTATTGTAAATGGAATTGTTTTTCTTTTTTTTTTTTAAAGATTTTTTTTATTTATTTATTTGAGAGAGAGAGAGAGAGAAGCAGCATGAGAGGGGATAGGGTCAGAGGGAGAAGCAGGCTCCCTGCTGAGCCAGGAGCCCGATGTGGGACTCGATCCCAGGACCCTGGGATCATGACCTGAGCGGAAGGCAGACACTTAATGACTAAGCCACCCAGGCATCCCAAAACTTACTGGACTTTATTTGTTAATTTTGTATCCTGAAAATTTCCTGAATTTGTTTATTCTAACAGTTTTTTGTGTGTGGAATCTTTATGATTTTCTTTAAAAAAAAAGATTTATTTATTTATTTATTAGAGAGAGAGAGCTCTCATGAGTGAATGGGGGGAGGGGCAGAGGGAGAGACTCTTCAAGCAGATTCCCCACTGAGCACGGAGCCCATCGGAGGGCTTGAACCCGCAATGCATGAGATCATGACCTGAGTGGACCCAAAGGTTGGACGCCTCACTGACTGAGCCACCCAGCGCCCCTCTTTACGATTTTCTACATATAAGATCATGTCATCTGCGAATAGAGATAATTTTACTTCTTCTTTTTATTTCTTTTTCTTGCCTAATTTCTTTAGCTAGGATTCCACTATGTTAAATAGAAGTGGCAAGGGGTGCCTGGGTGGCTCAGTTGGTTGAGCGGTTGCCTTCGGCTCAGGTCATGATCCTGGAGTCCCTGGATCGAGTCCCACATTGGGCTCCCTGCTCAGCGGGGAGTTTGCTTCTCCCTCTGACCCTCCCCCTCTCATGTGCTCTCTCTCTCATTCTCTCTCTCTCAAATAAATAGATAAAATCTTTAAAAAAAAATAGAAGTGGCAAAAGTCGGCATCCTTGTCTTGATCCTGATTTTAGAGGGTAGGTTTTCAGTCTTTCACTATTGAGTATGGTGTTACGTTAACTGATTTTTAAAAAAGATTTATATTTTTTAAAGAGAGAAAGATCACACACGTGCAAGTGGGGGGAGGGGCAGAGGGAGAGGGAGAGAGAATCTCAAGCAGATTCCTGACACGCAGAGCCTGACATGGGGCTCCAACCCACAACAATGAGACCATGGCCTGAGCTGAAATCAAGAGTTGGTCCTTAACCGACTGAGCCATCCAGGCGCCCCATGTTAATTGATTTTTAAGATAAGAGAAATAGCATGGGAATAATCCAGTAGAGAGGGAACTTGATGATGTAGGAGAAAGAAGAGAGTCCTGCCGGAGGAATGACCTTGAATAGGTAGAAGAGGACTGGTACCTCATTCACCAGTAAAGGGGTTGGCCTTCAGATAAACACACAAGCAGTCAACTTATAGTCACCAGGCCGGAAAGCAGGGTATTTGGGTAAAGATGGTCCTGAGGTAACAGGAGACTATGGAACTTCTACCAAATTCACTCTAAATACAGATCTTTCTATGGCAGGTACCTCACTGTTCAGGATTCAATTTAAACGTTACCTCATCTGAAGGAGCCCCTCCTGCCTCGTTATCCTGATCACAACGTTGTACGTTATTTTCTTCACAGCATTAATCTCAATTGGAAATCATCTTTATTTGTGCCTTTTTTGTTTGTTGAGTATTGTGTTGGAAGTTCCATGACAACTGCTCAGAGCAGCAGCGGTGTCAATCTTGTTTACTTCTGAATCTCTTGTCCCAAAGACAGTCCCTGGCACACGGTAGGTGCTCCATAAATCTTTACTAAAAAATTGATTGAATGAATGGAAAGAGCGGGCTGAGGCGTTATTACTGCCATGAGTTAAGTGAGGAAAAACTGATTAGTGTTTTGCTTCATTAAGGTCAAATAAAAATATTTTTCTAACTGAGGTTGGAGGTCATAAAGTATGTGTCACAGTTCCAGTCACAAGGCATGTGGCATTTTCTGATCTGACAGTGTACAGCAGCCTAGGAGTAGGATTCACACATTCAAAATCGGGGGTGGGTAGAGGTTCTTGTTCAAAAGGGTGATGCAGGAAGATTCTGAACTCATCTTCTCCCACTGATACACTGAATCTACAGCGATGCATGAAACAATTTCTTCTGGGAAAAAAAAAACAACTTAAAAACTGGCAGAGCAAAATTGAGGGTGGGTGCACAGGGCAGCCCAACTGAGACCCAAGGATTGAGCAAGTTGTGTTGATAAGGGCGAGGCTGAAAAATGTGCCCTAGAAAGGGAAGGAAGTAACAAGGAGTGAAGCATGGATTAAGAAAAGCAACGTGGGGCGCCTGGGTGGCTCAGTTGATTAAGCGACTGCCTTTGGCTCAGGTCAAGATCCTGGAGTCCCGCATCAGGCTCCCTGCTCAGCGGGGAGTCTGCTTCTCCCTCTGACCCTCCCCCCTCTCATGCTCTCTCTATCTCATTCTCTCTCTCAAATAAATAAATAAAATCTTTAAAAAAAGAGAGAGAGAGAGAAGCAACGGTTCTACTTCCACATGTACAATGAATTTGGATATCTGGTGTGATGTAATGAATTGTATATTGCAACAGTAGGACTGGGGTCATAGGACTTCCATTTCTGAGCCAAAAAGTCTCCCTGTAGCTTCCTCTTTTGTTCCTGCGCTGTCATCTGGAACCAGACAGACGTCAATTCTTTTCCTCAGAAGTTCTTATACCTGAGTCAAGAGTTTCTGCTCTTTCCCACGGAGTCTTCTTTTCTCCAACACCCCACCCCCCGCCACTTATCAAAATCAGAACCCCCTTATTCTCTAGATCAGGAGAGCCTCTTTATGAGCCATCTCAAATTACCTACAATGGAAGAAATTTGAACACTGACCTGGATCTTTGAGGATATAAAAAAATCACTAGTGTTTTTTAGGTATGGTATTGTATGTGATAGGTATGATATTGTGGTAATGTTTAAGCAAGACTGCTTGACAAATCACAAGAAAATAAAGCTATAGTCCAATTTCCCTTATGAATATGAATGAAAAAACCCCAATAAAATACTAGAAATTGACTCCAGCAATTTATAAGAAGAATGTATAAAAAGAATTATATACAATGACCGATTGGGATTTATCCCAGGAATGCAAAGTTGGTTTAACATCTGAAAATCAGTTAATGTAATACACCATATATCAGAATAAAACATAAAAACACGATCATCTAAATAAACACAGAAGCATCTGATGAAATCCAACATCTTTCATGAAAAAAAAACCAAAAAAACCACCCGACAAACTAGGAAGAGAAGGGAATATCCTCAACATGATCAAGGGCATCTACAAAAAAAAGTCAGTTGATATCATAGTTAATAATCAAAGACTGGGTGTTTTTGCCCTGAGATGAGCAACAAAACAAGGATATATGTCCTTACCACCTTCATCTGACATTGTTCTAGAGATTCCAGCCATGGTAATTACTCAAGAAAAAGAAATAAATTACATTCAGGTTGGAAAGCAAGAAGTACAACTATCTAAATTCATAGATTTCATGATCATGTATATTTAAAAAATCCTGTGGGGGGCACCTGGGTGGCTCAGTCGGTTAAGCAACTGTCTTCGGCTCAGGTCATGATCCTGGAGTCCCAGGATCAAGTCCCACATCGGGGTCCCTGCTCAGTGGGGAGCCTGTTTCTCCCTCTGACCCTCCCCCCTTCTCAAACTCTCTCTTTCTCTCATTCTCTCTCTCTCAAATAAATAAATAAAATCTTAAAAAAAAACCTTGTGGATTCACTAAAATATATTAGAACTAATCAAGTTCAATAAAGTTGTAAGATACAAGGTCAACATACAAAAATCAATTTTATATCTATACACTTGCAATGAACATACTGAAAATGAAATTTCAAAAAAATTTCAAAAAAATTCATTTACAATAGCATCAAAAGGAATACAATAATTAGGAATAAATATAACCAAAGAAGAGCAAACTTATACTCCTAAAACTATAAAATGCTGTTGAAAGAAATTAAATAAGATCTAAATAAATGGAATAACATCTCACATACATGGATCTTAATATTGTTAAGATGTCAATTCTTCCCTAATTGACCCACAGATTCAATTAATGTCTTATAAGAATTTAAGTTTTTTTGGGCGCCTGGGTGGCTCAGTCGTTAAGTGTCTGCCTTCAGCTCAGGTCATGATCCCAGGGTCCTGGGATGGAGCCCCACATCGGGCTCCCTGCTCCGCGGGAGGCCTGCTTCTCCCTCTCCCACTCCCCCTGCTTGTGTTCCTTCTCTCGCTGTGTCTCTCTCTGTCAAATAAATAAATAAAATCTTAAAAAAAAAAAGAATTTAAGCTTTTTGTTCATATGGAATTTCCATAGATGCTGTAGACAAAACAATCTTATAAAACAAGAACAAAGTTGGAGGGCTTACACTTCCTGATTTCAAAGCTTTTTGTGAAGCAATAGTAATGAAGACACTGTGAAACTGGCATAAGGACAAACATAGAGATCATTGAGAGAGAAGTGAGAGTCCAGAAATAAACCCATGTTTCTATGGACAGCTGATTTTGACAAGGACGTCGAGAACATTCAATGAAGAAATCTTTCTTTTTTTTTTAAGATTTTATTTATTTGAGAGAGAGAGAGAGTGAGAGAGAGCCCAAGAGGGGGTAGGGTCAGAGGGAGAAGCAGACTCCCTGCTGAGCAGGGAGCCTGATGTGGGACTCGATCCCTGGACTCTGGGATCATGACCTGAGCCAAAGGCAGTCGCCCAACCGACTGAGCCACCCAGGCGCCCAATGAAGAAATCTTTCAAACAAATGGCACTGGGACCCCTGGATATCCAGATACAGATGAATTAATTTGTATCCTTAACTCAGACTGTATACAAAATTAACTCAAAATGGATCAATTACCCAAATATAAGAATTAAAATTATAAAGCTCAGGGGCGCCTCGGTGGCTCAGTCGTTAAGCGTCTGCCTTCGGCTCAGGTCATGATCCCAGGATCCTGGGATCAAGCCCTGCGTCGGGCTCCCTGCTCTGTGGAAAGCCTGCTTCTCCCTCTCCTACTCCCCCTGCTTGTGCTCCCCCTCTTGCTGTGTGTGTCTCTCTCTGTCAAATAAATAAATAAACTCTTTTTAAAAAAATAAAACTATAAAGCTCTTAGAAGAAAACACAAAAATTAATCCTCATGACCTCTGATCTGGCAATGAATTCTGAGATATGACACCAAAAGCAAGAAAAACAAAGAAAAAACCAATAAACTGAATTTCATCAAAATTAAAAACTTTTCAGGGCGCCTGGGTGGCTCAGTCGTTAAGCGTCTGCCTTCAGCTCAGGTCATGATCCCAGGGTCTTGGGATCGAGCACCGCCTCTGGCTCCCTGATTTTATTTATTTATTTGACACAGAGAGACACAGCGAGAGAGGGAACACAAGCAGGGGGGTGGGAGAGGGAGAAGCAGGCTTCCCACAAAGCAGGGAGCCAGATGCGGGGCTCGATCCCAGCACCCTGGGATCATGACCTGACCGGAAGGCAGACGCTTAACGACTGAGCCACCCAGGCGCCCCAATAAATAAAATCTTTAAAAAAAATGAAAACTTTTCTGCATCAAAGAACATTATCAAAAAGATGAAAAGACAACCTACAAAACAGGAGAAAATATTTGCAAATTATATATCTGATAATGGTCTAGTATCCAGGATATATACACAGCTCCTTAACTCATCAACAAAAAAAGACAATTCAAGTAAAAAGTGGGGGAAAGACTGGGTGCCTGGGTGGCTCAGTTGGTTAAGCGACTGCCTTCGGCTCAGGTCATGATCCTGGAGTCCCTGGATCGAGTCCCGAATTGGGCTCCCTGCTCGGCAGGGAGTCTGCTTCTCCCTCTGACCCTCCCGACCCTCCCCCCTCTCATGCTCTCTCTCTCTCAGTCTCTCTCTCAAATAAATAAATAAAATCTTAAAAAAAAAAAGTGGGGGAAAGACTTAAATAGCCATTCCTCCAAAGAAACTATACACATGCCTGAAAAGCACATGAAAAGATGCTTAATATTATTCTTCATTAATGAGCTGCAAAAAGACAAACAATAATTAAAACCTGGGCAAAGAACTTAAATCGATATTTCTCCAAAGAAGCTATACAGATGGCCAAACAGGCATGTGAAAAGATTCTCAAAATCATTGGTCATTAAGGAAAATGCAAATCAAAGCCATAATGAAGCACCACTTCACACCCACTAGTATGGCTCTAATAAAAAGAAAGAAGAAAAAGAACTGTTGGTGAGAATGTGGATAAATAAGAACCCTCACATGTTGCTGGTGGGAATGTAATATGGGACAGCCACTGTGAAAAACAGTTTGGCTGTTCCTCAAAAAGTTAAACGTATAATTACCATATGATCCAGCAATACTACTTCTAGGTATATATGCAAAAGGATTGAAAAGGAATATGTAAAACAAAATTTTGTACCAAAATATTCATAGCAGCGCTGTTCAACTCAACTATATGACCAGATTAAAATGGAAGACTGCAAACCTAGGTAGCCTTGCCCTGGGAGACATTTTGATCACAAAACAGAGTTATGGACTGGACTAATTACTCTTGTTTTTTGTATTGCATCTACACAATAACATATAATGTACCACTGGCATTGTTGGTAAGATTATAATATCGATAGACTGGGAAATTTAATTAACAGCCTCCTATGCCTACCCCACACTGATTCCTTCAAATGTTAGGCATACATAAATTCATTACCCCCTTAGCTACAGTTTATCTCTGCAGTTTCAGTTCCTCAAGGCTATGTCACAATGTCTACATCATTCAGCTCGCTTCATCTCCTCACATAGGCATTTAATCATCTCACATCCTCACAAGAAGAGGGCGGTGAGTCCAGTACAATAAGATACTTTTTTCTTTTCTTTCTTTTTTTTTTTTTTAGAGCGAGAGATCGCCAAGCATGAGCAAGCAGCGGGAGGGGCAGAGGGAGAGAGTGAGAAAGAATCTTAAGCAGACTCCATGTCCAGCATGGAGCCAAATGCTGGGCTTGATCTCATGACCCCGAGATCATGACCTGAACCAAAATTAAGAGTCAGATGCTTAACCAACTGAGCCAACCAGGTGCCCCAACAATAAGATATTTTGAAAGAGAGAACACACATCCACATAATTTTTATTATAGTATATTGTTATAACTGTTCTATTTTATTATTATTGTTGTTAATCTCTTACTGTGGCTGATTTATAAATTAAACTTTACCATAGGTATGCATAAGAAAAAGCATAGTATATATGGGGTTTGGAACTATCTGTGGTTTTAGGCATCTATTGGGTGTCTTGAAATACACCCTCCATAAATAAGGGGGAACTACCGTATTCATGTTTTTATTATTGTTCTCTTATATAAATACTTTACGAAATGTAGATAATCAAACAGGTATGATCCTTTTGCTATAAGGGATCCTTGGTGAAAAACCATCAAATGGCTTGTGGTATAATAAAGAATATATCTGGTCTTTGTCTCCAGTTAAAGGAGCAGAGCTTCAAAAACTTTTGGAATTTCTTGAATGATAGGAGTCTTTCTGCTATGCTAGTGAGGTGACTTCTGGCTGGACCCCCAGATAGCTTCAGGATGGAGAAGGCTGCTCATCAGAAAAAACAACCTTGTAATTGGCTGGAGTTTAGTTCAGTCACATAGCCTATGATTTAATGAAACATGCTTACATAATGAAATCTCAATTAAAAATAACTCTTGCAGCACAGCCCGACTCCACAGGAACAGGAATTCCTGTGTTCAGGCCCCTTCCAGACCTCGCCCTATGTACCTCTTCATCTAATTGTTTATTTATAATAAAAAGGTAATCATAAGTAGAGCACCTTCTTGAGTTCTATGAGTCATTCTAGTGAGTTATAGAACCTGAAGAGTAGTTATCAGAACTCCCAAATCTGTAGCCAAGTCAGACAGTCGTGCAAGCAACTTGGGGACCCCACTTGTGGCTGTCATAAAAAATAAGGGCAGTCTTGTTGAGGACCTTGTGGGAACTGGTGCTAACTCCAGGTAGTTAGTGTCAAAATTGGATTGAAATATAGGACACCTGGGTCGCCTGGGTGGCTTAGTCAGTCAAGCGTCTGCCTTTGGCTCAGGTCATGATCCCAGGGTCCTGGGATCGAGCCCCACTTTGGGCTCCCTGATCATAGAGGAGCCTGCTTCTCCCTCTCCCACTCCCCCTGCTTGTGTTCCCTCTCTCGCTGTGTCTCTCTCTGCCAAATAAATAAATAAATCTTAAAAAAAAAAAAGGACACCCAGTTGGTGTCAGAGAATTGGTGTCAGATACAGTAAGTATAATGTGCCTTCCTGAGTTCTGTAAGTCATTCTAGCAAATTATGGCACCTGCAGGAATAGTGGGAACACCTGAAAATTTTGCTAGCTGGTCAGAATGAGGAAGACATGGGGACCCCAAGCTTGAGACTAGTGTCTGAAGTAAGGGCAATCTTGTGGAGACGTGCTCTTAGCCATCAGGGTTGGCCAAACTCTGCATAGTTGGTGACAGAAGTCATTTCACCTCTATGTGGAAAAGCATTCATTCAGTGGGGGAGGAGGGAGAGGAGGGGGAGGGGACGAGGAAGGTGGTGGGGGGAAAGAAAATCATTCAGTCATAGAAAGGAAAGAAGTCCTGATGCATGCTACAGCATGGATGAACCTTGAAAACATTATGTCAAGTGAAAGAAGCCATTCACAAAAAGAACACAGACTGTGATTCCTCTTATATGAAAAGTCCAGAATAGCCAAATCTATGGAGACAGAAAATAGATTAATGGTTGTTTAGTGATTGTAGTAGGGTGGGGTTAGGGAGGTGATAATAAAGGAAACCAAGTTTCTTTATAAAGTGATGGAAATGCTCTAAAATGGTGATAGTAAAAGCCATTGAAATATATACTTTAAATGGGTAAAATATATGGTATATGGATTATATCTTGATAAGCTATTATTTAAAAATTTTTAAATTTAAATTCAATTTAGTTAACATACAATGTATTATTAGTTTCAGGGGTAGAATTTAGTGATTCATCAGTTGCATATAACACGCAGTGCTCATTACACCAAATGCCCTCCCTAATGCCCATCACCCAGTTACCCTGGCTCCCACCCACCTCCCCTTCAGCAATCCTCAGTTTGTTTCCTATAGTTAAGAGTCTTTTATGGTTTGCCTCCCTCTCTGTTTTTATCTTATTTTTCCCTCCCTTCCCCTATGTTCATCTGTTTTGTTTCTTAAACTCCACATGAGAGAAATCATTTGATATTTGTCTTAATCTGACTTATTCCACTTAGCTTAATATCCTCTAGTTCTATCCACATCATTGCAAATGACAAGATTTCATTCTTTTTGAGAGCTGAGTAACACTCCATTGTGTGTGTGTGTGTGTGTGTGTGTGTGTGTGTATCACATCTTCTTTATCCATTCATATGTCAGTAGACATCTGGGCTCTTTCCATATTGTGGACATTGCTCCTATAAACATCGTGGCTATTGTGGACATTGCTCCTATAAACATAGGGGTGCACGTGTCCCCTTGAATACCTATGTTTGTATCCTTTGGATAAATTGCTGGATCATAGGGTAGCTCTATTTTTAACTTTTTGAGGAATCTCCATACTGTTTTCCAGAGTGGCTGCACCAGTTTGCATTCCCACCAACAGTGTAAGGGCATTCCCCTTTCTCTGCATCCTCACCAAATTAAGCCATCATTTTTTTTTAAAGCGGTAGTTATCTTCTATAAATATAAGCTGAAATAGCTATAGACGATGCATAAGATGTCTGGGATTTGCTATGGAATGGGGAGGAGAACAGAAGAGATAAGACTGACCATAGGTTGATAATTGCTGAAGTTGGTTGCTTGGAGGATCATCATACTATTCTCTCTACAGTTGTATGTGTTTGACATTTTTCAAAAGAGGAAAAAAGAATCCAATGCAATGTTCTGACTCAGAAAAGAGGGGACTGTTGGGGCACCTGAGTGTCTGACTTTGGCTCAGGTCATGATCTTGGGGTCTGGCTGGGCTCCCTGCTCAGTGGGGAGTCTGCTCATCCCTCTCCCTCTGCCCGTTCCCTACTTGTGTGCCTGCGCGCGCACTCTCTCTTAAATAAATAAATAAAATATTTTAAGAAAAAGAAAGAGGTTAACCCTGTCAGGACCCTCACTCCTGAGAGCTTTTTCTGTATACTTGCTTAATAAACTTCTATCGCTTATACTCACTGAAAGGAAGGAAGAAAGAAAGAAGAAAGAAAGAAAGAAAGAAAGGAAGGAAGGAAGGAAGGAAGGAAGGAAGGAAGGAAGGAAGGAAGGAAGGAGGAAGGAAGGAAGGAAGGAAGGAAGAAAGAAAGGAAAGAAGGAAGGAAGAAAGAAAGAAAAGAAGAAAGAAAAGAGAAGAAAGAAAAGAGGGGACTGCCACCTCCTTTGATAAGTTGTTATTTAGAGGCCCTCTCCAGAGCCCTCAGATCGAGGAGATGAATTATTGAGGGGAATCTGAGAGGCATGAAAGCCATGGCGTGTGGAGAGGCGGCAAGCACAGGGGCTGGTTTGGGCCAGGACAGCTCAGTGACCCCAGCCCTCACGGGCAACCCCCCCGGCCAGGCTGACTGTAGTGGTGGAAGTAGAAGTAGAGGGAGGCAGAGGATCAGGTAAGAAGTCCTTACACATTCATTCTTAGAGAGAGTGCAGCCTGGGGGACCCCCTTGGGAGAGGGGAAGGAGGAGGTCATTTTACGGCTTTAGCTGCTGCAGATGCTGTTTGAGGAAGCTCTGCTTCTCAGGGGCTCTGATCCTGTGCGTAGTACTCTAGGTTAGGAAACTGAGGCCAAAGTTGAGAGCAGGACCTAGGGGTCCTGGCAGTTTCCCCCATGAGAGTTGATATATAGCCCATCTTTCTTAGGCCCTGAGGAGACCTGTTGCCCCACACTCCTTCTGGAGGGGCCCAAGAGCATCTGCCTGCTTCAGCCAGGTACTCTAGACACTCAGGTAAAAATGGGATGGGGTGCGGGTGAGGGCTGGGGAAGATGGGAATGACAATGCTGAGCCTAGCCCTCCCCACAGGAACAATGCATCACCTTTGACAGAGTCCTGGGCTCTGATGCTGCTCAGGTAGGGGGGTTGTAGGGAGATGAGAGGAGCATGGGAGCCCTCAGGCTCCTGGATCCTGGAGCGCTGAGTGCTTCCCAAGTCCTTTGCTCGGACAGACTGGGTCAGGGCACCTGAGATCAGGAGATGTCTCTGTGTCCCCTGCAGGAGGCTGAGCAGGAGATGCTAGCACGAGTCCAGTCCACACTAGGCTTGGTGGCCCAAGGGTACAGTGTAGCCCTACTGCTTCAGGGTCGGGAAGCAGAGACACCCCGGCTCGTACCTCAGGTGAGTCCCAGAGGAGCCACCGGGCATAGGTCTCACAAGGCTCCCGGATACCTTTGAGAAACTTGCCTTCCCCTTCCTAGCTGGATTAGGTTCCCCTCCTTGGGGTTCCTACAGTGCACTGCAGTCCATACAGAATGTTTTGCCAGGACCAATCTAGGCAGTGATTAAGAGGCTGGGGAAGGTTGGAGGCTGGGGTCCATGGGGGTGAAGGTCAGGGAGGGGTGGTGTGCAAAGATCAAATATCCAGGGGGTCTAATCTTCACAGTTTTTCATAATACTGATAATAAACTTGACAGTTTTGTTTTTAGGGTTTCATGAAAATGCCCCCCAAATCAAAATAGCAGCTTCAGAAACATGTCATATAGGAAACAGCAGGTCTCACTGAAAACGTCTACTCATTTGACTGGCTCTCTGTGAACTGTGAGGGCCGGGGCTGTTTCTGTCCTGGACACTGTGCCCCTAGCACAGAACTGGGTGCAGAACTGCACCCTCAGGAAATGTTGAAATGCGGATTCATCCTTTCTGCATCCCTACTGAACCCCTTTCTCCACTTTAGCTGTTGCAGATGCTGTTTGAGGAAGCTCTGCCCCACGGGGACCCTGATCCTGTGCTTATTACCCTTAGCCTGGTGCAGGTGAGACCTTGCAGGGAGGGGAGACCTGGGAGCCAAGGCCCTGGCAGTGCTGCAGAAAATGCCTGAGGCTTATGAGCAGCCAGAAAAGCTTGAGTCCAGCCTCATTCAGCTGCTCACCAGCGTGGGCTTGCCTCTCTGAGGCCTCCTTTTTCCTGCCTCAAATGGCTGAATTTTGGTGCCCTGGTTGGCCCACAGGGCCCCAGTGGGAGGATCGTGTGAGCTGAAGTCTGGGAAAGGCTCTATTTGTAACCGGTGTTGTGCTTGTGTGATTCCAGCTCAGCCCCAGTGGGAGGACTCGGGACATGCTCTCTCCAGGGGCGGAGAAACTGTCAATGCTAGATGTGTCCCCCCTAGGCTTGTGAGTGTCCAGGGCCCAATGCGATCTGAGGGTGCTTGTCTTAAAGCAGGGCTGACACCCCCAAACCCAGCCCTTGGAGGTTTCTCTCCACTGCCATGCACTTGGGATCATGCTTATCACGCCCTCTCATCCTCTTCCCTGCATCCCACATCCCCAACCCTCTCACTCTTCTTACCCTACCCGTCTATGCCTCTTCAACTCAGTCATTATCATCCTGGGAGATTTGAGCATCTCACTGAGCAGAACTTCAGTTTCTCCATCTGTAAAATGGGAGAAATCCCAGCTAGCTTATTTCCCTCACTGGGCAGATGACAGGAGGGAAAAAGAGATCATGAAGATGAGAGCCTTTTAGGGGATGTACTGAGGTTGGAACCTTGGGGATGATTCTTACAGGCTCTTGGGATCGCAAATGGACTCCCCATGAAGAGATTCTGGGGGGCTGGGCAGAACCCTGGTGCTCAACCCTTGAGAGTTGAGCTCAGCCTCCCCTTCTTCCAGGGTGGTGGAAAATGCCAGTGAGGTGGAGGTGTCTGACTCAAGAGCTGCCTTGGAGCTGTACTTGCAGGCTGCAGGGGATGAAGGCAGGTGAGGATGGGAGGGCACCTGTCACCTCCCACCCCCATCCCTTAGGTGTTTGGCCTGATCTTACCCTCTCCTCCACAGGGCCTGCTCTCTGCTCACTGTCACCATGTCCTGCCCAGGGCCTGATCCTTCTGAGGAGCCTGGGATCCAGGGCATGTGGCGAGGGGCCTTGAGGATCCTGAAGCTCCCCAGAGCCCTGTAAGTCTGATGGAGTCTTCTGACTGCTTTGGGGAGTGGTGGTTGGGGGTGGGGTTCTGAAATATGGATGCAGAGACCCAGGCCAGCCCCAGAGTCTCCTTTCCTCACCTCTGACATGGTAAATGACTCTTTCCTTTAGCATTTCTTATAAGGCAGGTCTATTCACAATGAATTCCATCAGCTTTTACTAATCTAGGAATACCTTAATTTCTCCCACATTCTTAAAGGATAATTTTCCCAGATATAGAATTCTTAGTTGACAGGCTTTTTCTTTTCTTTTTTTTTCTTTTATTAACATATAGTATATTATTTGTTTCAGGGGTACAGTCTGTGATTCATCAGTTTTACACAATTCACAGTGCTCACCATAGCACATACCCTCCCCAATGTCCATCACCCAGCCACCCCATCCCTCCCACCCCCCTCCATCCCAGAAACCCTCAGTTTATTTCCTGAGATTAAGAGTCTCTTATGGTTTGTCTCCCTCTCTGGTTTCATCTTGTTTCATTTTCCCCTCCCTTCCCCTATGATCCTCTGTCTTGTTTCTCAAATTTCTCATATCAGTGAGCTCATATGATAATTGTCTTTCTCTGATTGACTTATTTTGCTCAGCATAATACCCTCTAGTTCCATCCATGTCATTGCAAATGACAAGATTTCGTTTTTTGATGGCTGCATAATATTTCATTGTGTATATATATACCTACATACATACATCACATCTTCTTTATCCATTCATCTGTTGATGGACATCTTGGCTCTTTCCATAGTTTGGCTATTGTGGACATTGCTGCTCTACACATTGGGGGACAGGTGCCCCTTCAGATCACTACATTTGTGTCTTTGGGGTAAATACCCAGTAGTGCAATTGCTGGGTCGTGGGTAGCTCTATTTTCAACTTTTTGAGGAACCTCCTTACTGTTTTCCAGAGTGGCTGCGCCAGCTTGCACTCCCACCAACAGTGTGGGAGGGTTCCCCTTTCTCCGCATCCTCACCAACATCTGTCATTTCCTGACTTGTTAATTTTAGCCATTCTGACTGGTGTGAGGTGGTATCTCACTGAGGTTTTGATTTGTATTTCCCTGATGCCAAGTGATGTTGAACACTTTTTCAGTGTCTGTTGACCATTTGGATGTCTTCTTTGCAGAAGTGTCTGTTCATGCCTTCTGCCCATTTCTTGATTGGATTATTTGTTTTTTGGGTGATGAGTTTGATAAGTTCTTTGTAGATTTTGATACCAGCCCTTTATCTGATATGTCATTTGCAAATATCTTCTCCCATTCTTGACAGGCTTTTTCTTACAGCACTTTAAGTATGTCATCTCACTGACTTCTGGCCTCCATAATTTCTTTTTTTTTTTTTAAGATTTTATTTATTTACTTAAGAGAGAAAGAGCGAACGAGAGAGAGAGAGCACAAGCAGGGGGAGTGGCAGGCAGAGGGAGAGGGAGAAGCAGGCTCCCTACTGAGCAAGGAGCCCAATGCAGGGCTCTATCCCAGGACCCTGGGATCATGACCTGAGCTGAAGGCAGATGCTTAACCGACTGAGCCACCCAGGCACTCCTGGCCTCCATAATTTCTGATGAGAAACTCATCTTATGAAGTATCACTTGTACATAACAAGTTGCTTCTCCTATGCTATTTTCAAGATTCTCTCTTTAGCTTTTGACAGTTTGATTATAATGTGTCTTGGCATGGATCTCTTTGAGCTTATCTTTCTTGGAATTTGTTGAGCTTCTTGGATGTATAGATTAATGTCTTTCATATACTTTGGGGGAATTTTTGAGTATTATTTCTTCAAATAATCTTTCTGCCCCCTTTTCTCTCTCTTTTCCCTCTAAGATGCCCATTCTGCGTATGTTTATACACCTGATGCATCCACCGGTCCCTTAGGCTCATTTTCCTTCATTCTTTTTTCTTTCTGCTCCTCGGACTGCATAATTCTATTTGACTTATTTTCAACTTTGCTGAGGTTCTTTCTTGTGCCTGCTCAAATCTGCCCTCTCGGGAATTTATGAATTCAGTTACTGTACTTTTCAGCTCTGGAATTTCTACTTGGTTCCTATTTTATTTTATTTTATTCTATTTTAAGTAAGCTTTACACCTGCCATGGGGCTTGAACTCATGACCCTGAGATCAAGAGCCTCATGCTACACCAACTGAGCCAGCCAGGTGCCCCTCTACTTGGTTCCTTTTTTTTTTTTAAGATTTTATTTATTTGACACAGAGAGACATAGCGAGAGAGGGAACACAAGCAGGGGGAGTGGGAGAGGGAGAAGCAGGCTTCCCGCTGAGCAGGGAGCGCAATGCGGGGCTCGATCGCAGGACCCTGGGATCATGACCTGAGTCGAAGGCAGACGCTTAACGACTGAGCCACCCAGGCACCCCTACTTGGTTCCTTTTTTTTTTTTTAAGATTTTATTTATTTATTCATGAGAGACAGAGAGAGAGACAGAGGCAGAGGGAGAAGCAAGCTCCCTGCGGAGCAGGGAGCCTGATGCGGGACTCGATCCCAGGACCCTGGGATCATGACCTGAGCCGAAGGCAGACGCTTAACCGACTGAGCCACCCAGGCGTCCCCTACTTGGTTCCTTTTTATAATTTCTATGCTTCTATAGATATTTTCTATTCATTGAGGCATCACTTTCTTGATTTCTTTTAGTTTTCTGAGCATATTTAAGATAGTTGAATTAAAGTCTTTGTGTAGTGAATCCAATGTCTGTACTTGCTTAGGGAAGTTTCTGTTAAATTTTTTTTTCTCCTGTGGGCCATACGTTCTTGTTTATTTGCATGCTTGATATCTTTATGGTTGGAAACTGACCAATTTGAGAATTTTTATTTTTATAAAGATTATATTATTTATTGTGCTGGTCTCTTAAGTCTCCATTTCTTTTCCTTAATGCTCTGACATTTTTGGTATGATAATGTGATAACTCTGAAAACCAAATTCTCCATCCTCTCTAGGTTGGCATTGTTGCTTGTTGTGGGCTACAGCTATCTGCTTGCTTAGTTACGGTTTCAAAAAATTTTTGCAAAAACTGTTTTCTTTGTGGTCACTGAAGTCTCCATTATCTCGGTGGTTAGCTAGTGACCTGACATTGAATTATTTAAACTGCTGGGGCCAACCCCCCCCTTTTTTTTCTAAAGGAAGAAAAGAGAAAGAAAAGAAAAAAGAAAAAAATCTCCAGCATTCCGTAGATTGGCTCTGTGTTGGGTCAGTCCTTCTGTGCTTAGCCAGTCCATTTACAGCTCTGCCTTAGCCTCATTTCCTGCTTGCACTGAGCTGAAAAATCATCCAGAAATGAAAACTTATGATCTTCTCAGGTGTTTTCTCAGCATGCATCCTGCCCTGGGCATGTGTGTGGCTTTCTAGGTTCTCTAGTGTGTGGGGGAATTTTCCTTATTCCCCCCAAATTTCACTTCCCAACTTTTCCTCCCAGTCTTTCCATGCATTTGTTGTTTGCTCCAGCTGTTATTTTTGCTCGTTCTTTCATCTTGCAATGTTTTGAGGGACTGTCCTCTAGCATAGCTGTTCTGCCCTGAGAGAGTTTCAAGGTAAGTGAAACAAAGGGAAGCCCTTTTTGTTAGTCCTTTGGGGGAAACCCTAGATAGTCAAAACAACAAACACAATTCTTTGGGAACAAGATCTGCTCAGGTCCCTCCAGAGCCAAGTATCCCCACCAGAAATGTGGGCTCTTGTCTTCAAGACCACCTCTGTGCTGGGGAGGAGGTTGGGGCTGGAGTAAGTTAAAACACCACAAAGATCTCAACATATTTAAGTTGGCTTTCTCCCAGTGAAGCATTCACTTGGTTGCTGTAAACCTTTGACTATCCCCCAGAATTCCAGGAAGGTTGATTCTGACCATTTTTGCCAGATGTTTCTGGTAATAGACAGACTCCCAGAGTTCCCTCCTCTGCCATTTTTGTGGATGTCACCTTGCTTTGCCATTTTAAACTGGGTGATTAGTCTTTTATTATTGAGGGTAAGAGTTCTTTAAATATTCTGGATACAAGTCCCTTATCAGATAGATGAATTAAATTTTGTACTATGAGAATACATTGTGTAATTTTAAAAATAATAAAATAAAATAAAGATCTATGCAAGGTTGCAAATCTGCCTGGTGGTGCACAAAAGTTACTGGAAATAGTCAACCTTCCCATCAGAGTGTGATTTGGGCCAGTTTCTTTCCCTACCCACCAGTGGACATTTCCTTTCTTCCTCCCTCCTTCTGGTAGAGACTGCCCCCTGCTGCAGGTGTTGGCTGGTAAGGTTATTGGTGAGCAGGTGGAGGGTTCTCTGCCCTGGATTGTCTCACGGCTCCTGGAAGGAAACAACTACAGTGGCCTTCTTCTTCGCCTGGACCCTCAAGGTGGCCTGGGGGGGTGGGGGGGTTCTTGGCGGAAGCTCTGGGATCTGACTTATGCCTGACCCACCCTCTTACCAAATCAGCTGCAGCCCCAACCGCAGTCCAGAGAAAGCCTAACCCTCTGGGAGAGCCAGGATTCAGAAAGGTCCCAGAATGGCTAGATTGCCAAAGTCTGGAGAGGCAGGGCCAATAGAAAAGCAACCCCTCACCCTTCAGAGACTTTCAACAGTTTACCAAGCATTTTTACACTAATGCCTTTTATTCTTACCACAAGCCCATGAGACACATCTAAGTTAGATGAGGGAAGAGAGGGAAGCCTAATTTATAAATGAGGAAAGGGAGGATCAAAGGAGGGAAAGAACTTGCCTGTTTTCACACACTTATTAAAAATCAGGCCTCTGTGAAATGGTATGATGTCAGAGACGTGGGGGAGTTCAAGTGGAGGGTATAGATCAAACAAGAATGGTCAAGAGTTGATAATTATTGAAGCTGGGTGATAAATAGATGGGTTTCCTGTACTTTGTATATGTTTAAAATTTTCTATAATAATAATAATAATAATAATAATAAAAAGCTTGGTTCTCTGTCTCCAAAACTAATGAACACACATTAATTTGGCTAATATGCTCCCAGATCACTCACTGTGCCAGGCCCTGTGGAGTGAGGAGGATAAAATAGGGCAGTTCATGCCCTCAAGGATAAAGCAGTGAAGGATAAAAGTGTGTTTATCCACTGGCCAGTTTGGTATCATGATTAAGGGCCCAGGCCTTAATGTCAGACAAAACTGGACTTAAGTCAGCTCTGCTACTCACCAGGAAGTTGCTTGACTTCTCTGAGCTTCATTTTGCTTCACCTGGGAAATATGGGGGTAAGACAAATTAGAGTTGCTGCCCCATTGGAGTGTTATGTGGATAAAAAAAGAGAATCCATGAAAAGCCTTGGCACAGTGCCATCAAGCACATGTAAACACGTGATAGGTATTAGCTATTTTTATAAATAGTGCTATTAATAAAAATTACAAGTATTATAGGCAGTGTGCTTTGGAATCCAGAAGGAGTGATTCACTCTGAATCTCCCCTCACTAGGTGGCTCCCCGAGCTTGCTCTGGGCTGCTCTGTTGGGGGCCGAGGAAAGGAGGATGCAGGTGAAACAGGTGAGGCCCACCCTGTGGGATGCCGTAGCAGAGGCCCGGGCCTGCCGGGCTGGCCTGAAGAGCCTGCGTTCAGGCCTCCTTGGAGACAACCTGACAGACAGTGGGCTCAGCCAGTTGGGCAGGGCATTGCGAGAATTGCAGGTAAGCAAGGTGAGGCCTGGAGGTGCCTGAGAGAGCAACGGCTGGAGCCTACCCTGAACCCTCTCTCCATAGGTGGTAAAAGCCTGGAGCCGGCGCCCAGGAAACCGGATGCTCAAAAAGGTAAAAGCTGAGGCTGTGGGCTTCCAGAACTACAGGTAGGTCTTCTTGTTCAACCTCTTAGGAGCCCCATTGATGTCTGCCTTCTTCTCCTGTTTAGAGAGCACTATGAGGAGGCCCTTCCTTGATTCACTAATTTATTGATTCCCAGACATTTATTGACTTCTCACTATGTGTTAGGCACAGTGCTATGTAGACCCTGGGAAATCCCTGTCCTCATGGAGTTTATAATTTCTGGAAAGAAACTATTATAACACCATGATCAGTGCTCTGAAGGCCTTATCAACACAGGGTTCTATGGGGCGTCTAAGTTAGTCTTGGCAAGAGAAGGAGTGAACGTTTCATGGAAGTTGATTCCTGAAGGAGGTGGCCAGGAAAAATGAGTGAAGAACATTCCAGGCACGGAAGATAACAGGCAAAGTCTCAGAAATAAGTAAGAGCTTGATCTCTTTGGGTGACTGCAAGCAGCTCATTTTGCTGGAGAATAGCTTGAGGAAGAGTCAAGAGAGAAGGATTAAAGAGTGAAGTAGGGGTCAGGTCATAAAGGGCTTTGTAAATTTATTGAGATGTTTGGACTTCATCTTGAAGGGGAAACCATAGAATTTTTTTAAGCAGAGAAGACAACATTGCTTACATTTTTCAGGTGAGCAAACTGAGGCTCAGAGAAGGGATCTGAGTATCTCAGGGTCACTGATATAATCAAAGGTAGCAGAGGGGCAAACATATCCTAGTCTTTAGACTCAATATGGTACTTTTGCATCCGTTTAGAATGCATGGCCTCTCCTGTGCAGAAGGGGGCACTGTCTTCCAGGATTTGCCACCGTGTGGCTGGAACGCTGCTCCTGTCCGCCTCCTGGTCCTTCCCTTTTTGTAATTACTGACTTGTTTTTACAGCCCTGAGTTCTGGGAATTAGGCATGTAAGCTCCCAGTTATTGAGAGGTGCCTGCCACTTGTGCTTTGGGTGCCTTATCTTTTTTTTTTTTTTAAGATTTTATTTATTTATTTGACAGAGAGAGAGATAGCGAGAGCAGGAACACAGGCAGGGGGAGTGGGAGAGGGAGAAGCAGGCTTCCCGCTGAGCAGGGAGCCCAATGTGGGACTCGATCCCAGGACTCTGGGATCATGACCTGAGCCGAAGGCAGACGCTTAACGACTGAGCCACCCAGGTGCCCCAGGGTGCCTTATCTTATTTCATGCTCTCTGCAACTTTCATCAGCTCTATTTTACATGGATTCAAAAGACTAGTCACCTGCCTGACGTCACACAGCTGAGGAGAGGAGGGGCTGGGACCCCGATCTGCCTGATCTTAAAGCCCTGAGCTCAGCTCACACTATCCTGGGAGGAAGGGTATGGAATTCTCACTCCTACTATATTCTTGCAGCTGATAGATTCAACAGCAAGCCACAGCCCAGGCTTCCAGGGAGAGCCCAAAGGTGGGTTTGGGGCTTGGGGTGGAGCTGGGTATCTTCTCCACCTTTACTGGGCTTAACTGCGTTTTCTTCCAGTGGTAGGAATAACAGCATCTCTAGGAACTGGGCTCCACCAAAATCATCCTCTTAGGGACTCTGAGGAACAGGTAATACCTCATGTGCCCCAGAACAGCGGAAGATGTTGGGGGAGTGGAGTTGAAGAGCCCAGTTAATATGTCTACTGCTTCCTTGCCCCAACATCAGGGAGAAATATGGAGCTTCTGGCAAAAAGAAGACCCAAAAGCCTATGTGATTCCTAAGGGAGGGGCACGGGAAGGCTATTTTGCTACTGGGTCACATTAGGGGTATAGGATCCTTCAGGCCTCCATGGCAGCTATTAGCAGAGCCAATACCTCTCCTTTCTCCCTATGACCTCCAAGTCTCTGTCCAGGCTCCTGGCTCTTACAGGCCAGTTAGGTCCTGGATGCGTTCTAGGAGCAGCTCTGGTAGTGGGGTTCTGTTGAAAAGTTGGACCCTGAGTCCCAAGGCTATGAACACACATGGGCTTCTCGCTGAGCCTAGACTAATGCCACCTAGCCCTGGCAGGTCCCAGATGTGGCCCTGCAGTTCTTCTTGGCCCAGGCACGGAGGAAAAGACTGCACGAACAGCACGAAATATGGATCCAAGAGGAACTGAGGTATTTGGAACAGGAGGAGGAGGTGGCAGGTGACCAGGTCAAAGGCCTGGTGGCTGGAGAGGAGGTAAGGAGGGTCAAGTAGGGGACCTGAGGCTTATTCTAATTGGTCCAGGCACTGTGCTGGGCGCTGGGATCCAGCCTCAGTCACAACAGAGTGGGCCATACCCTCTCTCCTGGTCCTCACAGCTTTGTGGGGGACAGATGAAGCCATTTTCAGGGCTAAAGTGCTGTGATGCAGGGAGCTAAGGGCTTGCGGGAACAGAGAGGTGTGCCGGACCCAGGCTGGAGTGGATCACAGACGATGGCATTTAGCTGAGACAAAAAACCAAATCAGCCAAAGGAATTCACGGGACTGAGCTCTGCTTGGGCAGTCTGTACTTATCACATAGAGGCAGAGTACATATAACTCGTTTGAACAAATTAAGAAAACAAAACTTGTGTCCATGGGGGTTGTGGGGATATGTTCTGAGGACAATACTGTATGAGCAAAAGTCCAGAGGGAAGCAGTGGCAAAGTAGTCTGGGTATTGCAAATTGTCCATCTGGTGGGCCCTGGCAGGTGCAGGTCAGAGGAGAGGCTAAAGAGACCAGTGTGTGCCATGCCTCTGATTTGGACTTTACCCTAAGAATGACAGTGAACCACTGAAAGGCATGTGTCATCTCAGTTCTGCCCCTCACTAGCCATGTGAATTTGGCAAGGTTAGGTCACTTCTCTGATCCACAGTTTCCAAATCTATCTACCAGATTTGGAAAACCAAAATGGCAACTACCTCATATGGTTTTCATTTGATAAACTGAAATAACACACATGAAGTGTTTAGAACAGAGCCTGGCACACGGGTGGCACTGAACAAAGACTATGTATTATCACTGAAGGCCTCCAAGAAGAGGCAGAGATGGCCCCGGGAGCAGACAGTGCTGAGGCTCCAGCTGGAGGCCCTTCAGGCAGAGCAGGACACTGCGGAGCGGGACCTCGCAGCCCTCTATGACCTGCACGTGCAGGCTGCCCGAGCTCAGATACGCCATATGCTGCAGGTCAGTGAGGTCAGAAGGCAGGCCTTGAAGTGGTTCCAAGGCTGACTGACTGACAGGCATCTCTGAATCTGGGCACAGGTATTCCGAGCCTGGCGAAGGCTGTGGGAGGAGCAGGCCATGACCACTGAGCATCACCACCGAAGCCTGCTGGCTGGTGTCCTGCAAGACAACATCGACCTGGCCACGCAGAACCAGGAGCTCCAAGCCCAGAACCAGCAGCTTCGGCAGGGAGTAGAGTAGGCTGACGCCAGTCATTGCCGGATTGCTACCCTGGGGAGAAATCTGATCGGTAATCCTGCAAGGGTGGCTTCCTTTCTCTTCATTCTTAAGGGGCCTAGAAAGGAGAGGGAGATGGGACTCAATAACCAAGCTAACCTTCATTATGGATAATTAACACTACTACTAAATCAGGTCTCACTGTCAGTCCCTGTTAAGCGCCTAATATCCGCAACTTCATTTTAGCCTCTCCCACTACCCTATATAGTGATAGGTGCCATTTGACCCCCATTTCAGAGGTAAGGCAACTAAAGCTTGGAGAGGTTAAGTAACTGCCCAAGGACAGTCAGCTAATAAGTGACAGAGCCAGAATTCAAATTCAAGCCTGGTTGGCCATAGTTCTACATTGCACATAGCGGTTCACAAGATGCAGTGTGCATTGGAATCATTTAGAGAGCTTATTAAAGAACAAGAAAAAAGAAAAAAAGATTCCCAAACCCTACCCTACTTCCTAAGATTCTCCAATAGGTCTCACTTTTTTTTTCCTTTTAAAAATTTTTTTAAGTTTACTAGGTATTCTCCCATGGGAGCAGGGCCTCATGTTCCTCTGGCCATGAGGAGAGATGACAGGAAGAAATATCAATGAGGGAACCAGAGGAAATGAGAATCAAAACCATACTGAACCCATGAGTTCTCTAGCCTAAAATCTAGTTTGTCCTGCCAGGCCCAGTACCTTCTATTCCCAAGAATCCCTCCAAATTCCCCACAGCGCCCAAGTTTGTGCTTCAGAGAAATCTGGAGAGTTCTACGACGGAGAACAGTCTCCATTCCCTGGAGCCCTAAAGGAAATAATGCTCCTGGCAACAACTAGGAGAAAAGAGTCTTTCCCCCTAGTCTGTAAGTTACTCTAGCATTAAGACATTCAGGGCACTAGGGGCACAAAATTATGTTTGAGTGAAGATATGCAACACGGAAGACACAGGACTACCATAGCCAATTGCAGGAACCACCTGCACCCCAGAACACTTTATTAAGACTTTATTGCTTACATAGAGACACTGATTGAGCTACACCAAATTTCCCTGTGCCTGGTTCCAGGTCACTCTGTGTAGAGCTTCCCTAAACTGTTGAGAGCTGGGACACTGCTAGGCAGGGGCAGGACCCAGAGTGAGAAGAATGGTACCTCCTAGGAACTGTAGAGGGGGCAGTGGGCTTGGAGAGGGCCCTTGGGGTGAGCAGAGAGGTCAGGAGTGTAGCCTTAAGCCAGGGCCCAGGGGCAACATTCCCTGAGATGAGTCAAGCTCCAGCCCTCTCTGGGGTTTCCAGAACAAAGGCTGGATGGGTGTGGAAAGCAGCACTGTGGAGGGAGCATGGGGCACTGTCTCCAGGTGCTGCTGGAGCTGGGGGAGCTTGGAAGAGTGGCCTGGGTGATCGATATAAAAGCTGTGGCAATCGGGCTTTCCTGCATTACAGTGAGGGCTGAATGTCTCTAATGGGGGAGTCACGTACCAAAGCTGGGCTGGAGTAGCCCGCACCAGGCCTGGGGGCAACGGGTCTGCTGGGGTGACCACAGGAGGCAAGGAAAAGCCAACTGGTGCCCATACCCCACTTGAAACAACTGCATTCATGCAGGATGAGGCAGGGAGCCCCCTCCATTGGGGGTGGGGTCATTTCTAAGGCCTAGGTATTGATGCTTCCCCAATTCCTTAGTGTGGATGGACTTCTGGGAAGTTAAGTTTCTTTAATCAAACCCAGTCTTCAAGTCTCCTGGGGTAACCCTTCATTCACCCACCTCCAGAGACTAACCTAGCTGCTCTCACCACCCCTTTTGTCACAAGGCACTTGTTACAGGGCTGGCGGCTGAGGAAGGGTCCGGAGGCCTGGGAGGTGGCTCTCATGGTGGTACCCAATCCACAGGGTCAGGAGTCTGGGTGGAGGTGGTCAGGGGCTAGCGGCTGCCATAATACAGGCGCACAGCCAGACCAATGAGCAGCGTGGCCAGGAAGAAGGCAGCAGTGAGCTGCAACCGCAGCAGGGCTGCCGAGAGCACGGCATTGACCACCAGTGAGCAGGACACAACAAACAGGCGTGTGATGCTGCTGCCGTGCTTCATGACGGCTGACATGAGCAGTCCATTTAGTGCCTGGCTCAGCACCACAAGCGCTGCCCATCCGGAGAAACCCTCCAGGAGGCCGGGGCCAGGGCCGCCACCTGCATGCAGACCTAGATTCAGGAGCACACCGAAAGTGTAGAGGAAGAGGTTCTGAAGTGCTAGGGGCAGCCTCTGTCGCTTCATAAGCAGTTCTGTGTACACGGACGACAGGCCCGAGATGAGGCAGTACAAGATGAGAAGCAGCAGTCCCAGTGGAGTGATATGCAGGGGCATGGGGCCAGCAGCAGCTGCTGAAGGGGGTCCAGGAAGGGTGTTCCCAGGGTCCTGGAGGCCCCCAGCTGCATAGCAGGCCCCTGCTGCCATCAGCAGCAGCAGTGCTAAGCCCTGGCGTGCAGAGAGGCGGTGTTGGAGACAGAGGCAGTAGAACAGGGCCGTGCTTCCAATCTTGAGATTGCTCAGCACCTGGTAGGTGCTGGGGTCCATGTAACGTTGAAGATAGATCACCAGGTTGTTGTTAGCTCCGTAGAGTAGGGCTGATAGTGCAAAGGGGGCAGCCTGGCGCCATGGTGGGGCCCCCCGGGGCCATGCTTGCCAGCCCACCAAGAGGGAGAAGGCGCACAGCAGTAGTTTGGTCAGCTCAGTCAGCAGCACGGCCGAGGAGGGCCGGAAGGGCACTCTGCCGTTCACATGGCACAGTGCCAGCAACGGGGCATGGGCGCCATACACGGCGGTGGACAGGAGCAGCATCAGGGTCCAGCGGGCCTGCCTGGGACGGCCCAGGCCTGGCGTACCCCCGTCCTCTACACTCATGCCCAAACCAGCCCCCGGGTGGCCTGTGTAGCTAGCAAGGAGGCAGCAGGAATTGTAACAAGTTTGGGGAACATCAGTATGGAGCCAGCTCGCAAGACGGAGGAGCCGTGGTACATCGCTAGAGAGAATACTGAGAATCAGAGTCAGCTGCAAACTCCACAGTCAGGGCTGGAAGACGAAGGGGCTGGTGGCCCTAGAAGCCACAGTCTCGGGGCCAGTCCCATGGGGTTAAGGAGGGGCGTCCCAACTGCTGGCTGATAAGCCACTGTTTACCCTCTGCAGGAAGGAAAGCAAGGATGAAGGCTGTGGACAAGTTGGAGATAGCAAGAGGGTGATAGGTGGGGAAGCCAAATATGGTGTCTGTGGTTGAAAGGCCTCTCCCTGCAGGCCCGAGGTGCTCATCCTTCCTCCCCCATGGGATCCAGAGCTAGTCAGGCCCCTTTCGCAATGACCGAAGATAGTCCCTCAGTGTCTTCTCCACATTGGGCACGGCATATGCCTGAGCTGCGTAGATGCCAGTGCAGGTACCCACAGCAAAGCCCAATACTGCTGATGCCCTCAGTTTGGCCACCACATAGCCGGCTAAGAAGCCCTTGAGGAATGGGGAGGACATGAGCGAGCCATCCTGTGGAGCAAAATGAAGGAGAAAACTCAGCCAGGGTCTCCCTTCTCTATCCAGGATCTACTCAAGCTCACCCTAGAGCATCCCACCACCTGCTCCTCCTTACTCTAAAAAGCTGCAGTATTCTTTCCAAAGATTCTCTCAAGGTTCTAGAGGCAGAAAAAGAACCTAGAAGTCCTGATCACACAATCTCAGAACCCTGTGGTTAGAAGACTCCAACCACAGAACCCTACGACCACAAAGCTACAGAGATGTCCCTGAGGAATCTGACCCCTGCCGGCTTTTCCAGCATCACTTCCTATCACGCTCCCCATTACTGTAGCCAAACTAAATTATTGTCACTCCCCATATTCATCATGCTACTTCCAACCATGAGAGCTTTGCATATGTTGTTCCATCTGCCTGAAATGTTCTCTTCTCTCCTCTTTACCTAGTTAACTTCTATTTAAGATGCCAGTTCAAGTGTCATTTTCTTAGGGAAACTTTCCTTGGGGGTCACAGAGAACTGGCCCTCAATAACCATTTGCTGAATAAATCTCTATTACCCATTCAAAAGTGTATAGGTCAATGCAGTCCAACGGTGGGTTGCGGGGGGAGTGGTAGGCAGGTGCAACTTTACCTGGCTCACACCACTGCTGACTTCGTCTTCCACACGCTGCTGCAGGCGTTCCAGCTGGTTCTTGAGAAATGCCAGGTCCTTAAGCTTGGGCAGAGAATCCTAGAACAAGAAAGAAGCCGGCTCCAGCAGGTTAACGCAGCCCTATTCTCTGCTCAGGTCTATCAGAGGCTGGGTGGGTGGGGGTGTGAGCATGAGAAATCTCTTATAAAAACTTCCTGCGATGATGGTGGTAACGAAAAAAAAGACATCCAAAAGTGAATTCACAGGGGAGCCTGGGTGGCTCAATCGTTAAGTGTCTGCCTTCGGCTCAGGTCATGATCCCAGGGTCCTGGGATCGAGCCCCGCATCGGGCTCCCTGCTCATCAGGAAGCCTGTTTCTCCCTCTCTCACTCCCCCTGCTTGTATTCCCTATCTAGCTATGTCTCTCTCTGTCAAATAAATAAATATTGAAAAAAAAAAAGTGAATTCACACAGGGGTCATGGAGGGGGTGACAGATGGGATCTGCATCTGTGACAACCCTTACAGAATTTTATATAGCAAGCAGTGTGTAGGGAGGCAAAAGGAACAGCTAGGACACCTTCAGTTGGATTTATCAGGCTGACTGACTCGACTATTAAGCTACATGAAAGTGGCAACCAGTCAGTCTTGCCTACTGGGTCCCCAAGCCTAAGTGCGGATGGTGCTAAACTTAAGACCAATGGTGAATAATGGCCTGAGGCACTTCCCTGGACGCTCTGGGGTAAACCTGATTTCTGCCTGGGCTTCCCAAACAGAATGTGTGACTGGATGCGCTAGCTGGGGTGGGCGTGGGGTGGCTGTCTGCAGGAGTGTGGGTAAATGAACTAAGTGGCTCTGATCACCTCGAAGTATAAAATTCAGTGTGCGCGCAAGAAGAGTTTGAATGAGAATGTCCGTGTCCGTGTGGCTTGGAAACATTGTGTTTCCAGGAGGGAAATTTCGGGGGGCTAGGGAATGCAAGAGTGAGGAGTATGTCAGTGTGAGTGTGTCTGAGTGTGTGCCAGTAATTAAGGATCGGGAGAGGACACCTGGGAGATGCCCGGCTCAGCTTGCCTCGTGTAGTGCTCCGCTACTCCACTCCCCAGTGTTGAGGCAGTCGACAAGAGTATAAACCCGACAAAAGTAAAAACCCCATAAAGGGCACCCCTACTCAAGAGAGGCTCCAAGTATCGCCTCTCCCAAGGACTAAAACGGTGTGAAGACCACCCCGCACTGCAGATAACCCTCACATTCACTCACCTTGTCATCCGCCATCTTCCCCGCCGAGCTTGTTGCGCAGGCGCAGCCCCGCCTCCTTCATGCTAAGTGCTACGGCCATCTTTACTGAGGGCGAAGGCACTTCCGGGGCATTTTTGGAAAGGGTGGAGGTGCTCTCCCGACGGCGGAGCCCGGGTAGTCTCCTTCTCTCAGGTACTCCCACGTGACGCCTCCGGCGCGACACAAGCTGCGTGTCCGCGCGCGCTCACGACCTGGACGTGATGAGCTCACTCGTGCGCATGTGCGCACTGCGCACGTTCGTCTGGCTGGACGTCCGCCCCTCGATGAGCTCAGAGTTGCGCCGTGATGTCAGCGGGGGCGTTGGCGTCGGTCGGTGCGCTTTTCCCGGAGCCACGCACGGAAACGTGCACCCACTTGGGGATCTAGAGGCCTGTTTACACGCGCCACCCCTCGGCGGGCGGCGCTGCTCAGGCTCGTCCTTTCCCGCCCCTGGGACTCGGCTCTTACCCCACCTTGTATTTGTGCAGCGCCCGTTGGCCTGGCCAGAGCAGAGAGGCTGGGTTTGTGAGGGCAGCCGCTCCGGAGGTCGAGCTGGGCTGAGATTGCGGGCCGGCGAAGGCCGGCGGGGACGCGGTCGGGGCTATGCTGGGCAAGGATTACATGCTGGCCATCATTCTGGTCAACTGCGATGGTGTGCACGGAGGGGCCCGATGGGAGGATGGGGAGCTGAGGGGGAACGAGGGAGTCGACGGGGTATGTCTCAGGGTGAGGACCAGGGGACAAGTGATCCCTGGATCTTTGCGCTGTAGAGGACCTCCTGGACCTCCATCCTAAGGATTGTCCCTTTGGGTTGGAGTGTTCTTTTTTTTTCTTTCTTTAATTTATTAATTTGAGAGAGAGAGAGAGCACAAGCGGGAAAAGGGAGAAGCAGGCTCCCTGCTGAGCAGGGAGCCAGCCCCATGTGGGGCTGATCCCAGGACCCTGAGATCATGACCTGAGCCCAAGGTAGCTGCTTAAAGGACTGAGCCACCCAGGCGCCCCTGGAGGTTGGTTCTGACAGGGTTATTCTGAACACACCAATATGCCTTCCCTCTCCAATCCCGTGATTCCTCTCCCCATCCCATGTTCCTGTAGATGACTTGTGGGGGGACCAGAGTCTTGAGGGGGAGCCAGGGCTGCCCCCTGGCTGGAGGAAGATACGAGATGCTGCAGGTACTTACTACTGGCATGTACCCAGTGGCAGCACCCAGTGGCAGCGCCCAACCTGGGACACAGGCGATGCAGAGGATCCAGGCACGGTAGGTGGAGTGTGAGGAGGGGGGTCTGAGCCTGTGTGTGGATCTAGGCCTGCTGCCACACTGACCTAGTTCCCTCTCTACAGAGGATGGAGGGGATTTGGGGACTTCGGCCCCCCAAGGGGAGATCCTTCTCTAGCCTGGAGAGCTCACTGGACCGCAGGTAACAGGGATAGGCCAGGCAGAATGAAAGACTTGGGGTTCCATGATATTCAGAGATGCAGCTGGACTCACATTTTGCTTTCAAGCCCAGGTTCTTGGCTCTGTCCCATTTCTTGAGACTTAGTATTTTGAAGTTTGTCCCTTGTTCCATGATCTGTGTTTTTCTACATGTTCTTTCCTATTCTGGGTACTGATAAACCACATTCTAGATCTTGGCCACTGTACTAAGCTCTTTTCTGTGGGGGTTCCTGTCCTGTGTTCTAGAGAGTCTTGTCTCAATTTGGGGTTTTGGTCCAAGTTCTGGATCCTGTTCCATGTTTGCAACTTTTATTCTATGTCCTGTGTCCTGAATTTTTGTTTGAATTTTAAACCTCACTCTGTGTTATATTCATTTAATATGTCCTGGGCCCTCTCCCACTCTGGTTTTATATTTGGGGCACTAGGTTCTGGGTCTTATCCCACATCTCATGCCCATCAAGCAGTCAGGGCTTCCCTACTGTCCCTTCTGTAGGAAGTGTGGTCACCTTACGAGCTCTGGCTCTCTTCCAGGAACTCTCTGCCCTGGTATGGTGAGGAGTCCTACATCCAGAGTGTGGAGCCAGGGGCTAAGGTAGTGTCTTGGGCCTGAGGGCCCAAGGAATGGTGTGGGGTGGTGGATTGTTCCAAGGGAAAGGTCAGGGGTGGGAGTGGGCTGGGAAGAAGTGATGAAGTGTGAAGGGAGTGGGTACCAGAAGGTTTATGTGTGTGGAACCTGCAACATCTCCCATCCTATTCTGCCTCCTGTTCCACTTCCATGTCCACCTCCACTTACTCAGAGCCCTCCTGTCCTTTCCCCTAACCCGTCAGTGCTTTGCAGTCCGCTCCCTGGGTTGGGTAGAGGTACCCGAAGAGGATCTGGTACCAGGGAAGAGCAGTATTGCAGTCAATAACTGCATCCAGCAACTGGCCCAGACTCGCAGCCGTAGCCGCAGCCAGCCCCCAGATGGTGCCTGGGGTGAGGTGAGCTGGCTGGCCCTTCAAGGGATTCAGCCCAGGGCCCAGCAGAGACAGTTGTTGCTGAATTGCCTGTTCTCCGTGGCATCCACCTTCGTCTGAGCTCTGGACTGACCTTTCCTTGGCAGGGCCAGAACATGCTGATGATCCTAAAGAAGGATGCCATGAGCCTGGTGAATCCTCTGGACCACAGTCTGATCCACTGCCAGCCTCTGGTGCACATCCGTGTGTGGGGTGTGGGCAGCTCCAAGGGCCGGTGAGGACCCCTACATCCCCCTTCAAGTGAGAGTTGCTCCTCCCTCCCTCCTGCAGGCTGTGATCCCCACTGATGCTGATCCTCTGTACTTGAACCCCTGGACACAGATTCTCTGACATGGA
This sequence comes from Leptonychotes weddellii, assembly GCF_054177405.1. Taxonomy (NCBI): domain Eukaryota; kingdom Metazoa; phylum Chordata; class Mammalia; order Carnivora; family Phocidae; genus Leptonychotes; species Leptonychotes weddellii. The sequence goes on from NC_138375.1 coordinate 110,276,518, forward strand.
CCCAAGCTCTGCCTCCCCTGCCTGGTCCAGCTGTGGTTGGGGAGGGTGGGCCCAGCTCAGCAGGGACGGATGGGGGAGAGCCTGAGAGGCTGGGCTGATTCTCTCCTGTGCTCCCACATGCTTCCGGAACAGTGACAGGTGAGCGACAGCCCGGTGCCTTGAGCCCCAGCCCTGACCTCCTTATTCTATCCCCACCATGTCCTTTGCCTGACTCACCAGTCTCCTGCAGGCACTACAGGTCCCTGTTCCTACCCAGCCTCTACACTACCCCAATCTCCACCCCTGCCCCAGCCCCATCTCTCACCCTGCTAGGGACTTCGCTTTTGTGGCGGGTGACAAAGACAGCTGTATGCTCAAGTGCCATGTGTTTCGCTGTGATGTCCCTGCCAAGGCCATCGCCAGTGTCCTACATGGGCTCTGTGCCCAGGTAAGGGCCAAGAATGGGGCAGGAATTGTGGGTATGGAGCTGGTCTGAAGCTTCCAAGGTGGTTGGGTCAGGGAAGTATTGACCCTCTCCCTTTATCTCATGCTGGTTGCACTGTGTTTCAGATCTTGTCAGAGCGAGTAGGTGTCAGTGGTGATTCCCCTTGCTCCTCCCTAGACCCCATCTCCCCCGAAGACCTGCCACGGCAAGGTATGGGGAGGGAGGTCTTGCATTGCAGTAAGAGGCTACTTTAGTGAAAGTTTGGGCTGTTTAGTCATGGTTGTTTAGTACTTCCCTGGAGATGTGGGACTTCTGATGTGTGCTGGTTCCAGGGATCCCAAACTCTGAATTGGAGGAGCATCCATGGCCTTCCTTTTACTAGCTCCAGTTCTCAGAAGGATGGGTAAGGGGGTCATTGAGAGAGTGCTCAGGCCAACTTGCTGCGTGTACATTTCAGTGGAGCTGCTGGATGCAGTGAGCCAGGCTGCTCAGAAGTACGAGGCACTGTACATGGGGACCTTGCCAGTCAACAAAGCCATGGGTGAGGACTGAGCTGGGTGAGGACTGAGCTAGCTGAGGAGGTGGGCTACATGAGGTCAGGGAAGGTGGGTATGGTAGGGTCTACCACCATTTCTCAGAGTGCTCCCATGGCCCTGTCCGGCCTACGGTGTGCCATCCTTCCCAACTCAGGATTCTAAGCCCAGCCCCAGCCCTTCTATTGCCATCTCTCTGAATCCCAAGTCCGTGAGAGGGGCCTAGACACTCCCCGCAGATCCCTTTTTTCTTTACATCTGGGCGACACTATGGTGGGCATGTCCCCCCAGGCATGGACGTGCTGAATGAGGCCATTGGTACCCTCACCACCCGGGGGGACCAGGATACCTGGGTCCCTGCCATGCTCAGTGTGACTGACTCTCTAATGACTGCACATCCCATTCAGGTACCAGAAGAAGGTGAAGGTGGGGGCTGTGGAGGGGTGGGAGGGATGCTCAGGGGCTCATTGCTTGCTATTGGAAGAGCTCACTGGGTCCAGCCAGTGCCCAGTCCTCTAGTGACCAGGCCTGGTGTGGGCAGGCAGAAGCTGGTGCAGAGGAGGAACCACTATGGCAGTGCCCTGTGCGCCTTGTGACCTTTATTGGGGTTGGCCGTGACCCTCACACCTTTGGCCTCATTGCTGACCTGGGCCGTCAGAGCTTCCAGTGTGCAGCCTTCTGGTGCCAGCCCCATGCAGGGGGACTCTCTGAAGCTGTGCAGGCTGCTTGCATGGTGAGTTACGGGTGGGGATGGGTGGGTGGGGTTGCCCTGCAGCTGCTCTGTACTGGTGACTGGGGCTCAGGATTGGCACCCTCCAGAAATCACAAACCAGTAATCCCAGGGCTGACTATAGTAAACTACTCTTTTATTTGGCCCTCATGCTGTTTTTAATAAGTTCAAGTTAGTTGCTAATATTTAAAGCCAGAATATTTCATGTTATTAATTGCTATTCCTGTTTCTCTTAAAATATCAGAAGCTCTGATACTGGGTCCACACATATAAATTTCAACATTCAGTTGAATTGTGTAGGGGCTGTTCGTGGTAGGGTGGGCACTATTTCTCCTGTTTCTCTCGTTTAGGTTATTTCCTGGCATCTGTGCACATTGGAATGTGGGATGCTTGCACTCTATGAATTCAGCTTACTCTTTCCTTAACAAACATGAGTGCCTACAGGGTCCCGGGCACCATACTGGATCCTGGGAATTCACTGGTAGAGAAGGCACAGACTTTGCCCTCACACAACACTCAGGTTAGATCAGAGACAGACCAGAAGGGAGTTGTACACCACAGGATGATGGAGATAGCCCATTCCAGAAGGCCACCTGAAAGAGGTGATAGGAAGCTGAGAATTGAAGGTTCAAGGAAGAAGTTTGGTAAAGGGGAATGGGACAGAAGGTGTGCCAAATACAAGGACGCCCAGCTGTGAAGATGAGAGCAATACTGGTGGATTAGGGTATCTAAAAGAATCTAGTGTATCTGGAGGGGTGGATGAAGTGAGAGATGGGGGCAGAAAAAACATCAGGTCATGGAAGAACTTAGAGATTGTGGTCATGAGTTTATTTTGTCCCAAGTCACTTTGAGCCATTGAAAGGTTTTGAGCAGTGAGTTTAAGTTTGTGGGTCAGGAAGATCACTTAGGATACATTATGGGTAAGTCTGAACTCCAGTTCTATCATTTTTTGCCTAGGTGACCTTGGGCAAGTTACGTATATTCTCTCTGAACCAAAATTTCTTCATTTGCAAAATGGTAATAACGCCTGATAAATAACTTTGAATTAAGTTAAATTATGGGAAGCACTTAGCACAGTGTCCAGCCCTCCTTAAATGCTCAGTAAATGTCAGATTTTCTGTTTTTGTTATTGAGCTCCCTGGGAATGCTGTAGGGGCTCCAGATGGGGCCGACTACCAGCCTCATTCATAGCAGACTGAAGCCATGGCCAGTTGCCTCTTCTGCAGAAGCTTTCAGGGAGTCCAGGGGCAGAAAGGAGCTGGATCCTCACATTCCCCTTTTCCCTAGGTTCAGTACCAGAAGTGTCTTGTGGCCTCTGCAGCTCGAGGCAAGGCCTGGGGTGCCCAGGCCCGTGCTCGCCTGCGGCTCAAGCGGACCAGCTCCGTGGACTCCCCAGGAGGTCCCCTCCCGCTCCCCCTGCTCAAAGGAGGGGTTGGGGGTGCAGGGGCAGCCCCTCGAAAGCGGGGTGTCTTCTCTTTTCTTGATACCTTCCGTCTGAAACCCTCTCTGCTCCATATGCCCTAAGTTAATCCAGGAGGACTGGGTAAGGAGGCTCTGGGTCCATGCCCAACTCTATACCCCTTCATTCTCCAGGGGCCTGTAGCCTCTCACTCCTTGAAGCCTTCTCTGCCTGCCCCTCCGGCTCTTGCCTACCCTCTGTTTATTGCCCGGTTTATTAAATATTTATAGGGATGACTGAGAGGCCCTGCACCACAACCCAGGCCCCTGGCTGCCCTTTCCCTGGGTCCCTGTGTTCCTTGCCCCTGTCCAGCCCTGGACAGTTGGCTCTACCTCAGCAACACTTTATAGCAAAATCAGTACAAATAAAAATCCCTCAGTGACCTCACTGGGTGTGAGTATATTGGGCCTGGGACAGGGTTGGGGGTTAACACCTGCGTGAGGTGAGTGTCTGTGTCTCTGCTTGGTGTTGGCTGCCTGTAGTCACATGAGGACATGGGTGTGGCAGAAATCTGACTTCATTCTTTCAACAAATGTATTTTCTAAGGTCTGTGCTAGACAGTGGGGACATAAAATATGGTTCCACCTTCAGAAGGGGAGATGAACAAGCATTAAATAAGGTAGATAATACATAGTACAACTAGGAAATCTCAGGGTTGTGGAGGCTCCAGTAAGATACTTAACCTGACCTAAGTACTGAAGGAAAGTGAATACTAGTTACTGAGCCTAGGGAGTATAAATGTGCAGGGCAGTAGACAGAGGTGAGGTTCTAGAATTCCAGCTGGTTAGATCACACACGGACATTTGTGAGGAAGGAGTTTCTGGTGGTTAAAACTTACTCCTGAGAGCAACTGTGACAAGAGTTTGAACCTACAGGGGATTAGGGCTCCTAGAGCGCCGCCTCTTGGAAAACAGGCCCCTTTAGTGCCTTGTGAGCAGGGCCCCGATGTTTTATTAGCTGGAGATTTCGAGTACCTCAGGGAGCTGGGGCAGCGTTCCCACAGTGGCTCCCGGCATTTCTGAACAGCCTTTCAACGTAGAGGGCTCCTGGCAACCGGCCGGCCCGGGGGCGGCCCCGACCCGCTCGGGTGTACGGCCGCCCCGGAAGTGACGCGCTGTGCTGCCTGCCTTGCGGAAGTGGAGATGGCGGAGCTGTACGTGAAGCCGGGTGAGCGCGGCCGGCGGCCTAGGGGCGCTGGGTCGTCCCCCTACCCAAGCTGAAGGCAGCTACTGCACGGGGAGGGGTGGAGCCGTCGTCTCTCCGGGGCTCGCTTCACATGTCCCCTCACTTCCGCAGGCAACAAGGAGCGTGGCTGGAACGACCCGCCGCAGTTCTCCTACGGGCTGCAGGCACTGGCTGGGGGACCCAAGCGCACGCCGCTCACCAAGAGGGTCGCCGCTCCCCAGGATGGCTCCCCCAGAGGTGCGTGGGGGCCCTGTGCGCGGAGACCGGCCGAGAGGGCGGTGCCAGGGATAAACTTGGCCCGAGGGCCCTTTTTGTGCCCCTCTGAGGTCTGAGAGGTTGAGCTCCATAAAGGGGCACAGGGCAGGCCCTTTTCGGGGCTCCTTCTCTACTGACATTTATGTCAATAAATGGTAAGTTTCAATAGAATCTCTCTTTGCTTTCACTGTAGGTGAGCTCATCCAGACCTATGTTGTTTTTTTTTATAGTTTTTATTCTTAAATTGTTTCCACATTTTATTTCCAACTTGAATACCATAGCGATATATTCATTTGTCTTGTGCTACATCTTCACTTGGTTCTATGATAAGCATCCAGACTTAATGTGGTCATTCATTCATTCATCCAGTGTTATCTACTGAGCATCTCCGAGCCAGACACTGCTTGAGGACAAGCTAGACAGCAGTGAACAAGACAAAAAAGGTTTCTGTTTTCATGTCTATCTCCAAAGCTAGGCTACACTTTAGCTTTGGAGATAGACTAAGTAGTGGTAAGGGCTCTGCAGAAGAAACAGGGTAATGCAAGAGTGACTTTGTAACTAAGTTAGGTGGCTGAGGAGCTAAGTTTAAGCTGAATGGTTAAGATCTAGCCAAGCAAAGATCAGGTGTGAGAGCATTCCACATGCTGGAAACAGTGCAAAGGCCCTGAGAACAAGTTTGGCAAATTCAGAGACTGAGGGAATACCTAATGGCTAGAGCATAGTGGCTTAGGTAGAGAAATTAAAATCTGAGAAGTAGGCAGGGGCCAGATCATAGTGGGTTTTATAAACCAGGATAAGGAGTTTGTATTTTTGTCTGGGTAAAGTTGGAAGCCACTGAGAAGTTTAAAGTAGAGGGAGGGACACCTTTACTTCTGAGCATGTCCTGTGCGAACAGCTGGAGCTATGGCCCCCCAAAAGAGGCTCAGATTTAGCTCTTTCAACACCCCTAAGTTATCCACACTCAGCACTGCAGAGAAATGACACAAACCAGGGTTTTTAAATTATTATTTTTTTAAAAGAAAGGGTGAGTGGGGGAGGGGCAGAGGGAGCGAGAGAGTCCCAAGCAGGGAGAAGCTGATGCGGGGCTCAGTCTCACGACCCTCAGATCATGACATGAACCAAAATCAAGATTCGATGCTTAAATGACTGAGCCACCCAAGTGCCCCACAAACCAGGGTCTCTTAACCTTGGCACGACTGACATTTTGGGCCAGATAATTCTTTGTTGTGCGGGACTGTCCTGTACTTTGTAGGATGTTTGTAGCATTCCTGGTTTCTACCCACTGGAGGCCAGTAGCATTCACTCAGTTGTGACAGCCAAAAGCACCTCCAGACATTTGCCCCTGGGGGCAAAATCTCCCCAGCTTGAGAAACACTGACTGATGTACATCTTAAAAAAGATCACTGTGCCTGCTGTATGGAAAACAGATTTTAGCGAAGATGTGGAAAGGCAAATTAAGAGGCTATTTCGGTAACATGGGCAAGATCTAACGATTTGGACAAGAGTGAGAGTATAGCGGTAGCAGGAATTGGATAGATATGGCATACGTTACTGAGGAAGTCAGTAGGAATAGATTTAGGTGAGAGAAAGAAGAATCAATATAACTTAAACTTTTCGCTTGAGGTACTGGCTGATATTGTTCACAGATATGGGAAACCAGGGGATGGGGGGCAATAAAGGTTTGGGGGGAGGGGAAAAGCAAGCTTCGTCTTGGACGTGTTAAATTTGGGCTGCTACTATAGGGAGAGGTCTAGGCCAGAATTACAGAAATGAGTCATGATGGTATGGATGGTGTTTGGTGTGGGCTCGAATGAGGTTACTTAAAAAGAATGTGTGGATAGAGGCCTAAAGAGGGTCCAAGATGGAGCCCCAAGGCTCTCTAGCATTTCAAGGTTGAGTAGAAAAGGAATTACTAAAGGGGCTTGAGAAATAGCTAAAGTAGCAAGAAGAAAAGTAAAATTTAGTCAGTAAAATTTTGACTCAACCATGATGGATGATGCTGAGAGGTCAGGACAGATTGAGAAAAGGGACCATGGGATTTGTCAAACTGAATTAAGACACTGGTTACCACAGAAGCAGTTTGTGATGAGAGTGGAAACCCAGCTGGATGGGCTGAGGAGAGAATGTAAAAAGAAGTAGAGAGACTAACTATAGACTATAGCTCATTCAAGAAATTCTGCTGTGAGACAGAGAGAAATGAGGCTGTGCCTAAGGATGGAATGTGAGATAAGGGAGGATTTTTGTTTTTGAGATGGTAAACACTAGAGCATGTTTGTATGCTGATGGGATGATTCTCTAGTGGGAGAACTGGTGGGCAGGAAAACAGGATAACTGCAGGAGAGAAACCTAGAGAAGACAAGAGGCTGGCATTAGTATAGCTGGAAAGATGGCCTCTGATAGGAGCAGGAAACTTTCATCTATCAGAGGAAGGAAAGTGGCCACAGGTACAGGCAGATTAGTAGAACTGGTGGTGAGAGGAGAAAGTTCCTGTTTAATGACCTCCCTTTTCTCAGTGAAATATGAGTTAGTGTTGGATGTAGAATGCAGGGAAAGGAAAAGTAGGGGGAGAAGATAGAAAAATTCAGGGAGAAAATATGGGAAGAGTTCTGAAGAATGGAAAAGTGAGGCAAAGGATAGGAACTCCAGATAGTGTTGGATACCTTTTAATATTTGTACCCATGAATTTAAAGTGTAACTCAACAGCATGGTTCTCTTTTTCCTCCTAACAAGTGCGGGCAAGTTGGGTTTACCAGGAAAGTGGGACAGTGGGAGGGGATAAAGTGAGGTAAGAGTGTCTATAAGGGAGTGATTTTTTTTTTTTAAAGATTTTATTTATTTATTCATCAGAGAGCGAGCGAGAGAGAAACAGCATGAGAGGGGAGAGGGTCAGAGGGAGAAGCAGGCTCCCCGCTGAGCCGGGAGCCCAATGTGGGACTCGATCCCAGGACTCCGGGATCATGACCTGAGCTGAAGGCAGTCGCTTAACCAACTGAGCCACCCAGGCGCCCTTATAAGGGAGTGATTTTAATGCATGAAATCTGATTGATTGGGCTGGAAGGATAGGAGAGGTGGTCAGGTTTTGGAGATGGCACAGTGTTGTTGAGAACAAGGCAGAGAGGAGTGAGAGGCTGAGGAAGGGTAGGAAAAATCATCATTGGAGACGAGGAGCTTAAGAAACTGAGAGGCCAGTCTATAAGATAAATTAATCATCCATGTCAGTGTTGATGCCTAGAAGTCAATTGACTTTTATCTTTTTTTCCATAGTGCTTTCGACCATCCCATTACTACAGGCAAAAACCGAGAGTCATCCTTGACTCCTCTCTCCCAATCCACAAAGTCCTGTTGCTCCCTCCTCCTAAATAAATCTCAGACCACTCCATTTCCCCTCATCTGCTCTCTAGTTCACGCCAGGATTCTCCTTCCTGGACTACTCCATTAACTTCCCAGCTGTTGTCCATGCCACCATTCTTGACCTATTCTCATCTATTTTTCACAGACCATACCGAGTGAATGTCTTAAAAAACAAGTCTAGTTACATCATCCCCTGCTTTTATAAACCTGCAGTGGCTTACCATTAACATTAGGCTCAAGACCAAACGCCTCCAAAGCCCTATACGGTCTGGACTCCTGCTTGCTTCTCCAGAGATAGCTAATACTGCTTTCTTCAGCGTTAATAATTTCCAGCCATGCAGGGCTGGTTTGTGGAACTTGAACAAGTCAGGACTTACCCGGCTCTTAGGCACTGCCCTTACCTCTGCCCAGTACATGATTCTTTGTGGCTGCAGCTACCTCATCCATTAGCTATTAACTTTGTGAACACTTTTTGTTACACAGTAATCTAGCAGTTGCACCTATATTCTTACTTAATCATCACTGCAATCCTGTGAACTAAGTGCTACTACCATGGTATCCCCATTTTATAAAAAAGGAACCCAAGCTCAGGGGTTAAGGGTAACCTGCCAAATGCCACGTAGTGGGTAAGCAAGGATAAACTTAGAAGTCACCTCAGAAGGCCTTCCTTGAACACTCAGTCTGGGTGGTTCCTTGTACTATACCCCCCTTTTGAAAAGATTTTATTTATTTTGAGAGAGAGCAGCGCTAGAGTGTGCATGAGTGGGGGGAGGGACAGAGGGAAAGGAAGAGAGAATCTCAAGCAAGCTGCCTCCATGCTGAGCGAGGAGCCTGACTCGGGGCTCCATCTCACAACCATGAGATCATGACTTAAGCCGAAATCAAGAGTCCAAGGCTTAACTGAGCCACACACCCAGGCGCCCCTACTATTCCTCTTTATTACATCACGTTTTCTTTGTAGCATGCAACATAATTTGGTAATTTTCTTGTGTGTGTGTGTGTGTGTGTGTGTGTGTGTTTTCTTTCCCTAGGATTTCTGCTCTGAGGTCAGGAACCTAATCCATCTGGTTTACTACTCTGTCTCTCATGCCTTACACATTGTCTGGCACATGGTAGAGACTTCATAAATATACATTTTTGAGTGAACGAGTTGTCCCAGAGAGTAGCCTTCTAGAAGGGATGAAGTTAGAATTGAGCTTTTTACCTGTTTTAGCCATGTTTGCTTGATCCCACTTTACCTTTTCAGTCCCCACCTCACAGACTTCTCCTGGGCCTCCCCCAGTGGGGCCTCCACCTCCTTCAGATAAGGCTTCCAGGCCCCCACCTGCGGGAAGTCATCCTGCCTCCAGTGTGGGGCCGACCAATTTCCCAGTCTTCGAATCTGAAACTCTTCTGGAAGATGTGCTCAAACCTTTGGAAGAGGCACTGGAGGACTGCCGTGGCCACACAAAGGTAATAAGCCCTGGCACACCAGTGGGGGGATAAAAGGACTGCGGTCCTTCGTTTTCTTACTTGTAAATTAGCACTCCAGAATGAGTTTCCGAGGATCTGAGAAACTCTGGAAATTGTAAAATTCTAGCCATATATGCATTTCTCTTGGGAGGAGATCCATAAGTTTTGTCAGACTCTCAGTGGGGCCTCTACCCAGAACTCTTAAGCGTTTCTCTGGGCCAGAGAAAGCAGGTCCACTTCCTATTTGGTGTTGCCTTTCCCCTGCTCCTGTTGGGCTAGCAGCACTGACTTGGAGGGGGCTTCTGTCTCTCAGAAGCAAGTATGTGATGACATCAGCCGCCGCCTGGGTCTGCTGCGGGAACAGTGGGCTGGAGGGAAGCTGTCAGTGCCTGTGAAGAAGAGGATGGTCCTGCTGGTGCAAGGTATGGGTAGGTCCTTTGTCTAGCCTAGCTCCCTCAACTTGTCATGGATGGCTCAGCTGGAAGAGATGCCGAGATTCTGGCTGGCTGGGATCAGAGGACTGAGAGCTAGGTCTTTTGCCCCAAGCTGCTTGTTTACCTCCTCTCTTTCCTCAGAGCTTTCAAGTCACCAGTGGGATGCAGCAGATGACATCCACCGCTCACTCATGGTTGACCATGTGACTGAGGTCAGTCAGTGGATGGTGGGAGTTAAAAGATTAATTGCAGAAAAGAGGAATCTGTCTTCAGAGGAACAGTCCAATGAAGAGAAATCTACAGCCACAGCTGAGGAGAACCAGACGGTACCAGGCGTCCAAGAAGTTCCATAATCCCGTGGGATCCCGACTCACACCATTTCCTATGCCTTGGCCTTCTCTCACCTGGCTCCCTCTTACCATCTGGGAGACTGTCTGCCTCCTTGGGATCCTTCGCCTATCTACCCATCTCTGGGGGAAGAGGTGTCAGCCACCTGGGCCACAGGGAAGTCACCTGTTACCCATAACATATCATTTCAATAAAAACATCTTAATAGTGGGCCCTGGGTAGGAGAGAGAAGCCTTTCTTGTGCCAAACTAGTTGCTTGTGGTGTCCTTGACTGCCTTGCTCCCTGTGTACCCTACAAACCTCTCTTCTTCCTTTCATCATGAATGGCTTTGCTAGGCATGACCAATTACTGCCTGCCACTTTCCCCCCAAATAGATGGAAACACACATTCCTTGCTGGGCTGAGTAGCTCTATTTTTGGATAATTTCGTTTCAGCATAAGAACAGAGGTTTAAATAGCAGGGGAGATTTTTCCCTCAAGAAAAGGAGACCGCCCTGTTAGCACTGTCACCTCTGAGATACACAGTGCTATAGAGATTAGAACACAGCGGTGTAAATTGAAGGAGAAAAAGACTAGATTGCTGAGATACGGGATCATGACTTTTTGGGGGGCTGGGGGTCGGTCGGTTAGGGGTAGGATCATGACTCTGTCTGACTCACCAAAAGAGCTGCTACCTCATTTTTGGCCCTAAAGTCTCTTCTAACCCTCTGAGGACAAGAGAGCCAGGTGGAAGGGGCCAGAGAGATTCAAATCAAACGGAGAGGGGAGAATATAGGTTTTCAGTGTTGGAATAGGGGATGATACTTACAGGTGGGAGGCAGAAAAGGCATGGGGAGAGAGTGGAGAAAGTTAAACTCTAAGGCAGTGCCTCTTTTTTCCTGCTTTGGAATAGGCAGGGAGGGACTGCCAGAGAGGCCCAATTCCAGGAAGGCTGCCTCCTCGAAAGGCTGGAATGGCCCTTGGCAGGGGTCAGGCTACTGCTGTTTATGGTTTGGCGGCTCCTGTAGCCTGCCCCCGTAGCCTGGCTTAGGCTCTAACTGCAGCCCAATGACAGCTGGGAGGGGACCTGGGACCTCTGATCCTAACCAGATCTGCTGGGGCCCTTGGCTGTGTGGCTGAGAGAGGAAGGTCAGTGTTGAGAACACCCGAGTCAAAGCATTCTTTGAATTTTTACTAAGCGATCAGACAGTGACATAACTCCACCCCTCAGTCCCAGCCTCAGCCCCTGATGGTGGAGGGCTGGGGGTTGGGAGGAGTACCTACAGACCAAAGGGAGAGTAGAGCTAAGGGCTTGGCAAGTTGCCCACTCCTATCCCTGGTCTAGCTGCCTCAGAACTAAGGGAGGCCCCAAATCAACAAGTCACTCCCTTCCAGATTATATGAGGCCACCTGGTGTCTGGAATACACCAGGAAGAGGTGATGGCAGCAGCGGTATGAGGGATTCCTCTAATTCCACACAGGATCATCTGCACTGGATTAGATGTCCATTTCAAATTGTGCGTCATCTGGAGAAAGAGAAGGCAGGAGGACTGGTTGCTGGGCTGGGCCACAAGCTCAGAAAGCTTAGCATCAGTGCAGAAAACCCTCTCAGCATTAAACCCCCACTCTACTTAACAGGGGCATTTGGACTCAAAGCATTTAATTTTAGGCCCTGCTTTCCTTACCGGGTATCTCTTCCTCTGTCTCCTTCTGCTCCTTCAGCTCCTCCAGCTTGGAGGGTGGGGCTGTTGGAGGAGTTGTGACCCCGGGAATCTGAGGGAGGCAGCAGGGGGGCGTCCGAGCAATGGGTGAGTTCTTGCACTCCAGCAGGAACTTTCGGTCGTAGATGATCCTGGTGCCTGTCAAGGGGTAGGGACCAGTTAAGAGGCTGGAGCCTGGGTACAGAGCTGTAAGGGAGTGTCACACACAGGCCTGTTAGGGACCTGGGACTCACACTTCCTCATGTATTAAAGGGCTGCTGCTCTGCAGCCCAGCTGGGACCTCAGCTGACGAGCCTTCAGAGCTCTTAAAGACTTCCAGGTCCAACCAAGATGTGGCTAAGTGCCATAAAGCAAGGGGGGGCATCCCAGCTGCTCCAGGCAGGGGCTTCTGGTTTAGGAAAGCTTCAGGTCTCAGTTCTAGGAGCACAAAACTTGGAGAACTCAGGTACTTCGGACTGTTCTCGTCTGGCTCTGCTGGCTCTGGGACTTCCCTACTTTGGTTGGGGGTGGGAGACGTTAGTCCTTCAGGCAGTGAGCTCAGGAAGCCAAGTAGCAGATGTAAAGAGGAGTTTCACCCCCGCTGCCCCCTGGATCCTGATACCCTGCAGGGAGAAATTGTGTTCCTCTGGACAGGGGCTTTCCCCGCGAAACACAGGGACAGACTGTTCTTATCCTGACCCCTCCCAAGTCCTATCAGGCTCAGCCCCACCCTACAGCAACTTGGCCCCAGTTCTGTCCTCAAAGGGCCCTACCCTGTTCTTGCCCCTCCCCTCTGCTCCACGTGGCAGGAAACCCAGGGTCGGGAGCCCAGCAGCTCAAGATCCCAGGCAATCAGCCCAACCAAACAGCCGCCAGCCAGCCAGCCAGCCAGCCAGCCAGCCAGTCAGCCAGCCAGCCAGCCAGCCGCAGATACCCAAAGCTCCTGGCTCCAACTGCCTGAGTCCTGCTCTAGCCGCTTTGTAAGACCTGGTGCTTCCTGCTGAGGCCACGCACTGCTGGGGCTTCGGCTCCTAATCCCAGGCGGCAAAGTCGGGAGGGGCCGGTGACCAAGGCATCCAGAACCAGGCCACAGCGAGGATTTCAGCTCACAGTCACCCGGAAGCTAGGCTTTAAGCCGTCGTGCATTACTTTGAGGTTTCAGGGAACTGGGCTTCAGTTTCAAACATCCCCCACCCCCTGCAAAAGCTACAACCTGCAAAAGGGCCTGCGGACAGATTCCAAGGCCTGCACCTCCCCACTCCCGCCCCGCGGCAGGACGCACGCGCTGGCCTGCCCAATGCCCGCGCACCCCCAGCCCGGCCCGCTGACCTCCCGGGGTCGTGGCGTATAGCGTGCCCCCCGGCGTGGTGCTGTAGCAGTCGGGCAGCCGGTCCCTGCCCCCGGGAATCGGGCAGCTCGTGGATGTGGACATAGCGAGCGGGACGAGCAGGAAGGCAAGCGGCTGGTGCCCAGGACGCGGAGCGCAGCTAACTCTGAAGCGACTCAGTGGACCACGTGCAGCCGCAGCAACAACACCAGGACGACGTCACGCCCGGGGCGGGCCACGAGCCGTCACTCAATCCGACGGCCCCGCCTTACTCGCGAGGGGGCAAGCCCGACTAGTCGAAAGGTGAAAGGAGTCCTGCGCCCCGCACAGGCCTCCAGTTCCTCCTAGCTCAACACTGGCCAGCCTGACTCTGAGCGCTGCAGCCGCTCAGCTATTTACTGTTTAAACCGGGCGCCGGGGCTCCGTGAGGTATGGCACACATTACTGCCATGTGTTAATTCACCCATTTCTCTCAACGGTTGTGGACAGTAAAGTACTATTATTAGCCACATTTTACAGGTGAGGAAAGGAAAGCCCAGAGAGGTTAAGTCACTGGCTCAAAGTCTTATCTTGTAGGAGGGGGAGCTGGGATTCAGACCTGAGAGTATCTGATTCCAAAGCCTGGAATCAGCACAGCTGGGGACTGCCTCCCATTAATCAATTACAGTACAGGGTAAAAAGTGGCCCTATGGCCTGGTGCACAGCAGGAAGGGGAAGGTCAGGGAGGGAGGGTGGCCTTTTTGGAAGAAGTGATACCTGGACCGAATAATGAATAGATGTTGGGGGATAAGAGAGGCCTGCTCTTTGATCTTGCTGCCACAGCTAACTAACCTCAGGAAACTAAGGAAGGTGGTGAAGAGGGCTTGATCTTTAGCCCCCTGGAAAGGAAGATCAGGCCTTAGGGCATTTTTTGATGTAGGCACTGTGATATGAAAGGAGGCAGGAGAGAGGTGGTGGAAGAGAAAGTATTAAGCCCAGTACCTACATATACTAGAAATCTTGATTTGATCAAGTTGTCTTCCGATTTCCTCAGAATCAGTATTACTACCCACCCCCATTAAGTGCAGACCACCAGACTTCATGCATTTAACAGTATTAATGTTACTTCAGTTCTGACTTCATCAGATTTTCCCATAGCTCTGATTTCTCCACTCATTAAAAATTGTTTTATAACTCAGTGCTTCTCAAATTTCAATGTGCACATAAATCACCTGGAGGTCTTGTAAATGAGGATTTTGATATGGTAAGTTTAGGGTGGGACCTGAGATTCTAAGTTTTTCATAAGATCCCAGATGATGCAGTCCCTTAGGTCTGCAGGTCCTTAGAGTAACAAGGATATTTATATTTTATTGTTCCAAATGTTTCTGAACCTCTTACAAAGTGGTGTATACCTAGAAGAAGGGTCCTGACAGTGCTGGAGGGTAAGGCTTGGGAGCAGATTGTGGGGAGCTGTCTATCACAACTCCGTTTTTGAGGTAAGTTTGGTTGGGGGGAGTGAGGAATAAGATGGAGGACAGTGAGACTGAAGGTGAAGATTCTAGCATAGTGAAATGGGGTGGACCAAAGGGCAGTGGCTATGAGGATGGAGAGAAGTGGTCAGGATCCCCATACACAGAAGGGGAAAGAGAAGGTGACTGATGAAGGGTGGGGTTGAGAGAGAGGGAGCTAAGCTAGGATAATTTCCAGTCTTCTGACTTGAAAGTCTTGGTAGAGGAAAAAAAAAAAGTCTTGGTCATAGTAGTACTCCCTAATATAACAGGGAAAACAAGAGAAGCATATCTTATATTGGGGAATGTATAGTATCTGTGGAATGCTGAGATGGAACAGCACAGTAAGCAGCTAGATACATAGGTCTGAAGCTCAGGGGGAGAAATCTGGGCTAGTGCTTCAGATCTGGGTGGAGTGAAATCCAAGAGTAAGGGATGAGATCATCTGGACAGAAGATATAGCCTACGAAGAGGCCTGAGCACATCAACATTTATTTAAGAGGTAGTGGAGGAAGAGGATTCACCAAGAGAGACTGAGAAGTGTCAAAAGTTTTCAAGAAGGATCCCTGTGGAAGTGAGGTCACCTTTCTGTTAATTTCTACTACAAAATGACAGCAGTAGTTACTACTATATACTATATATTATACTACTATAATACTGTGGCCTTTTTTTAAAAATAAATACTACTACTACTATAAAACTTTTCTTGAGGTGCTGTGTGCGCTAAGGGCTGGGGAACTAGAGATAGGTTGTTGGCCTTAGAAAGCCAGATACATCATGCATGCAATCTGGATGAGGGACCGAGAGTTTAAATCAGAGACTCAACACAGATTACCCATTAGAATATGGGAGCTTAAAACAGACAAGCACACAAAAAAGAAAAAAAGAGAAAGAAAAGAAAAAGACCTATGCCCAGGCTCCAACCCCAGAGATATGATTAAGCCTATAAGGGAATATCAGGTCTTTGCTACCAGACAAGCTACTTGGACTTTTACCAATAGCATGAAGATAAAACAGGAGGTGAAAGTAATCAAAACAGGTTGGCAGTCTGGTGGTGAGATTCATGATCCGGTTTTCCAAATTAGGTCTTAGATTGGAAGTGGTCTTAATACACATAAGTTCTGGATACTTAAAATCATCTTTCTCTCACTCATTTGCTACAGAATAGAGTAGAGGTGAAGAATCTGCCTGATGACAAATGGTGACAAGTCTTTAAGGATGAATAGAAAATACAGTGTTATCAGAGCCCCTCACCCCAGGACAGGGTCCACTGGGAAGATGTCATAACCAACGACACTTCTTGGTAGAAGCGATCTAGGGCTAGGGAACAAGATGTTCAGAAGCTGTTTTTCTACAGGCTTATTTGCCACTTCCTGGGTTTACAATGGGGTCCAAAGGTCTTGAACAGTGGGATAGAATCAAGTATACTAACTACTCCTTTTTGTTTGGCTTGAAACTATAATATGACTAGCCTTTCCCCTTCTACAATATACCTCAAACCGAGGATAGTCCCCTCATGGGCTAACCTTGAGGATGGGAGGAGGATTTGGCCAGAACCTATAAGAAGAGATGAAAATTGTAGTTCCAAGTCCTGAGATTTCTTACCTCTGGTTAGGAGAGGCCACCATTGGCTGTCCAACTCTCTTCTTCGGTCTGGTTAGCTGAGGTGATGGGATTTCCCCTTTGAGAGCAGGGACTGAAGGAAGCAGACTGGCCTATAAAAGGGCAAGTCAGCACACTGTAGCCACAATAGGTTTAAAGGGTCTTAAAACATCAATAATTTTATTGGTGGTGGAATTTTATTACACTACTACTTGAAATAAGTGGGTCCAGAAACCTCGTTGATATAGTTTTATTCCTTGAAAGAGCTGTTATTCTCATGGGGTTTAATCTATGCCTCAACAGGATGTTTCTTAATGACGTGAGGTCTCACTATGAATGTGCAAAGTTTTCTTCTGCCTCTATTAAAATCTCAAAATCAGTACTGTCCCACACAACAGCAGCTTCTGATTCCATGTGAGAACCAATGGTAGGGGCTCTCAAACCTCAGGAATGTAAACATTCTATTGGCTTCCAGTATTCCCATCCCGTATATTCTCATTCACAAGAAAAAGGAGAAAATCTGTGTTAGCACTAGTAGACTCTTTTGAGTTCATTTATGTTCAGTTTTATTTTCAGATGAGGAAAGTGAAGCCCAGAAATGAAAAATGACTTGCCTAAGGTCATAGAGCTTCAAGCGAAAAGAAACGAAAACAGAATTTAGGCTTGTCTTATTCCACTGTACCCATGCTGCCTCCCTCCAAATCCCTCGTATATTTTTAAAGTAATTAAGTTCTTACCTGAGCTAGGTTTAATCCAAGGTTCAGGTTGGTAAAAGAGCAGTAAAGTAATGCCAGGAAGAGGCAAGACAGAGGAAGAAGAGATTATAGCAGGAAAAATGGGTTGGGGAGGAGGGATCCAAACAGAAAGAAAAGAAGGCAGTGCCGGTAAGACGGCAAGGAGGCGGGTATCCTGAAAAACCGCCACGGACTGCACAGCTCCTGTTTCTTCCTAATCCTCCTAGGGATTTCTCCTAATTGTCCCCTCTTCTCATGGGTTCTAGTTCCTGACCTGAGATAAAATTTCTCACTCTGTTATCCTCAAGGTGCAGAAGATAGGGTTAAGGGCTCTCCCAGATAATTCAAATGTATTGTAGACTGCTAAGACAGGAAAACATTTTTGTCCCACTGAATAATTTACTTAATATTATCTCTCACTAGTGTATGTTTCATTAAGAGTAGTTTCATTCATTTCACTAATATTAGGTGATTTTTGTTGTTGTTGTTGTTAGTGGTAAATAGAAACAGCAAGATATATAGGTGATCCAAGGGGTCTCTTGAGAATACTTCATGTGGTTATCAAGCACTAAAGAAGCGGTAACTTCAACACCTGTGATACTTTTCAAACCCATTCAAAACAGAAAACAAGAAATGAGGTTAAAGAAGTTCTCGTATGTAAGATGATATGGAAGACAAAAGAACCAGGCATGTCTAAGACAGAACTTGGGTGTCTCATTTAGTGGTGGCTTTAGGAGCCAGGCAGAGAAGATTAAGAACTCCTGGTGGTATGGAAGTTGAAAAGTGCTGCTGGTTAGGCTCTGCCGCCAGTTACTATTTTTTTGTACATTCTTCTTTGCCTTGATATGTGTTTTGACTTCTCTATCGGCCTGAAGCATTTTCTTGTTTTCTTTTCTAGAGTGCCTATACATAAAACCAGGAAACTCCACTGTATTAAAACATGAAAAAGTTGATGACTGTTCTTTTCAGAGGGTTGTTTTTCCTTCTCTATTGCATCAGATTCTTGGCATAGCCTATAGTTTGGCCAAGGCAATCCATTCTAGTGTTCCTGTGTTTAGCTTGTTAAACATATTGGCTCTTTGTACTTGGGGCTGTGGAACTAAGCCCAGAATTAGCCACATATTTATAAAGATTACTCCGCTGATTCAACAATACCACAGTATTACATGAGGCACTCCCACCACTCCTATGTCCCAACCCAAATAAAACATAAAACACTGTAACCAAGTAAGTCTTTAGAGAAAAGTCAGGAAGCACAAAAGAACCTGAAGTTGAGGATTTGGGTTGTCCCTAGGTTTGTTCAGGATCATCTGATTGCAATCCCATGGTCCTTATTGACACTCATGATCCATAAGGAGCTAACTCCAGCAAAGGCCTATCTGCTAAAGTCACGTAAGACACATTGCAGGGGCTTGAAACTTTCCTACTTATAAAATGATATGGAAGAGAACAAGAAAATAAGGAATGTTTAACACAGAATAGGTAGATAACTAGTCTTCAAAACGTTTTCTCAAGGCAGTCTAAAAATGATCTCCAAAGTGTAAAATGTGAGATGCCTGTTAGAAATAACAGTATTAACAACTTGGTTCCATAGGATTGTGGACTGGGTAATACCTGCATGACCACTGAAAGGATCACACCCCACTTCTAAACACTGTTCATCTTTTTATTGAATATTCTGGTAAATATTTCACATTAATACAGGCTACATTAAGTAGAGCCACTATATGACAAGAAATTTACTCAACTTTTTCCTTTTAAGTATGTAAACAATTGTACATGTATTTTCCACCCTAAAAGGTTGAAACATGTAATCATCTAATTCTCTTCTGCATACAAGTAGCATTCAGTATGTTTAGCCAAAAGCACTAAGTTCAAAATGGCTAAACTAACCAGAGAACATAATCAGGTGGAGAGGAAATCACTTTGTTCTTATACAATGGGCAATCAAATTTCCATTGCTAACGCCTCAGAGAAAATTTCTTAGTTAGGCACATTAAAAGAAAAAAAAAAAAATCCCCAGGGTTCTTCCAAGGTCATAGGTTTCTCAAACAAGGCTAAAGAATAAGACCTTCTAACTTAGTTGACATATTTGAGATGCATGTTTCCAATATGAGGAGCCCACGTGCCAGGCCAAATCTGAAAAGGGGGAGGAAAAATTGGAATTTCTAATTAGGAATCTTTAGACATTTACAAAATGAATATATAAATGCAATGGCAATTCACTGTTTCTGCCTAGGAAGAATACATATTACATGAGATAAAATGTTTAGTAGCATCATATTGATATTGAAAAACTTAATTCAGATGAAGGTGGTCAGATGTCATGACTTGATATTCAGAATTTGCATTACCCAAAGAATTAAAAGAATGACATGACAAAATAAGAGAGCACTAAGTCTATTTTACCTGCTGGGCATCAGTGCATTCAGTAGAATTTTGAATAACTTTTATCATAGGGTTCCAAGCAGGATCTGGGTTGTGAAGTCCATTAAACAGAGGTCCACCTGGAACATCAGCAAGCTGAGGATGAGAGGGTATTATGGTGCCTCCATACATGGAAATTGGCAGACCCTATGAAAGAGAGCGAAAGAAAAGTTTAATCCTGAAGTGAAATGATGATTCCATAATACCAGCTTAGATCTCTCTAATTTCCCTTCATCCACAGAACTCCTGAGGATCCTTTAAAATATAACATCATACAGTGTTGAAAAACCAAAAGTGGTTTACCTGCATTAGCAACACTTTTCAATAAGAAGAAAATACCCCCAACTAAATCCAGTATCAAATCATCAGGAAATTTCCCAGCTTTGATGAACACATAGAATACCCTCAACTTTTCCATATTTTAGTTTCATCAATAAGCTTGTGCTAAGAGAAGGGAAACTCTACTAAAAGATCTGGCCAAGTCATGGAAACAAACTTGTTACACCAAAAGGGAGAATTATTTCAATACAAACTATTCCTTAACATTAGCTGGCAAAGTGTTAAACAAGTTACAATGATGTTTGTTGACTCACTTTAGAAAAATCCAGAAAACTGCTTGCCATAGGTTGATGAAAAATGTTAGAGGGGGCTACCATTCCAGAATCATCTCTCTCCATTGGTTGATGCTGGGAGAATGTGCTTGGGTCTGACAATTGTTGATGCATTGGATGGTTCCCTATCACAGACTGTGACCAACCTGATAAGCCTTCTGGAAAGAAGAATTGAGGACAGGGTTTGATACTTATTTGAGTAAAATGACAAAATATTACTACTTGAACTTTTTCCATACTAAATTTTATCACACTCATTCCTCTGAAGAGCTCAGTGCATGTTCATGACCATCTTTGCAAATCGAAAAAAACAGTTCCTGGAAAACTGAGTGAAGTCCTTTGAATACCCCAAATACTCTACCTACTCCTTCAAAAGACCAAGTGCTCTCTGAAAGAACATAAATGATTATCCCATTCTGCACTGGAAAGCTTAAAAGGGAAAGGAAGTACACATTTAATCTTTTACTTCTAATCTATATTTATTTTTATTATATATATTACATATATTATTATGTATAAACCAAACTAACATTCCAAACTGAGACTGGATTGAATTCTTCAAAG
This sequence comes from Leptonychotes weddellii, assembly GCF_054177405.1. Taxonomy (NCBI): domain Eukaryota; kingdom Metazoa; phylum Chordata; class Mammalia; order Carnivora; family Phocidae; genus Leptonychotes; species Leptonychotes weddellii. Next base: position 110,297,120 of record NC_138375.1, read on the forward strand.
GTATAAACATTCCTACTGATTGTTAAGTGTAGGAACTAAGCCATTTTGTTTTAAGGAGCTAAGTTTTAATGGCAAAATCAACAACTTACTGGAGATATCCCTCCAGAAAGAGGACAAGGTAACTATACCTGACATAGCGTTGACTCCAAACGACCAGATTCCACTGTGTCCAACGGGAGCGACAAAACTGGTCCCCACAGGGGCTTGGGCGACAGACCCTCCTTGCCGAATCCGAGCTAGCCTCTCTGTTCCAATGGGGGGAGGTATCTTCCGATCCTGACTGGCGCTGCCTCCTTTTGGTTGGCCCAAAGTTGGTGGTGCAGAGGTGGCTGAAAGAGGTGAAGATGATCCCGAAGAAACAGATGGAATAGGAGAGTCACCTGGTGGCAAAATATTTCTCTATTGTTTTATTACATTAAAAACTAATTATAAGAATATGAGAAACCTTGTTGGAAAGATCTATTCCACAACACAGGTTCTGTAAAGAAAAATTTCATTTTATAAGATCATTCAAGTGAAAACACGTAAGTTCTATGAATATTATCCTACTCTACTTCTGCACATACGAAGCATAAGCAAATAGTCTAAAAATTGTTCTCCAGATTGCTGAACAAAGCTAGAAAGGATGAAGGCCATATTAATTTTTATTCTAGTTCTAAATAATCTTCTCAAAATATAACCTGTCAAATTTTAAATTAACTTAAATGAGGCAATATTTGTACAGTAACTTGCATATTGTTTGGAAAAGAGCTGGTGGCCCTCTATATTTAGCTGTTCTCTTTTTTCCTCTTTCTACAGCCCTTTTTTTCCATAAGAAAGGTTAAATGTTAGCAAGTATCTTGGATTCAATTCATGGCTTTGTTTCTTAATGGGATTCTCAGGTAATGTTGGTAGTTTTTCTTGTCAGAAGGGCCAATACTCATTGATTGCCTCACGACGCTCATTTAAAAAAATCAAATCCTGTTCAAGTACTGTGAGAACTTCATCTGTTCTAAATATTGAAAAAACAAAGAACAAAGGCATATGTTCACTTATAAATGGCAATAATATGGTTTCCTAAATTGTAAAAATAAACTAAGAATCATACCAAATTAACCAGATATATAAATCTACTTTTCAGACTTAAGAAATTATTTTGCAATATTACCCTCAAAGGGTCCTTTTATAAAACTACGTGTAGTACCTCTTTTCTTGACCCAACTCCCAGAGTAAACATTTCTGGCTTAGAAGGACAGCTTGACCCTTCTCAAATTTTCTATCCTACAAATGACTGACAATTTTTGACAGAACTGCAATACAAACCTTAAGTATCTGCATACCATCATACCATTTACTTTAGTTTACTAAACTTTAGTTTACTAGAGTTATATGCAGTGTTCCCTGAAACAAATGGTTTAATAGCTTATTCAAGACTCTTTGGGAAGAGTTCCTCCAGGATTCCTACATGAGTTTGAGGCGCTTGTCCAAGGATGGGGGGAAAAATGTTGTCTGTTGAAACTCGGAGTCCCAACAGGAGCTGGCCCTTGCAGGAAAACCCGTGTTCCTGGTATGCCGGAAAAACTTGTCAGAGGAGCAGAAGAGGAAGATGGGGAGCTGCCTGATGGGTCAATGGATGGTAAGCCTGAAAGAAAACAGGTCCAAGACATCCAATTAGCTAAGGCTTTAAAACTGAAAGTCCAAAGTTTACTTAATTCCTTTTTTATTTATGTTATTTTATTTTTTTTTAAAGATTTTATTTATTTATTTGACAGAGAGAGACACAGCGAGAGAGGGAACACAAGCGGGAGGAGTGGGGGGAGGGGAGAAGCAGGCTTCCCGCTGAGCAGGGAGCCTGATGCGGGGCTCGATCCCAGGACCCTGGGATCAGGACCTGAGCCGAAGGCAGACGCTCAACGACTGAGCCACCCAGGCGCCCCTAATTCCTTTTTTAAAAAGAAAAAAGCATGCAGTTTATTTTTGTAGATCACAGCAAAAATAATCTTATGTGGCACTGTTTTATGGCCCTAACCCATTTTATTCTTGCAATCCAGAAGAATCATCACCAAACAGCACTAGATATAGAAGAGTGAGCCACAGACCTGTACCTCTGAAACAAATAATACATTATATGTTAAAAAAAAAAAAAAGAAGATAGTAGGAAGGGAAAAATGAAGGGGGGGAAATCGAAGGGGGAGACGAACCATGAGAGACTATGGACTCTGAGAAACAAACTGAGGGTTCTAGAGGGGAAGGGGGTGGGGGGATGGGCTAGCCTGGTGATGGGTATTAAAGAGGAAGCACTGGGTGTTATACGCAAACAATGAATCATGGAACACTACATCAAAAACTAATGATGTAATGTATGGTGATTAACATAACATGATAAAATTTAAAAAAAAAAAAAAAAAGAGTGAGCCCAATGTTTAAGAATGGCAGTCACCTGGAATAATGTTCTGGATAAATCTCAAAGCTTTCTTCATTGGAGGGGACATGAAATGCAAGCATGTTGTGACTAAGTGGTACCCATCAATAATTTCTGCTTCCCCTTTTGTGGAAAATCTCAAAGTACAGCTGTTCATCAACATAAATATAGTTATTTCCTATGGAAGATGAATAACACGATCTACCAATGTTTCCTTCCTAATGAGGGAAAGCATACTATCAAAGATAATTTCAGTATTCCACCTGATTAAAAAAAAAATCAACAGTTGCATATGAAAGTTTCTATCTAGTTTGTGTAAATCTGAATTTAGCAGTCTTCTCAAATGCCACTGCTTTCTTTGGAGAATGTATTAGAGAAAGGGAACAAGTGGCTGGAAAGGATTACAGGTGCTCATTTCCGGAAAAAACAGTTAATATCAACATAAAAAAACTGTCAAAACTTCTTTCAAGCAGATCTTCACCCATTTAAAGTATGTAATTCAAAGGCTTTTAGCATATTCACAATCAATTTTAGAACATTTTTGTCTGCCCTAAAAGAAACTCTGTACCGATTACCTGTAACTCCCCATCCTCCAAACAACCAATAATATACTTTCTGTCTCTATAGATTGGTCTATTCTGGAAATTTCATATAAATGGAATTATATAGTATGTGATCTTTTTGCGACTGGTTCTTTCACTTGGCATAATGTTTTCAAGGTTTGGCCATGCTGTAGTATGCATCAGGACTTCTTTCCTTTTTACTGTTGAGTAGTAATCCCATTATGTCAATACACCACATTTTGTTTTTGCATTTATCAGCTGAGGGACAGTGGGCTGTTTCCACTTTTGGGTTATTATGCTGCCATGAACATTTGTGTACCAGTTTTTTTGTGTAGACATGTTTCTCTTCCACCTAAGAGTGGAATTACTGGATCATATGGTAATTACGTGTAACTTTTTGAAGAACTGTCAAAAACTTGTTTTTCTCAAGTTGCTATATCACTTTGAATTTCCACCGGCAGCATTTGAGGTTTCCAATTTCTCCACATCCTTCTCTATTGTCTTCAGTATTACTATTTCTTACCTGTGAACCAGGAGAATTAAACTATATCCATGAAAGAAGAGGATCAACAGAAGAAACCATAAAGGCAGTTAAGATAAAAGGCCAAGCTTATCAATCCTGGACCCCAGAGGGAAGGTCCAGGATTAATGCTTGCTTTTTAAAAAATGATTATTTTTTATTAGCAGTAAATAATTTTGATGCTATAGATCTGAGTACTTAAGGTCCCCAACCTTCTTTTCTACCAAACCAGATGGATGATTTCTTTTCTTTTTTTCTATGAGTAAATGGAAATTCACAATCCATACATCTCCTGGGATGCACTATGTGGAGTGCAAAGAGCTCCAACACTGGAATATGAGAGATCTGAAGCCAAACCGGCTAAGGCACTGGGAATTCACATGTTAGTGCCAGTCAAGTCAAAGATTAATGTTTTCTACATGGATTGCCTGAGCACTGGCAATGAATTCTTCTTTCACCCTGTGGCCTTTGAAAACCTCTATTATAGTTTCCCCAAAATGAAAAGTTAAAATACATACTGATTTATAGAAAAAAATAGAAAAATGGAAGAAAAAAATCCTAGAGAATATTTTGGACCATAGATGATCTTATGTAGGCTTATACATCTACTTGAAAGATGATATAACAGCTATGTTTTCCTGAAAAGACAAGTAAATCTCAACATATCTGAAAAGAAAGCTAAGGCTACACCATATCCAAAAACTCCCAAATTTTCAACACCACAGATCAGTTTATAATTAGCAAAAAGGAAGGACGCGGGGCGCCTAGGTGGCTCAGTTGGTTAAGCGACTGCCTTCGGCTCAGGTCATGATCCTGGAGTTCTGGGATTGAGTCCCGCATCGGGCTCCCTGCTCGGCAGGGAGTCTGCTTCTCCCTCTGACCCTCCCCCTCTCATGCTCTCTCTCTATCTCATTCTCTCTCTCAAATAAATAAATAAAATCTTTAAAAAAAAAAAAGGAAGGACGGGCTACAAAAGACAGTTTTCCAACTGAAAGAAAAATGCTAAGCGGCCCCAGAGCTTCTTACGCCCATTCCATGTCAGCTGCGATTTCTATTTTTTTCAGAATAGTGCAGAATAGACTGAAATTTGGCTCCTAGAGTCTAGAACACAGACTGGTTTTCTCAATATCTTCAAGCCGGGGCGCCTGGGTGGCTCAGTTGGTTAAGCGACTGCCTTCGGTTCAGGTCATGATCCTGGAGTCCCGGGATCGAGTCCCGCATCGGGCTCCCTGCTGAGCAGGGAGTCTGCTTCTCCCTCTGACCTTCCCCCCTCTCATGCTCTCTCTATCTCATTCTCTCTCTCAAATTAATAAATAAAATCTTAAAATATATATATATAAATAAATAAATACCTTCAAGCCAACACTAGACTCCTATCTACCTATATCTTCCTTATAATGCCTCAGCAGCTAATTTGTAATTTCAAGAAACCAAAGTGCTGAATCTAAATTGGTCACTTCACAGTAAGAGCCCACAAATGACTAGATCTCTCCAGTCAGCTCCATCTAATGTCAATAGTAAAGAATACTATTAAACATCACTTAATATTCAGTCTGAGGACCCAAGACTGAGAACAGAGAATAATGTAGATTAGGGACTGATACCTAAACACCTTTGTAACACAAACTTCTTAAATCTGAGAAATGCAAACACTCACTATGATTTTAAAAATGTCTATAAATGTGGAATCCTTGAAACATCCTCTGAGTCCCTTCTTAGTAATATCATCATACCAGTTCTTAGAAAATGGACTGATGCAAGGTATAACCTCCTTGCCATGAGGGACGGAGACATCATAAAGACAATATAAAGCAGCTCACTGTATATGAGTGATTCACCTACAGGTAGATTTCTGCCCACTCCAACAGCAGTCGTTAACAGATCTTTGGTATTTATGACACACTCTCATTTCTTTAAGATCATGCACTATTACGTACAGAAGAACTGCTTTATTATCTTGGAGGATTCAGTTATGCTGGTAGAGCCCCATATTGAGATGCAGTAATAGTTATCATAACTTACCAACTGGACTAGTAGAAACTCGCTGGGAAGGTGGTCTGAAGCCAGGTGCCTTGGAGTTGTCAGGGTGCACGTTTTCCAAGTGTCCAAGTACAGAGTTACCCAGGAACGCTGACTGAACAGTGAAAGAGGCATCTGCAGCAACTCGTGAGGACAGTGGACCATCTCCCCAACCCTGGTTAGCTGGCACCTGACTGCTATCAAAAAGACTACTGAAGTGATTGAAAAGTGTGGCTGGGCCGAATGTAGGTGGCAAAGATTTATTTGCTGGGTTAATGTGCATCTGAGAACCATTCATAATGTTCACGGCTGAAGAAAGCTGCACTGCAGCTGGTGGGCCTTGAGGTGGTGTTAAAGGAACTGGATTTGTAACAAAAATAGACTGGGGATCCTGGTGTATAGTTGCATTGGGTACCACTGAGTAAAAAGAACCTCTGGGCTGCATTCGATGAGAAACTCGAGGTGCTGGTACAGCTAACTGAGGTAAATTACTGGTGTCCTGATTATCAGCAGCAACCAATCTGGGTGATGCCAGAGTCAATGGAGCAGGTTCGGAGTTAGATGCAAAAGGCATTGACATAGGACTTAAATCAGATACAATGGATGGCTGCACCTCCTCCTGGGTGCTACCGGAGGGAGGAGCGGGACTACTGGATGGGTGAGTTTCTGGAGCTCCTGGGGTGTTGCTGGCAGAGCTACTGCAACTATTTGCAGTTGAAGAAGGGGTGCACAGGTTGGCCAGGGCCTGCTCCTGTGCGGACACTTTCTCTTTGGGGGGTGGCATGGCAGAGAAAGACTCCATCTTTTGAGAAGAAAGCTGGGCTTGAGGAGTACTCGCGGGCAGAAATGTGGTGGGCACTTGCCCGCTGGGGATAGGTGCAGAGGAAACAGAAGGCAGGGGACTACAAGTGTTGGTCACAGAAGAAATCACTGTTGCTGGAGGACTCGTCTTAGGCACACAGGCAAACAACTGCTTTCTGACTGACGAAGGAGTCCGGGTATTAGTCACACACAGCTGCTGACTGGCAGCCACTACAGAAGAGACAGTGATAGGACAACTGGCAGTAGCTAGTCCAGCAGACTCTGAGGCTAAGACAGTCCCATTCTGGTTAGGTAGACGGCCTGCATTATTATGCTTTGGAGAGCTATTTGTGTTGCCAGGATTCACAGGTCTCACTGGGAATGGTCCCCAAGTGTTAGGAGAGGGTGAAAAGGTTCCTCCAAACTGGGCCATGGGTAAGCGAGGATGCCGAATCTGTTGCATAGTTTGAGCAGCCAGCAGGGCAAAATGAGGGTGGGGGTAAGCCAAGGGTAGAGAAACTGGGAAAGAAGAACGTACATTTGCTGGAACGTTCTTGTTAAGTTTATTAGTTGGCTGGAACGTAGATAATGTTGTCGCCTGTGAAGTTACAAGAGTCGGAGCACCCAAAGGAAATGCATTTTTACTGGAAGATGCTGTGGTGCCTACTCCAGAGGAGAAGTTTGCATGGATGGATTTGGTGCTGGCAGGTGTTCTGATATGATTTTTAGGAATCAAGTCTTCCAGTTCCTTAGCAGGATCTTGAATAAGTGCATTGATAAGTTGAACTGCGTATCTTGTTGATTCTGTACCACCCCTGGGGAGAAAACAAACAAAACACAAAAACAAGATCAAAGACATAAAAAACAGGTAATCTTAACCATAAAATAAAATTCCTGATTGTACCATAACCCAAAAAAAGTTTACTTCTAAAGACATTTAATTTGCACACAGAACGAGTAATATACATTTTTCACAAATACCTTATTGTGATCATTCTCTCGCCATTCTTATCTTTTTGTTTATCCACATCAATATGGGCGCCCGTGACATCTTGTATCGCAGTGATGTTGCATCCTCCTCTTCCCATTATCCTGGAAACCACGGAAGCTGGAACAGACAATTTCTTTGACCTAGAAAATGAAGACTACCCATGAGCTTATGAAAGCAAATGTCTTTATTTAAAAAGATGTCTCGGTGCGTATGTTCACGGACACCTGTAGAATAATTTTTCTCAAACCTTAAAGGGGAAAGTATTACAAGGTTTTGTTTTAGAAACTGACCTCTTCTCATATTGAATTTAATTTAGTGAAAGTAAAAATTCCTTTCTCATATAAAACAAAATTATGTTTTAAATAGCTCATGATCTAAGCATTTAAATCTGCCCCAAACATCACACGTCAACTAAATTGCAACGACCATATGTACAGACTCTTCCTAAATTTAAATAATGCATAATGTACTGTTAAACTTCATACTGAATAACAGAGGCTAGCTTATCAGTATCAATAATTTATACTTAGCAATAAAAAAAAACATAGCCTCAGATTTGAACTACATAATAAGGAAGTCACAAGTGGAACCCAGGACTTCCACTTATATGTGAGCTGAGCAGAGCTGGAGAGAAGACCAGAGGCTGATCTTGGGATCTGATAAGACGGCCTGGCTGTCCCTAAGGACTATCAAAGAAACCCAGTGTTTGCTGGCAGAAGCAGTTCTTAAGCATTAAAGCAGAACCAGATGAGAGCAACACCCATTATTTTCAAGTTCTCAGTGCTGGGCCCCAGGATTCCCCCTTTCAGGGAGGGGACCCTCAAAAACCTGAATTATTCTGTCCAGAAGAATATCGATGGCAGCACTTAAGGTATTTTTCATGATCAAAATTTATCACACCTTAATGCTGGGAAGGACATATTCAAATATTTTGAAAGCTAAAGCATGGATTAGGCTATATGCCATGAGTAACACTTAAATCGATCTGATCATCAAGTGTACATCACTTCTCCTATTCTGCCAAGACTTCGTTTTGTTTGCATTTAATGGACACAATCTTTAACAGACACAAATAGTACCGAATAAAAGCCCAGACATCTCAGTCCTTTGGTGATATAAGGCACATTAGCAAATCTGTCTTGTCCTGCTTCCCTGTTGTAAAGCATGAACAGAGGCTAAAAGTATCATTTGGACTGTACAAAACATTTGAAAGCAGTGGCCTGTCTTTTATTCATTTCCCCCTTCATGGCTTAAGTATAAAACACTGTGATTAAAGGTACTTTTCTTTCCTCTTTCTTTTTTGAGGGTGAAGGCAGTTTTATTTTAATTTTATGGGCTCCTTTCCCCCTTGTAGCAATTACATTAGTTAATATCGGCTAACCAATTCTTTAGCATATGCTCTCCAGCAAAGCCTAACTTGATTTAAACACTGTATATGGACAAACTTGATTGTTTTTACCAAAATGGGACCATTAAACAAACATCATAGCCCTCACTACTAACACTGTGACTTTGCTGTAGAATAGTCCGTATAGAATCTTCACTTTAAAAGAAGCTTGTGACATTTTGTATGGTTTGTCTGGAAATGTCTGTAAATACGTTCTGTTATTGTAAAGCCAACATTTGTTGTGTCACATAAAATGTGCCGCAAAATTTACATACTGCTTCTCATTTTACTTTAGCCGACTCTGGACTGAGTATGGCACAAATAATAACCACAGTCAAATTATTCGTTAATTAACTGGGTAACTGACAGTTGAAAAGATAAGACTAATTCCACTTACCTTCGTACAACTTCTTTCCACCCTTCTTCTCTTTTCTGTCCCCTTTTGGGGCTAGTTAGATTCAGCTTTATGTTTGGAGAACTTAATGGCAATGGCACTGACTTATAGCTTGTTGATAAGGAATTAGAATTCGTTTCACCTTCAAGTCTGAGAAGAAAGAATTATCAAGTCCAATATAACAAATTTTCATATAGAAACTCAAGAGACCATTTACAGACAAAGTTATGCTGAAATATTTGATTTAAAATTTGGAATATCAGTTCAGAAATGCAGAAAAACAGGGCAAAGCGTTCATCATCTACTTCAGTATCTACTCAGAAGCCAGAAGTTGGACTGTAATCAATAAAAATGACATAGTGAAAATAAAATCAACGTATGCTAGTATTTTCAACTTCAAAATCAAATCATAAAAATTTCTAATAATCTCACTTCAACACTTGCACATGATTAGGACATTAGTGAATTTCAGTTTTGAATACTGAAGACCTAATGTGGTAGTAGATAATGTGGTAGACCTAAATTGTTTAATACAATTTGTGCTAAAAAACGTACTCAAATTCTTGTGCCGGTCATGAAAAAGGAAAGGTGGATGTATAGATAACAAATCAGAAAAACTTACCGTGTTTGAGTTTTGGAAGTAGCAGTACTTGTCTTTTCTTCTTGGGAATGGAGTAGCAGTGAGGGGTATCTCCTATCGCTAGAGGAATTCACATCCATAGTGAAGTTTAACTCTTGGCTTTTACCACCACTGCTACTCTCACTGTTGCAGTCTGTGCTGTCCAAGTTATCCGAGTCACTATTCCCACCAGTACCACCACCTCTGGGTTCTCCGTTTATTTTATTTTTATCAGCTTTTTGCTGTGCTAAGGATATATGTTGTTCTGGTAATATTAAATGTGCAGTGGGAGGGGTCTCCTTTGTTTTGTTCTTCTTATTTTTCCGATTGGTGCTAGGGGTTGTCACCACGTTGGCCCTTTTTTTCCCAAACACATTTGTAAATGTTGCAGATGTTGCAGAGATTCCAATTGTGGTGGTGGTTGTTGCACTAGGAGGTTCTATGGGAACTTCTTGCTCCACTGAAATTATCAAAAGGATAAAAGTCACATTGACAGCCACAGATCTCAAGACAAACTATGACAAGATATACATAATAATTCAGTCCTTTATTTATTTATTTTTTTAAAGATTTTATTTATTTATTCATAAGAGACAGAGAGAGAGAGAGAGAGAGGGAGAAGCAGGCTCCCCGCTGAGCCGGGAGCCCGATGTGGGACTCGATCCCAGGACCCTGGGATCATGACCTGAGCCGAAGGCAGACACTTAACCATCTGAGCCACCCAGGCGCCCAATAATTCAGTCCTTTAAGTCATCTTTTCCTTTCACCAGTATTCACTAGTAAATAAAGAAATCTTCATTGTTAGAACAAATGTTCTAGATGCTATTTTGATGTCTAACTTGGTACAAAAACATTCACACCTTAACATTCGTAAGATCTGAGGTGCTAGTCTCATAAACTAAGCAAAAATCACAATATAGTTTAAATTCAGGGAAATTTTCGTAGTTTGGCTATTGTTGATAATGCTGATATAAACTTTGGGGTGCGTGTTCCCCTCTGAATTAGTAGCTAGAGAGTATTATGCTAAGCAAAATAAGTCAGTCAGGGAAACACAAATACCATATGATTTCACTCATATGTGGAATTGAAGAAACAAAACAAATGAGTAAAGGGGAAAAAAGAGAGAGACAAACCAAGAAACACTCTTAACTATAGAGAATATACTGATGGTTACCTGAGGGGAGGTGGGCGGGGGGATGGGTGAAATGGGTGATGGGGATTAAGGAGTGCACTTGTGATGAGCACTGGGTGTTGTATGGAAGTGCTGAGTCACTAAATTATACACCTGAAACTAATATTACACTATGTTAATGAACTGGAATTTAAATAAAATTTAAAAAAAAACAATAAATTCAGGGAAATCTTCAGATAATATTTTAAAATTAGAATTCAAATAGAGAACAATTACTTGTCTATGACAAGCACTGCTAGAATGTACAAAAAACAACTCTGAGAATAATATACCCCAGCCCTGTATAGCTTTGAGCCTGAACCTTAGCTCAAAATTTATTGAGGAACTGGACCTCTCGCCAGTTTCCAAATGGAGGAGGAAAGGGTAGGACAGAACCTGAAGAGAAGGTGGCAAATCTCTTTACTGTATCACATTTAGGACATACATGATGTTTTACAGGGTGACTTAAATTACAACTGAACTCCCTTTCTGTTTCTCTGTATCACTTTACAATGTAAAGCATTGAGAAATATTTACTAAAAAAGCCAATTGTCAGTTTCAGATTAAAGTACTGAATATCTAACTAGAATTAGAGTAAAAGGTACCCAAAATGAAGTTAAATAAACACAGAATTTTATCACTAATTGGAAGGGTCATTTCTTACCATCTTCATCATTCTCCTCTTCATCTTCATCCTCTGGTAGTTCTGAATTCTCCTTAGATTTGTTTTCCTCATCTTCTTCCTGCTTTCTTTTCTGCTCCTCTTTTTTCTTCTTTCTCTTTTCTTTTCTTTTCTCTCTTTTAGCTGCAAGGGCCTGCTTTCTGCTCTCCTCTCTTGACTGCAAATTAAGTAGGCATATCATTTCACCAATAATGCAGTCATTTAAAATAAAGAATGAATACTTTTGTTTATGATAGATCGGGCTTCCCATGTGTCAGTCTCAAAACACATTTATAAAAGCACCAAAAAAAAAAGATAAACTGGACATCAAAATTAAGTTTTGTACTTCAACAGAACCATCAACAAAGTAAAAAGACAATGCATAAAATGGGAAAAGAGTTTTTGCAAATCATACATCTGGTAAGGGATTTGTATCAAGAATATATAAATGTGCTAAAACATGACCATTTCATTCATCTTCTTTTTGCTTATCCCTTTTCTGATTTTTGCTACATATGCATTAACTAGTAAATAAACTAACTTCTGGGGTGGCTCAGTCGGTTAGGCGTCTGCCTTCGGCTCAGGTCATGATCCCAGGGTCCTGAGATCAAGCCCCACATCGGGCTCCTGGCTCAGCAGGGAGCCTGCTTCTCCCTCTCCCTCTCTCCCTGCTCATGCTCTCTCTCTCTCTCTATCTCCGTATCTCTGTGTCTCAAATGAATAAATAAAAATCTTAAAAAAAAAAAAGAATATATAAAGTCCCATGACTCAAAGACAAATAACTAAAAAAATAATTAAAAAATACACAAAGGACCTTGAGGCATTTCCTCAAAGACCATATATGAATAGCCAAAACATATGAAGACAGGTGCTCAATAACTACTAGACATCAAGGAAAGCAAATCAAAATCACAACAAGATAACCACTCCATACCTACTAGATAGCTATAATCAAAAGACAAGATAATAGCAAATATTGGTGAGGATGTGGAAAAACTAAAAGTTCAAACACTGCTGGTAGGAATGTAAAATGGTGCAGCTGCTTTGCAAAACAATCTGACAGTTCCTCAAATGGTTAAACACAGAATTACCATTTGATCTAGCAATTCCCTTCATATATATATATATACATGTATATATATATATACCCAGAGTGATGAAAATGCATTCATACAAAAATTTGTACCATGTGCTCGCTTCGGCAGCACATATACTAAAAAACCTCTAACAATAAAGAAAAGATTAGCATGGCTTCCGCACAAGGATAACATGCAGATTCATAAGGCATTCCATATTAAAAAAAAAAGTAAAGAAAAACTTATATACCTATGAAGCAGAAATAACCTGAATGTCCATCAACTAATGAATGGATAAATAAAGTGTATGTGTATAATGGGATATTATTTAGCAATAAAAAGAAATTAAGTATGGATACATGTGACAACATGGTTGAACCCTGAAAACATTATGAAGTGAAAGAAGCTAGTCACAGAGGAACAAATATTGTATGATTCCATTTATATGAAATGCCCAGAATAGGCAAATCCATAAAGACAAAAAATAGTTTAGTGGTTACCGAGGATGGAGAGATTGAAGGGGGTGACACTTAAAGGGTGTAGGGTTTCTCTTTAGAATTGTGAAAATATTCTAAAATTGACTGTGGTGATAAATGCACAACTCTGTGAATATACTAAAAGCCACTGAATTATATACTTAGTTTGTTTGAAAATATATATATATTTTAAGATTGTATTTATTTGAGAAAGAGACAGAGAGAGCACAAGCAGGGGGAGGGGCAGAAGGAGAGAGACAAGCAGACCCCCTGCTGAGTGGGGAGCCCCACGAAGGGCTCCATGCCAGGACCCCGAGATCATGACCTGAACCGAAGTCAGAGGCTTAACTTGACTGAGCCAGCCAGTCACCCCTGAACTGTAGACTTTAAAAAGGTGAATTGTATGATATGTTAATTAAATCTTAGTAATACTGTTAAAAAATACATTTATGTAGCATCTGTTTATTGCTATATAGCCAGCTATCTGATAGCTGACTAAAATGCAGCTATCATGATCTTTATAAACTACTAAAAAAATTTCACTGTAAAAATATTGACCAGAGGCTATTATAAAAATTATTTTCCTACTTTCTGGAAGTTTTTAAAGCCACATACATAATTCTGATGACTTTTAGGTTTTGCTGTGGCTAGTACTAGAAAATGTCATTTTTTTCAGAAAGGGGAACATGGTAGTAAGTTGCTAGCATCATGATGAAAGTTTGTAACAAGTAGAAAACACATCAAGTTATTTATCCTTCTATGGTAATTAAGTAAAACATTTTTCTCAAAATTATAATTTACTATTTTGAGGCATAAATTGATTATTCTTTGAAACTTTTATTTATCCAAATCAGAGGTTGGCAAACTATGGCCTGAATGCCAAATCCAGTCTACCAGCTGTGTTTATATGGCCTGAAAGCTAAGACTAGCTTTGACATTTTAAATGGTTGAAAAAAATAAAATAAGTATTTCATGACACTTGAAAATTATATAAAATTCAAATTCCAGTGTTCAAAAATAAAGTTGTATTGGAACACAGTCACGCTCATTCATATAGCTATTGCCTATGGCTGCTTTTATGCTATAACAACAGAGCTGAGGACTTAGGACAGACACCATACGGCCTGCAAAGCCTAAAATATTTACTGTTTGGCATCTTATAGAAAAAGTTTGCCAATTCCCTATGTAAATGAGAAAGGACTGAGAGAAGAGATTGCATATTCAGCTAAAAACTGAGTTTCACCACTCTGTTGGCATAAGAACAAATTGGCTAGCTATTTAGGGAATTGCTGACCATATCCCCGGGTAGTTACACAAAAATCAAAATTATAGACATGAAAGGTACCTTAATAGTCATCTAACTATGAACTCTGCTTTATTTTTAAATGATAAAACTTTTTTTCCTTCTGATTTTAACTGTAATCTTAAGGTTTACACTTTCCCCCCTATTATCAGCAATGAATGTCCTTATATGTTCACATCTTTTGAGCATTTGTCTAATTATTTACCTTAGGCTAAATTTCTATAAGTGGAATGAATGGTGGGAGTAAGGGTGTCCACCTTTTTAATTTATTTGTGAAAGCATCCCCATTAATAGTTATAGTAATTTACACCATATATCAAAAATCATTCATTAGAGTGCTAATCTTTCCCCACCCTTGCCATCAAGAGCTATTACCTAATCTTTAAATTTTAAGCTTTGCCAATGTGGTAAAAAAAATTTATTGAATATTTGTATTTCTTTTTCTGTGAACTGCCCATTCATGTGATTTTTTATTTTGGGCAAGTTACATTTTTCTCATTGATTTGTAAGCAACCTTTTCTTCTGTTCTTAGCTTATATGTTTTGTTTTTTTTGTGTTTGTTTTTAGAGAGAGGGGGGCAGGGAAGGGCAGAGGGAGAGGGAGAAAGAGAATCTCAAGTAGACTCCATGCCCAGTGTGAAGTCTGATGTGGGGCTTGATCTCACAACCCTGAGATCATGACCCAAGCCAAAGTCAAGAGTCGGACACTTAACTGACTGAGCCACCAGGCACCCCATGTTTTGTTTTGTTTTTTAACCAAGAAATGGTTTCAAGATTTTAGTATTTCTCAAAATAATCATATATTTTTTCTTCTTTTAATTATCAACAAAATATCTTCATGTTAAGCTATCTCTTGCATTCCTAAAAGAAGTCTACTTGATCATAGTGTTTGTTCTTTTAATACGACTTGTGGATTGAACAGCAACACCCTCATTTTTCAGGTAAGCAGAATGACCCTCAGAAAAGCAATCTTGTTTTTTTAACCTTTTCCATTATACCACACAACCTAGGATATTAGACACTCTTTAAGTGAGGATCTAATAAACCACTAATAGCACACATCTTATAATTACCAAAAGATTTCCAACATTTTACTAAATTTTTTCTCAAACCAATGTTAAAACCACTTAAGTAGGGGCGCCTGGGTAGCTCAGTTGGTTAAGCATCTGCCTTCGACTTAGGTCATGATCTTGGGGTCCCGGGATGAAGCCCCATGTAGGGCTCCCTGCTCAGCAGGGAGTCTGCTTCTCCCTCTCTCTCTCCCCCTCCCTGCTGCTCATTCTCTCTCCCTCTCTCAAATAAACAAATAGAAAACCTTAAAAAAAACCCCACTTAGGTAGTAATATCATCTGGTAAACTATGATCTGCTTGAAAACTAGTCTCTTACTTATATGATTCAAAATATTTTTTAAGAACAAGAGGTCACAATCAAAAAGTTGATGGTGATTTGACAATCTATTAATCGTTTCCTTTGAAAGAGATTTTGTTAAGGTTATTGGTCATAAGGATGGTAAATTTATTCCAGGAAGTTTTCAAAAATTCTTTTTAAAAATTTTTAAATTTATTTATAAGTAAGTAATCTCTACTACAACCAGTGTGGGGCTCAAACTCACCACCATGAGATCAAGAGTCACATGCTTTTCCAACTGGGTCAGCCAGGTGCCCCAATTTTCAACAATTTCTAAAAAGAAAAATTATTTTTCTTACTCACCTTTTCCAGATCAAGTTCCTTCAAAAGAATACTTGCATTCTTATTTGCTTCTGCAGCCTGCTGGTCTTTAGCCTTCACAATTGTCTCAACACATTGGTGACATTTTTTCAAGAGTTCCTATAGTGGAAAATGGAATTATATAAATATAGGAACACATTACATCAACAGGCCAAAAAAAAACTTGAACTGATGAGCACAGTGAAGTCCAGGACTTAAAGCCCAAACAAATGAAAATTCACTAAGCCAAATATAAGCTATCCTTTGAGTCTAGTCATATATTAATCTTTCACCAAAAAAGGGTACTATTTCCTAAAAAGTTTGTGTTCTTAGAAAACTTTCTAATCAGGCTCATAGTCTAGCAATAACCTTTAGCCACACTCACTGTGATTATAGCCCATAACAGGAAGGAAATCTCAAAATAATTTATTAAAATTATTATATCCATTCTCCATGGAGAAACTAAAGCAGAGATAGATTAGGTGATCAGTTTCATAGAAGAAAAAGGAAGGTTGCTAACTGCACCCTTTGGCATACAATTCCACAAAGAACAAAAATGTGCTTCAACAGTATATTAAACCTACCTTATCTGTAATTGTTGCTATGTATCTCATGCATTCTATATCAGAAGGGAACTGATTGACTTCCTTCACCAAATACTGAACAACTTTTACATGACCCTGTAAAGAAGTACAACAAAAAATGCACAAAAGAACTCCTTGAAAATTTGCCCATATGCTTAACAACTTAAGAGTAAAAGGTATGGGGCGCCTGGGTGGCTCAGTTGGTTAAGCGACTGCCTTCAGCTCAGGTCATGATCCTGGAGTGCCAGGATCGAGTCCCGCATCGGACTCCCTGCTCGGCGGGGAGTCTGCTTCTCCCTCTGATCCTCCCCCTCTCATGCTCTCTGTCTCCCATTCTCTCTCCCAGATAAATAAATTAAAAATCTTAAAAAAAAAAAAAAAAGAGTAAAAGGTATGGTAATACTTCCAGATAGGTTACTAAACTGAAAACTGAAATTATGAAAATAAAAACAACATGCTCACGTATTTCTCCTAAATTTAATCTAGCATTTCCCCACTGAAAACAGAAAAACTTTTGTAGAAAACAAGTATTTCCTAGAGTAAATCTATTAATAAAAATTGGTGGTGTGAAATGAACCTTTATATAAAAAGGAAATTGGTACTAAAACAGAGAGATGTTCTAGATTTCAAAGCATTATTTTAGGTCCATCTTACTAAACAAGGTAAAGGCTCATATTTATTTGAGTCTCATGACTTGAATCTAGGTAAAATGCTTTCTAAATGCTATGATCACAGGCGAATGATGTAATTAATTCTAAGTACCATCTTTTTTAACATAACCAAACTTGCATAGTTTTCCTCCTACCAGGTTCTAAAACATCTAAAACAAGAATTAGTCTGATGGTGACAAAATTCAGAAAAGTCATTGCCTCCAGGGCAGGGAATTGAGAATGGGCATAATGGAACTTTCTAGGATTATAGAAATATTTTATTTATTTATGGGGTGTGGGTTACACAGGTAATTATGCATTTATCAAAACTCATGAACCTATGCACCTTAGGTTTGTACATTTCACTATATGTACATGATCCCTCAATTAAAAGGAAAGGAAAAATTAAAAAAAGAATTAAGTCTAGAAAATATTTTAAGTTCTTTTGTTAAGATACAAAACTTACACTGTTCTCCTTCAGTAACTATTTAGTGACTACCTAGTATGTGTCAGGCACCATGCTAAACAATATGTATAAACAATGATAGTCATGAAGCTTGGTCTTCCTGGATCTTCCAGTCTACTTGGGGAGATAAGCATTAAAAAGTAAATACATGTTTGAATGTATAACTACAAATTGGGATAAGGAAAATAATAGGGTACTATAAAAAAGAACAAGAGGACCTTTTTCAGATGGGTATTAGGGAAGGACTAAGAAGTGATATTTAAAATGGGAGCCAAAGGATGAGCAGAAGTGAGCCACTGAAGAGCAAGGGAAAGAAAACCAGTGAGCAAAGGCCCTCTGGTAGATAAAAATTTAGTGCATTCTAGGGTAAGTACTATGGTGAGCGCTGTGTATTGTGTAAGACTGATGAATCACAGATCTGTACCCCTGAAACAAACAATACATTATATGTTAATAAAAAAAAATTAAAAAAAAATTTAGTGCATTCTAGACCAGCAGCTGAAGTGCAGTGAGCAAAGATGAAGGGTAGCATAAATGACTGCTTTGGGGAGGCTGGCATGAGCCATATCATGCAGGGCTTTGTAAGCCATGTTAAGTAGTTTATAGTTTATCATAATTATAATGGGAAGGCTTTTAAAAATAACAGCAGACAAGCAATATATATATATAGGAGGTATAGTGAGTTTTTATGAAAGAGTCCACTCCTTTTTGTTCCTTCTTAGGTAGAGAAGACATCATCTGTATACTTAAATCTCGTGTTTTATGTACAACATAACAAAACTAGTCAAGACACGAGTGATTATCTTTTTTTTTTTTTTAAAGATTCCATTTATTTATTTGACAGAGAGACAATGAGAGAGGGAACACAAGCAGGGGGAGTGGGAGAGGGAGAAGCAGGCTCCCCGCTGAGCAGAGAGCCTGACACCAGGGCCGATCCCAGGACCCTGGACCATGACCCGAGCTGAAGGCTCAACCCACTGAGCCACCCAGGTGCTCCAAGACACAAGTGATTTAACTACCAAGTTGCTTACAAGTGAACTACCATGTAGCTCTTACATTTGGCCACAAAGAAAGTGGAAAGATAGCAGTGATTTATGTATGGAAATTCAGTCTATTCTCCAAGAGCAATTCATTTTTCTCACACGGTTTCAACTCAGAATTAGTTAAAAATGATTACATTTTACCTTTTTCCCTCCACATCAAATTACCTTGCGAAATGCTGACATAAGAGGTGTGATTTTCCGGTTATCTGCTGCATCCACATCAGCACCTGCTTGTACTAGCAATTGTACCACATCAAAATGACCACCATTGGATGCCAACCAAAGTGGTGTGTTTCCCTTCTTGTTTCGAACATCAATATGGGCTCCCCTATAAGATCAAAGAATGTTAATATAGTTTGTTTCCTACAAGATAAGGGCTGACTTTCTATTTCCTCTATTTGTCTTTTATCTTTTATAAGATAGCATGCAAATAGTACGTTCATTTTTTAAATAATCTGTTCTTTAAAATGTCAATAAAGTAAAACAATTTGATTAACTGTAAAGGCGCTGAAAAGTGAAAAGGATCATAAGAACTATATAATTTTTTTGTATTTTTTATAAAAATATAAAATTTACCCACCTATTAATCAGGAGCTCACAAAATTTGTAGTGACCTTTGTCAGCTGCTATTGTTAAAGCAGTATCTCTTGAGGAAGGCACAGGGGGGGCATTGACATCTGCTCCTTTATCAAGGAGAACTCTTCCAACCTCTGCATATCCTCCAGAAGCAGCTTCCATCAAGGGGGTCAGACCAGTCTGTTTAAACCAAAAATTTATGCAAGTAAATTAATCAAATTTTGTTAACAGACTAAGGTATTTGACTTATAAGTGGATTCTATTTCTGATTTTCTCTCATAAAAGAGCTAAGCAATATTCAATCTTCATTTTTACAAAACAAGAAATGAAAATTGTTAGATTGAATTAGACATGCATTCTAGAATGAATTCATTTATCATAACATACCACCTCATATAAAAAAAAAAAATTTCAGGGGCGCCTTGGTGGCTCAGTCGTTAAGCGTCTGCCTTCGGCTCAGGTCATGATCCCAGGGTCCTGGGATCGAGCCCCGCATCGGGCTCCCTGCTCGGCGGGGGGCCTGCTTCTCCCCCTCCCTCTGCTTCTCCCCCTACTCATGTTCTCTCTCTCTCTCTGTATCTCTGTGTCTGTAATGAATAAATAAAAAAATCTTTAAAAAAAAAAAAAAGAATTCTACATAAGCTACGTTTTTCTAGGGTTGTAAGTACCTAATAGTTCTAAGCACAGAAATTCGAAACACTGTTATACTAACTCCTTTCTAAAGGCCAGTCATGAATGTGTCAGAATCTGTTATGATCAGATCAGATTTTAGCTATCTTTTTTTTTTTTAAGATTTTATTTATTTGACAGAGAGAGAGACAGCGAGAGCGGGAACACAAGCAGGAGTGGGAAAGGGAGAAGCAGGCTTCCCGCCGAGCAGGGAGCCCGATGCGGGGCTCGAACCCAGGACCCTGGGATCATGACCTGAGCCAAAGGCAGATGCTTAATGACTGAGCCACTCAGGCGCCCCTAGATTTTAGCTATCTTAATTTTATGATCTATGTGGTAATTTTCTGATTGGGTTTTTTACCAATGGTAAGCACATGCTTCATTGAAGGAGTTCTTTAAAAATCTACATTAAAGGAACCTACAGGACACTTGGCTTAGTCGGTAGAACATGTGACTCTTGATCTCAGAGTTCTGAGTTCAAGCTCCATGTTGGGCACAGAGTTTACTTAAAAAAAAAAAAAAACTCTACAAAATAATCTTACTACAAAGATATTATATTCAAAGATTGCAAACTGGAGGATTAACAGAGAGCTATTCAAGGTTGAAATTGGAAAATGTACAGATTCTACTTTCTTCATTGTTCTTAATAAAAGTCATGAATGACGACAGTGTGTCATTGGCCACTGTACCTCACGGACCTTGCCTTGGGATGTCATTTTTAACTTAAGACAATTTAAAACAGCATATTCAATCTGAGTTGAAATGCCATGCCAGTTGTTTTTTTTTTTTTTAAGATTTTATTATTTATTTATTTATTTGACAGAGCATAAGCAGGGGGAGTGGCAGGCAGAGGGAGAAGCAGGCTCCTCACCGAGCAAGGAGCCCAACACGGGACTCGATCTCAGGACCCTGGGATCATGACCCGAGCAGAAGGCAGATGTCCAATTGACTGAGCCACCCAGGCATCCCTTTTAAGATTTTATTTTTAAGTAATCTCTACATCAAACATGGGGCTCAAATTCACAGCTCTGAAATCAAGAGATATACACTCTATTGATTGAGCCAACCAGGTGCCCTTTTACAAATATATAGTTTTAAGTAAACTCTACCCCTGATGTGGGGCTTAAACTCATGACCCAAGATTAAGAGCTGGATGCTTTACCAACTGAGCTGGCCAGGCATCCCGAAATGCTATGCTCTTTACACTAGAAATACACCCTAAGTAGTTGAAAAGTTATAAAATGCTTACCTTTGCCCTATGTTCAACATTGGCTTTTCGGTCCAGAAGCAAACTCACAACTTCTGCTCGGCCTTGGAAACATGCCAAAGTGAGAGCTGTGTTCCGATTGGTCTCTATTTGGGCATTAATGTCTGAACCCATATCAAGCAGCAGTTTCACTGCAGGAACGTGTCCATTCATGGCAGCCAACATCAGGGGAGAAATACCTAGTTTACTCCCAGTCCTAAGGGGAGAAATGTGCTTAGAAAATTAAGATAATATGTTGCCTATTGTTTTTTTAAAAAGCATAGAGAATATAAAAGACGAAAATGATTCAGTAAAAAGAAAGGTTTCTAACACCAATGAATAAATTTTATTTGTGTAGTCTACTAACTAGGAATAGGAAAATCTCACAATTTAAAACATAACCCCTATTTAGGGGTTATAAATTTCCAACCATACATAACGAAGTACTTTCTGAAATGAGACATCTTTAAAAATAGCAATGTTAGCTGAAATAAGCTGTGATTACCTATAAGCATATTAGAGGAATAACTGTGGTCTTGTAACTTTAGTACTATCTCTAAAAAATTTTTTAATTTTTAGTTAAAGTATAGTTGACTTTAGTACTGCCTTAATTAATAATGGTCTCTGTACAAATATTTAGAGGAAAGACACTTAACCCCAAGGTAGTAATTTACTAATCGTGAGTAATAAAATGAAGATAGATACCTTGAATTAATCTCTGCCCCAGCATTAAGCAGAATCTTAATTATATTAACATATCCTCCAGATGCAGCTAGACTCAATGGTGTATAATCAGACACATTCCTATGTTCTTTATTTGCACCTCGAGCCAGCAGCAAGTCTACCACCTGCAAAGTAAAATATAAACAGAGAAATCCAGTTTAAACTTGGGGTTCCACTTATAATGAAGGAAGCACAAAGAAATGGAACCTATACCTTCATTGTCTGACTATCTGACATTTTAATTATGCCCTAAATATTCAAATATTAGCACTAGAGAAATGGATTCAATTTCATATCAAGGAATTTGGAGCTTTGAAATCCCAATTATACTGAAATAACAAGATGTTACTCATTCTACTCATCAATTGTTGAGTGATGAATTAACATTTCATATGTATTAGGACCGTGGTTCATTCAGCCTCAATAAATGTAAGGATAAACAGAATTATTTTTTTGCCTAAAGGGCAAGAAACAGATTCCATAAAAGGTGATTCACTATTCCCATTAAATTTAGTGTATGGAACATGTCACAACACACGCAAGTTTTATTCATGTAGCTATATTACTAAGCATATGCATATTTAAAATATGAGCATAATGTTTACAAAATGAAAATTAACATTAACACACCTCCTGACGTCCACCAGAACATGCTAATGAAAGTGGAGTATCCTTAGTGCGTTCAGATTGTGCTTCTATATCTCCACCTTTATCCAAAAGGATTTCAACAACTCCAACATGCCCTGCTGTTGCTGCCAGGATCAGTGGTGTGAAACCTAAAGCAGAAAATAAAAATCTCAATTTGTGTTTTTTTACTTATTGTTTTTAATTCTCTATTATTTCTATAGATGAAGATCTTTAGGGCAGATACTTATAACCATTTAACATAAAACTGCTCTAATCACTAATTTACTAGTGACAAAAACCCAAAAATACATGATAAAAAGGAAATGCTGAGTCACACAAAACTACTAAAGTTTATACTCATAATGAACTCTGATACCTCTGTATGCTCTACTTTTGGATTAAGGAGAAAGGCAACCACAACTTGCTAGACTTCACTGAAGATTTCTGACTGAAATATGTTTATCCATCTTTTCACTGAGATAGTCTAGGAACTACTTACTGATAATCAAAAAACATAACTGTTTCCTAAAAAAAAAAAAACTTAAGAAAAAAGTGTTTTCTGATGTAACTACTCTCAGGCTTTACTTCTCACTGACATTCTTTACCTTTTTTGTCTCTGTGCTCAATTTTAGCATCTCGCGCAATGAGTACAGACACAAGTTCTTCGTGACCACCCGCACAAGCTAATGTTAATGCTGTGTCATGATTGCTCTCAGTCTAGAGGGAAAAAAAAAGTTTTTGTTTACAACAGGGTTATCATTTGAAGAGCAAATAATACTTATTTTCACAGTGAATGTACAATGATAATTTTCTTTTCCAACAAAGAAAATCAGAATTTGCAAAATAAACAAAGCAATCTAGGGGCGCCTGGGTGGCTCAGTCGGTTAAGCGTCCGACTTGATTTCCGCTCAGGTCATGATCTCAGGGTCGTGAGATCGAGCCCTGCACTGGGCTCTGTGCTCAGCGTGGAATCTGCTTAAGATTCTTGCTCTCCCTCTGCCCCTCCCCCCACTCATGCACTCTATCGCTCTCTAAAATAATTAAGTAAAACCTTTTAAATAAATAAATAAAGCAAGCAGGCCAGCAAGCAATCTACTCACATGTGCATCAATGTCAACTGAAGGGTACACAGGGGGCATAGACTGGGAAGCCACATTGCTTGGAGACTGTGAACAGGGTTCAGGTGTAAGACACTCCGTGGTCTGAGAGGAACTGTTTGAACCACTGGGCACTCTGCTACTCACAGCTGAAAAACAATATTCATATTGCTGAACTCTACTTAAAAGAGTAAAGTCACTTATATACAGAAAAACACAGAAAACAAAATTTTATAGCAGGAATATAATGTAGTAGTTAAATCACAAGCTTTGGAATCAGATGGACCTGTGTTTGAATCCCAGTTCTACCACTTTCTGATCTCAGACAAGTAATTTAACCTCTTAGGGCCTCAATATTCTTCATGTGTAAAATGGGGATGATAACAGTACCTGCCTAGAAAGATTGTTGGAAACACCACTTGAGATAATGCAGGTGAAATACTTAGTAGCATGCTTAATATTCAGTGCATACACAACAAATGACAGCCTTTTATGGTGTCAATAGGGAAAAAACAGTTTATAATAAAAAAATAAATTTTATATCTTAGTCTGTAAAAAGTAATTAGACAAAAATATCCTGAGGACAATGCACAAAAGAGGGGGGAGGAGAACAAGTTAAAATATTTCTCACATAAATAGCAGAGAGTATGTGCTTTTAAAATTCAATATTTATTTTTTAAATTTTCTAAAATGAATCAATCTCTGAAAATAAAACTATTTTTAAAATCAACATTGGAACTTTTATTAGGGATCTCAATCTGGTGTTCAAGACTGCTGTCTGAAAACTGAGTTAATTGACATTTTATCTTTATGTCTCTACATATTTCTTATGTTTCATAAGAGCCAGAGTTTGCCCCACATTGAGAGAAACAGGACCTATCTCAGAGGGATGTTACAAGCTGTCTGCTAAGTAAGGTACAAAAAGCATTTAAAATACACAGTGTTTGGTACATGTGAAGTGCTCATTAAATGTAATTATCAGATATTTTGTAGGACTTTCAGTAATATTGCTCATTGTGTTGAAAAATAAAAACATTACTACTCACTAAAGAAAAAACTCATAAAAAAACCTATAATCATTAATAATATAAAAAAGACAAAGCTTCAGTGATGGCAATACCTCTCATCTAGACTAAAAGTAAATAAAAAACTCACAGGTCTCAAAGGAAAATGTAAGCATTTCAAGGGTTGGAGAATGTTTAGTTTCTAGAACTTGGATATGATTGGATCTCAATCAAGGATACTTTTCATAAGTAAATGACTAAGTTTAGTTCACTATTTCTTTAAATAACTTCACAAATTTTAATATGTTCACATGTTTCTACATGAACTGTCCCATCCTCCTCCCCACCAATATATATAAAATCATCTTGGCTATATAAATTTCTGTAGCTTCTATCATGGTTACAAATAGGAATTATTTTATATATTTGTTTCACCTATAAGAACATGCACAAAATGGAAACAAAGCTTTAAAAATCTTTGTCATTCAGCAAATTAAAAGCAGACAGTATTTTGTTATACCTCCTCAAAAGAGATGGTATGTTTGGAAAACAGCTCTAGAAAACAAAGACACTAAAGACCGATATGTAGCTCCTCTGTAATAGTAAGATTTTAACAGTGGTCTCATAATGATTAACAAATACCTTACTAAAGAACTACTTTTATCATTATTAATATTGTTTATCCATGTTATCTTTTTGTTATTATGAAAAACAGGTGCTTAAAATTTTTTCGAAGTTGATTAGAGTACTCTGCCAGATCTAACACTATAAAAGACTTCTTTACAGAGATGGCTTTTAAAAAATATTTCTGTGCATTTAACAGCTCTATTACCAAAAATGTGTTGTTACATCAACTATTGCACATTTTTGTACAACATTATCCTAGAAACATTTTTTTCCTCCTTGTAATAATGACAATCAGAAACGTTCCACAAAAGTGACTTTAATAGCATTAATTACACACAAAAAGTAATAAAGACTAGAAAGTAGCAAGATTTAAAAGGTACATGTGGAATAAAGGTTTTATTAATATAAAATTATACCAGGACTATTACATTTTCATAAATCTTAAAATGTTTCCTACCTCTGAATGAAATGTCTCTGAAAATGACTCTGACAGATCACTACCAGAAGTCACTATATAATTCAAATTAAATTTATGCACTATCCTAAAATGGGGTGATAGAAGAATTAACTGCAATATTCTGCTTAATTCTTTATGAAATTTAAGATGGTTTTGTAGGCAATATGGAAGATAATAATAAACCGTACCATATAAAAATCTCAGATACTAGGTGTACATAAAGTATGCTGTGAGATTTTAGGAAATTAAGTCACCATAATCTGTTTTATATAATAATAACTTTATTAAATACAAATAAATAAAAATCTATAAATAAAATATTAACATCTATTAGAAGAAATTATTTTAAAAGATATTTTATTGCAAATTCCTTCAAAAATAAGAGGGTTTCCTAATTACCTTTTTATTCTTAAGCTTACATTGACTACTACAGGATTACTTAAAGCAAGATACTTTTGAATTGGAATTTGTTTTAAGAAAACCTATTAAGGTGCCAACAATAGTAACAATGTGCTAGCCACAAAATTATATTAAACCTTACATAAATACCAAATCTTAATATAAAAACAGTAAGGGAAATCATTAATTTTTTAACAGTCTAAGGAAATAACAAATATCTTTAAGATAAATTCAGAACTTAAACATGAATCAGATGCATGCATATTACACTTAAGGTTCTTAAACATGGCTGAACTGAATTTGAGTCTTGACACTTACTAGTAACAACTGCCATAAGCCTCAGTTTTTCAACAGAAAAATTGAGGTGGGAAAAGGACCTATTTTATAAGATTATTATAAATAGCCCATGAGATAATGTATATAAAGCATTAAGCACAGAGCTTAGTACATGGTAAGTGATCGATAAATGTGAATAAATTGATATTGAGTTGATTTTTAATCAATCTTTATATATTAATAATAAAATTTTTACTAGATGTTTCTGGAACTGCTCAATGGTCAAAGCTATTTTGTATTTTTTTAGATTTCCAAATCTTAGTTCTAGACATTTGAACTGAGAATCATGTGTTATTATGATACCTTCTAAAAGCCCAGCACTTACTTTCACAAGAAAAGGACCTCAAGAACCATGCTCCCAATCAAGAGTTTACATACATTCTGTCTGGGACTATATCAAGTATGACACATATAAGACTATATACTAAAATACTAAGCTAATCCAGTCATGACCTTAATAAATTATTTGTCTAACTAACTCAGTTACATGAAAATATTTTGACATAACAGCAATAAATAAAAAATACTCCTATATTTAAAGAGTGAAATTTATTGCTATTATATATGAATATTCTCTAAAACTGTAAGATATACAGTATTTTCTTCTTTATTAAATACAAGGGATGAGAACTAAATTTGGGTAAAATTAATTACATCTTTGGTGTAATCTATAATCATACTGATATATTAATATATCAGGCAATTATAGAATTAGGCATTCACCTACTCCATCCTTGTCTAATTTCTTTCACCTTTGATAAAGAAAATTAAGAGAAACTTGGTCTTAATAAAATAACTTTTTAATTTTAAGTGAGATAGTTCATCGTCTCGAACAAAGAAAATCTAATTATTGCTATATATTTTAAAACAGGTAACCATAAAAATGGAAATTTTTTATGTGAACATAATTTTTTTAGTTATTGGCTGATTTATATGTTAAAGTTTGTTAATAAAAGAATATTATACAAAATGATAGGCCACCTATCATTAGACATTAATGTCTACAGAAACTAAATTTTCTTAGTTTATTAACACTATACATAATTAAATGATGTTTCTAAACAAATTTTTTGAACTTTATAAAAGACCATTTCAATGTAACAAATAGTTTGATGAAATAAATCCTGCCTCCCCTACAAGAACCATCCATAAATACTACCATAAAGTTAATATCTACAAGTTCCTTTTAGAGCGGTTTCTACATTAAAAAAAAAAAGACAAGTTCTAAGTTACAACAAAACTAGATTGAGCAGTAATGTGGGTTTCAGAACTGCAAACTGAGTATTCAATTAGGAACATTATAATGCTATTTATGTAATCCTAAATCTTAAAAATGTTATTCCCATATTATCAGTTTCGTTATTATTATTCATAATCGTACTTGACGCTCAAATATCTGCTTTTACCCAGATTAGAAATTAGAACTATAAATGAACTCTAAGAGTTTATTCATAATTTGTTAACAACTCTCAATACCAACGACACAAAGTTAATTTGAGTTAAATGGCTGTGGGCTGAAGATATAAAAACCCAAATTAAAGAATAAAGAATCTAACTCCTTAAAAACATTTCCCAGCATTTTTATTTTCTTTATGGGAAACTAAGTATTCTCCTCTGTACAGTGATACTTATTACATATCAGAGGAGGCTTATAGGCAGTATCATAATTCTATAACCAATGCAAGTCATATAAATGCCCAATAAAATTCCTGATTTAAGTAAGCTTATTCCACATTTTTAAAGATTCAGTAAAGATTAGGAAGGCTAAAAGCTCACAAAAGAAGAAAGGAAACTGGGATAGTATAATTGGGATGGGAAGAGGGGAGGAGAATATGACAAGAGGAAACAGACAACAGTAAGGAAAAAAATGTTGCAATCAAGAGACAGAGGACTGGCCTGCCTTTGAATATCACTCCAGCTACATCTTAGTTCTTGGTCTTCATCCACTGTCAACAGCCATTCTGGCTGCATTTCTGAACTGGGCTCTCATGGAGGTGATACATTCACCAGCCATCTTTAGGAAGGTAAATGATTAATTGCACTGTTTTCCCACTGCTGCAAGGACAATGAAAGGGAAAGTAAACTTGTGCACCTCATTTCATATCTAGTTGTAATTTTCCACACAACAATAAACAGAAACATACACTTTAAGGTTATCAGGCCTTTCTTTTTTTCTTTTCCTGTGTGTATGTGTGTTGTGTCTGTGTGCTTTCATCAAGATAGTTAATATAAAAATTCCAATCTCCAAATCATCATCCAGTTGATAATAATTTCAATGTAATCTGAATCTTCTAACCACAAATACAAGAACATGGAATGCTTATAGTTTTCTCTGAACATCCCTTTTAATTAAAAATGTTTAAATTGATTTAATAAAATTATAAATAAAGAGAAAGCAATGTAATTTAGAATTATGATTTTCAGACATGAAAATCACTAGCAGGAAAATTTATGTATAATCTTATGTGAATATCTCTAAAGCCTACAAAGAAATTCTACTTTCAGCTCTCCTACCCAAGATACAACACAGGCTGATGTTTTGCTTTGTTGTTGTTTTTTTTTTAAAGTAATCTCTACACCAAATGTGGGGCTCAAACTCACGACCTGCAGAGCAACAGCTGCATGCTCAACCAACTGAGCAACCCAGGCGCCCCACAGGATGGTTTTGATACCAAAGTTCTAAAATAAAAGCTCATGGCAACTTTATTTTTTGCCTTTGCAAATAACAAAAAAGAAAAGGGGAAAACACACTTTTATGTGTTAGTGCTGTACAGCTTAGTTAAATTCACTTCCAAAACACCTCAAGGAATAAATAATTTTACAAAGATAATTCTAAAATGGAAAATACCCAGTTGGTGTTTTTGGAGGCTCATGTAAAGAAGTTGAGCACACAGATTAAAGAGAAATTATTACAGATATATTTCTTAACCCACCTGCTATCAGGTCATCAAGAGTGTCGGTAAGCGTCTGGGCTGGAGTTGCAACCATTAGTCCATCTGGTTCTTGAACTAACAGCCCCTGATCATGTCCAGTAATAGCAATCTGAGGCTGTCCTATAATCTGATGATTACCTGATACTTTCTGAAGTTCAACAGAATTTGTCCCATTAGAACCTAAGTCACTGGAAAAGTTACACTGTGGAGATGATAAAGGCTGGACTGGGACAAAATCAATTTGTTCTGCCGATGGTGGAGACTGCTGCTCATCATCAACATCATTATCTTTAAATAAGATTGTGTCAACCTGAGGTAACTCTGAAAAGTGATCCTCTGGGAGACTACCATCTCCTTCCCCTTCTGGGAAGACTCCTCTATGAGAGCACTGCTGGTGTAGAGATACTGTGTCTTTCTGACCTTTGGTTTCCAAGTATTCTTTGGTAAATTGCTGCTGTGTTTTCATCTGCAACTGCCTTTCCACTTTCTGTAGTTCTTTCAGTATTTTCTTCTTCTTCTGGACTTGCTCTTCTCTGTTCTTTTTAAGTTCTTCTATCTTATCTTTGTTCAGAGGTTCACCTTGAATTAACTCCAGTGACTTAAGCTGTGCTTTTTCAATAGCACTAATTCTTTGTCCCAGTTCATTCAGCTTGCCTTCAGTCTCCTCTACTATGCACTCCAAAGGCTGGTATGGGTGAAAAGGTGGCAGTACGTCCTGATCTGCTACCTGCAGGGAACTGGACTTCTGCTTGGATGTACCTAAGCACATGAAAAATGTTTGAAAAAGTGCCATGCTAAAAAAAAAAAAAAAAAAATCAGCTCCCCCTCCCACACACACACGGACCTCCCTCCCAAAACCCTTGACTGTTCAAAGATTCACACCAGTGGGAGGTAGATTAAAGACTCATCTATTCAACACAGCACACACTGGGATGTTGTCGATTAAAAAAAATGTGAATTTTTAAATTAAAAATCAAAATTTTAGGATAGGAGGATTTTGGAAGTTAAGACGAGGCAGGGAGAAAGGAGATCAAAGAGGAAAGAATCTCAAAATTCTGTTTATTAGATTGGACTTTTAAAGAACATCAAATCTAAAAGAGTGTCAAAATAGTGTTGAGGATATCATTAAAGATTTCCCAATTGTTTCTTCACAATATTAACTGTGCAAGTAAAGGTTACTACAGGACACTATAACTTGTAAATCAACATAGTGAAAAGTGTTTTTCAAGTGGCCAAAATCTTTGTCTTATTGTATTAAAATATAATGTGAAATTCGTTTTTTCCAGACCTATCCTTCTAAAATTTTCCATTAAATAAGTCTTAAACATTTCTTTACCTGAAAACTACATTAAACTTAAATCACAAAGGACAATTATTCTAAGTTTAAATAAAGTCTTCATGTAAAAGTCTACAGGAAAAACAATGAGTGTTACCTAGGAGAAAATCAGATTTCTCATATTGATGGTGTATGTTAAAAATCAAGTAAATGTATGTTATTTTAAGATTTTAGATCGCACTTAAATTAAGGTACTCCCCTCATGACAAAATAATTATCATTATTAACAATCCTACCATCTGGACATAAAATGGAGGAAATATAACAATAACTACTTTGAGGCAAACTCAAGGCTTACTCTTCCTGTTTAGGGAGAACTGGGGCTATTCAACAAAGAAAAGGAACCAACTACCGATACATTCTACAAGGTGGACAAACCCTGAAAACATTATGCTAAGTGAAAGAAGCCAGACACAAAAGATGACATATTGTGTAATACCATTTATATCAACTCTATAGAGAAAAGCAAATCTATAGAGACAGAAAGGAAAGTAGTGGTTGCCTGGGGTTATGGTATTGAGAATGAATTACAAACTGGCATGAGTGATATTTTCAGAGTGATAGAGATGTTTAAAACTAGATGGTGGTGATGGTTACATAATTAGTAAATTTACTAAAACTCACTGCATTGTACACTTATTTTTTTTTTTAAGATTTTTTTTAATTTATTTATTTGAGAGAGAGAGAATGAGACACAGAGAGCATGAGAGGGAAGAGGATCAGAGGGAGAAGCAGACCCCCCGCTGAGCAGGGAGCCCAATGTGGGACTTGATCCCGGGACTCCAGGATCATGACCTGAGCCGAAGGCAGTAGCCTAACCAACTGAGCCACCCAGGCGCCCTGCATTGTATACTTAAAATGAAGGAACTTTATGGTATATAAACTAAACAACAGTAAATCCACTTTTAAAAAAGATCTGGGTAAAAAATAGTTGTTTACTCTTCTGAATTGCAATCAACATATATGAATAACATTGGTAACTTAAGATTTTTAAAAGTAAGATCATCCAATGCATTCAGCACGATTCTCAAGTCCAAAGGAAAAACGTCATCACCCATTTGATGTTAAAATACTCTGAAT
This sequence comes from Leptonychotes weddellii, assembly GCF_054177405.1. Classification (NCBI taxonomy): domain Eukaryota; kingdom Metazoa; phylum Chordata; class Mammalia; order Carnivora; family Phocidae; genus Leptonychotes; species Leptonychotes weddellii. Next base: position 110,329,062 of record NC_138375.1, read on the forward strand.
TACAAGAGGGCAATAAAACCACTAGAGGAAAAAAATTAGAGATTCAACTGTTTTTGTTTTGTTCTTGCTAGAATAGGAAATCTCAAAAATGCAGGTACCTCAAACATCTGCAACATTTTATTAATGAAAAAGTCCAACAGTTTTCCCCCTAGATATTGACTTTAACAGGTTCAGGATACCACATGTCCAAAACTATTGCAATCACTTTAAGAGACTTAATTATTCTTTAAAAGCAACCTTCAGCAAAATGTATTACCCACATTCAATTTCAAATTTATATCTGAGCAAAGGGATGGGTCAAGACCTTATCCTTTCAGAGCAAAAGCCATCATATTTGTGAGATAAACGTTTTTAAAGATGTTATTTATTTACTTGAGAGAGAAAGAGAGAACACACTAGCAAGGGGAGGGACAGGATGGGGAGCAGACCCCCCCCGCTGAGCAGGGAGCTCAATGCAGGGCTCAATCCCAGGACTCTGGGATCATGACGTGAGCCAAAGGCAGACACTCAACTGACTGAGCCACCCAGGCAGCCTTGTGAGATAATTTAATAACTACTTCTGTAAGATCTTACAGGAATCCATGGTTTGATTTATTTGTTCCAAGTACCTAATAACAATCAACAGGTAAGAAAAGGGAGATTTACTGTCACAAATAGCAATGTAGATATCTGCTAATCCAGCTAAGAAATTTTTAATCATGTAATAAATTCAATGACAATTCAAGCTCTGCAAAGACTGAATGCTCCTTTAAAATGTTCATTAATTTTAAAACATGCTATTTAATTCGTATTTAAGATTAAGGAAAACTAGGTAAGAGGTCAACACCAATCAGACTGGTAATTATATGACCACCCTGGACATTCTCAGATCTAAAATCTTATAAACAGTATGACCCAAAATAAGACTGGAATTTTGAGGACAGTAACAGATTGGAATAAGCCCTACCTTGTTAACAAAATACAATAAGCTTAGAGCACAAGATTACTAAAATTAACTTATTTAACTTAATATAAAGACTAAGCCCAGGACATACGTAGCAGGGAAGAACAGGATGCTGAAAATAATGAACAAAAAGCAGTTCTTCCCAAAATAGCTAATGGCTGAGTATCTGTAATCATGGAGTTAGTGGGATTGCATAGATACACATTAAAGCATTAATACAAGTTATAAATCAAGAATAAAACAAGTTGGTAAAAACAAATAATATCACCTAATTATTCCTAGAAGCTAAAGCAACACCTTCAGTGTTCGGGAAAAGTAGAGAATGGGACAAGCATCCCTTTAGCAACAAAATTTTTAGTAGGTAGGAAGGCTATAGTATAAGATGCCAGAATATAAGAGTTCTAGCTTTTTAAAACATCTCCCACTGTCAGATACAAATAAATTAAATCTATTCACTAGTAGCATTGAGTGACATCATAAAGTACTATTTAGGAATACAGGTAAAGCCAACATCTTACACTTTGGTCTGGTGTTGTCCTACTTTCTCAGCTTTCCCTTTTCCTCCATTAATAAAACTAAAAAAGTTTGTAATAGGAAACCATGATACAGAGACAGCTTAGAGTACAGCCTTTATTTTATGCACAGTGAGGGAATGAAGTGGACAGATACTTGCCAAAAATTGAGTTTACTGTTAAAATGAGTTTAATTCCATCAATCATTTTTGTGTCTAAATTAGTACTTTGTACAATAAAAGATAATGGCCAAAGGGAAAAATACCTGACATACAGATGGATCTAGGTTTGGTTTCATATTTCCTTACTTGTTTTTTGTCTAAGGAAATTTAAACATTGTCCTGCAATTCCCTTGCTTTCTTATATTACCACACAGCACCTGACTAGAATGATTTTTATTTATTTTTTTATTTTTTTTAGATTTTATTTATTTATTTGAGAGAGAGAATGAGAGAGAGAGCATGAGAGGGGGAAGGGTCAGAGGGAGAAGCAGACTCCCTGCCGAGCAGGGAGCCCAATGCGGGACTCGATCCTGGGACTCCAGGATCATGACCTGAGCCGAAGGCAGTCGCCTAACCAACTGAGCCACCCAGGCGCCCTAGAATGATTTTTAAACAACACTCCCAACTGGGTCTTAAGTGGAAAAAAAAAAGATTGATGAAATACAGTTGAAAATAACATAATTACGTGAAGTGTGGTAGCATATATATCGTCTAATGGAATTTGCATTTGGATAAATAGATGTATATTGTGTTCTAAGTTTCAATATAAAATATTCCTTTTTTTTTAAGATTTTTTATTTGTTCATTTGAAACACAGAGATGCAGAGAGAAAGAGAGCATGAGCAGGGGGAGAGGCAGAAGTAGACTCCCCGCTGAGCCAGGAGCCCGATGTGGGGCTCAATCCCAGGACCCTGGGATCGTGACCTGAACCGAAGGCAGACGCTCAACCATCTGAGCCACCCAGGCGCCCCAATAAAATATTTCTTATTGTGGTCACAGTAAAAAGTGAAAGCCACTGGCCTAGAAATAACTCATTTTTCCTTTATGCCTAAATTTCTGTCTCAAAATTTCCCAAAGTAACGGGGCATCCTATACATCTTTAACACAGAAGGATAACCAAGAGTGTCCAAAGAGAGCATCTGTGTAACATGCTAAAAGATTAACTGAACCTCCTGCCTTTTACTGTAAATCTCATATATTAAAAGACATTAAATTTGGACATATGTAAATTCACATAAGCATGATTACAAAATGGAAATCTGCTAAATTAGAGAATATCAGCAGTAAAATCTCCAGAGGAACACTCAATTTCATTCACTGTACATATAATTTCTATACAATTTTAATGATTTGATATGAAAATGAGAACTTTTCATGTTACCCACTCCAATAAACAATTCTGGGATATAAAGTAGCATATTAATTTAATTCTTAGTTTATATTCAAATTTGTTTTCGATCTTTTCCCAACCATTCTAGAATACTATTTCTTCATTAATTTTTTAAACATCCTCTTTAATTACAATGTCTCTCTTCTTAAAAAAAAATTCTTAATAATTTTCTTTGTCTTCAGAATAATCTAAATTCTTAGCCTGGCACTCATTATTTAACAAATATTTGAACATCTAGTACAAGCAAGGCATAGTGGACCATACAAAGACAAGCAACATAAACCCTGCCCTTGAGGAGCTTACAGTCTAAAAGGGAGATAAAGATGTACAAAACCAAATACAAAGATAAAGCCAAGGGCTGGCAGGCTTGGAAATGGGACAGAGGGTGTATAATATGGGTAATATGGGAACCCTTATGCATTGCTAGTGGGAGTGTAAACTGCTGTAGCCATTCTAGAGAGCAATTTGTGGCACTGGTCAGATAAACATTATGGAGTCCTATGACAGGTAATTCTTTTTTTTTTTTTTAAGAGGTATTTTTTATTTGAGAGAGAGCGAGCACATACATGGTGGGGGGAGGGGCAGAGGGAGAGGTAGAGAGAAAATCTCAAGCAGACTCCCCACTAAGCTCGGAGCCCCAGGCCACAGTGCTCGATCTCACCACCCTGAGATCATGACCTGGGCCAAAATCAAGAGGCAGATGCTTAACTGACTGAGTCACCCAGGCACCTCCTATGACAGTAATTCTGTTCCTGATTTTATCCCCAAGAGATTCTCAAACAGATCCTTAAGAGGACTGTAGCAGGATTCTCATCACAGCATTGTCTGTGGTGGTGGGGGATGAGAGGCAATTTGGATACCCATCACTGGAAAAAGACAAGTGAAAAATGGAAGATGTAAAGGATGAAGCACTATGCTGCCAGCAGAAACAGTATAGAGGTAGACACATGGATAGATCTGTAAAACAGTGTTGAGTGAAAAAAGTAAAAAACAAAACATGATCTGAGCATAATACCATTCATGTAAATTAAAAATACACACAAAGTAGTAAACATTTTATAAGAACTTATAAAAACAAAAGAATTCGCATCAAACACAACAGAAAGATTGTCTATAGGGGAAGTATGATTAACTCAACCCTCTACACTTGAAGTCCAAGGGGAGGGGAAGGGGCAGGTATGACCAGAGTCAGAAGGAAGATCCAATAAAGAGCTGTAGTACTCCAGAAGAAAGAAATTACTTCTTAAGAGGGCTTGAGGTGCACACAAAAGATGTGTTTTGTTTATCCTGACATCGTTTTAATGTTTTGTGGTAGATTAGTTCTAAGTTGTACAACCTGCAGAGGATAATCACGAGTCCTATCTTTTAGAATCTCTGTAGAACCAGTTACAACAAATAAGTTAGATGTAACAGTAGCTTTAATCAACAAATTTATTTACAAAACTGATTTGGAAAGGCATAAGGTTGATATTACTTATGCATCCTTTCCCAATTGAACATTCAAAGCTATAGTTAATAAAGCTAAATAATACTAGAAAACTGAGCATATCACTATCACTTGGTTTCACATTTTGTTTATAGAGGGGATCTTGAGGTCTTTGTCAGACGCCACCTAGAATGTCAAATCCTTTGAAAACCAACAAAGGGTAAGTGAGATTAGCTGCCTAAATCAGGAGAATATGGGTCAATATAGATGGAACAATTGGTACAAATATCATGAAAGAAAAGAATATCTGGGTAGTATATATATATAATACCTAGGTAAGTTTTTTTTTTTTTTTAAAGATTTTATTTATTTATTTTTTAGAGAGCGAGCGAGAGAGAAACAGCATGAGAGGGGAGAGGGTCAGAGGGAGAAGCAGGCTCCCTGCTGAGCCGGGAGCCCGATGTGGGACTCGATCCCAGGACCCTGGGATCATGACCTGAGCCGAAGGCAGACGCTTAACCATCTGAGCCACCCAGGCGCCCCATACCTAGGTAAGTTTTAAGGGCATGAAAATATTTTAGGAGGATGCAGATACAAATAATAAAAAGACTTCAGGCAGAAGTAAAATGTTCTAAGAACTTAAAAGATGATTGCTACGAAAGGAAGAAAGTCCTAGAGAATAAGAACTCTCCCTTCATCCCTAATCACATTTGCAATACAGATATAATCTATGGACTTAAAAGAAACAAAAACAACAGGGTCAAAGAGAGATTTCATCACTCAAAGGAACTTCTTTAGAGACATAAATGAGAAGTTTTAAGGAGAAAAAGCCACTTTAAGGAGGAAAAAGTAATAATATATCTTTTATGATTTAAGATACGTTTTCCTATCTACCTGGGTAATTCAGTGTGTACATTTACATCAACTAATTTTTCCTGAGTCATAGTGATACAATATTCTATGATGCACATGATTGATACTAAAATAACATCTGAATACGGTGCATCACCACAGTTTGATCCTACATAAAGAAATATTAGGTTGGCGATGCCACATGGCATCTGGCAACAGCAAGTACCCAAGTGTCTAAAAACAACTGCTAATTTTATCCTTCTCTTATAATTTAGTAAAATGAAAGATTACTCAAAAGGTTAGTTCATTTTTATGCTATTTGGTAAGTAATAAAACATCAAAGTGAAGAAAATTAAGTAGATACCCAGTATCAGATGGTATTTCAGTAACTAAAAAATATGATTATTCACTTGACCATCAACTTGAAGAAACCCTACCCAAACATTTCTTTTGACTTACATATTAAACCTAAATTTAAAATGTTTTACTTCTTCTCTGCACACACTCCATGTCCTTCCCAGATTATTTGATTATTTTGTGGCTCTGTTATTAATATATTTTTGAATCATTTCTTATTTAGTATTGAATTTCCCCAGCCAAAGTTACTAGAGTCCTCTACAATGTATAGCCAAACAAAAAACAAAAACAGGGACATTTATGTTTAAATATTTTACTAACAGTAAAGTCAATTAGGATGCTTAGATTCCTTAACAAGTACATGCTTAATTTGCTTTTTATTTGTTAAAATTAAAAACAGCAGTCCTCATTTTCTGAAGAGTCTGAATAGCTAGGTGTCCAATGGAAAACTCCATTATTAGCTTAAGTCAGAGAGATTACAGATATTTTATCTCTGAAATTAATAGTTTAGAAATGAAGTAACCCTTGGTCAAGGCCCTCAATACTCTAAATTACTCAAACTGACATAATTTAAAAGAAGCTTCTGCTTGGTGCTGTAACAGTCAACTCTAACCAACTTTTCTTAAATCAAAGAGAAACTAACATATACTTATACACCTCAATGTGATTTCAAAAATCTAGAGCTTGGTTATCATATACTGAATGAAATATGCTCATAAATTTGTTTTTATGTAATTTTTAATACCTTACACATTACCTATTTTATTTCAGGGAACTCATATAAGACAACTATACATGAGTATCAAGGGAAGGTACTTTATATCTACAAGTGAAAAAGCAGGAAAATATCAGAGTTCATAAACTTGAGTCCTTTAAATAGTATATGCTTCTTAATATTTACTTGGATATTATTTATATACTTCCCCCCCCCAATGTTTATAGCAGCAATGTCCACAATAGCCAAACTATGGAAAAAGCCAAGATGTCTATATACTTTCTGATAGTTACTTGTCTAGGTTCACATAATGACAGATGTTAGCCCACCATATTCAGCATTACATGAAAGAAACTAAATGTAATTCTTAAAATTCTAACTCCTTCAGTTGCATCAATGCTACAAAGACTTAACTAGACAGCAAACACACATTTCCATTCCTCATATTGTACTATTTAACAAAAGAACTGTCAAATGGAAAATGAATGTCTGATAAATTTTTATTACTGTAATATAATCAACAACCTGATATGCTTTTTAAGTATTTTTATCTGTGCCAGAAAACTAACCTAGCAGTATGTTAACAAGATAATTAGAAGTCATTTTTCCTAGTATTTATCTTCTTTCTTTTATAAACAGTCTGTGAGACTTAGCATTTGTCAGAATTACCTACCTCAATTAATCCTGGGTACACATTAACTGTATACCATTAAAGTACTTTTATGAATTCATTAATTAGGTCATAAAATACCCATTTTAAGGAAAATAATTCAATAACTAACCTTTTTGTACTCCTAAAAGGGCAGGAGAGTTCTCCTGTGATGTTCTGTCAGGTTCTTGGGGAGGTACAACCATGGCGAGTGTATGCATTGGTACACGTGGAACCTAAAAAGTTAACTCAGAGAAAATATCATCTCAGACCAAAGAATAAAACAAGGGCCCATAAATCAAATGGAAATTTAGATGTTCTTCATATACTACCAAATTCATTGTTTTGTTTCTAAAAAAAAAAACAAACAACCAAACAAACAAAAAAAGCCTTCACTAAGGAATAATTTCTGAGAATATTGAATTGGGCAAACTCAGGCTATCTATAGGCAGTGAATGATTTAAGCTAAACAGAATTAGGAATACTCTCTTATTAGAGAGAAAGCCTTGTTGGGCCTTGGTTGTTCTGATTATAGCCAGGAGTACACGTCACATATTGACTGGCCAATTTACCCTTGTTTAAATTCTGTATGGGTCAAAAAAAGAAAATCCAACATAGTCCCTAACTGGGGTATTTTAGCAGTTCTCAGGATAACTTTGTAGAAAAGAACTTAAGATTTCACTGAACTTTGTATACTTAGTATACTCTCTATATTCTCTCCATATTTTTAGGTAGGTTTAAAAATTTATCAATTTTTGGTGCATATTTCCTGGTTAATTACACTTTCCTGGTTAACAAAAGTAACTATCTCTAGAATAACTAATACTGTCTTGGGAGGTAAGGAAGAAGTTGTCCCTTGGTTTAAGGTTATGCTTAACGTATTCATTAAAAACAAATAACCCTAAAGACCTAGCTATAGTAGGTTGGCAACCTGGAAAATTTATATTTGGTATTAAGTGTTTTTAAAAAAGAAATTTTTTTCAGTAAATAAGGCAATAGGTAATTTTCATGTACTTTTGAAGGAAATAAATCTTAAAGAATTTAGGATCATGTTTATCTCAATATGTAATAGAAAAGAGAAACAAATCCATTTTCCTTAAAACTAATTTTAAACAAAAACTCCCAATTTGGAGGCTTTATATTTATAAATCAGCTGTTTTATTTTACCTGAGATTGATCTTGAGAAGGTGAGGTGAGCTGAGACACATCTGTAGTAGGAACTGACAGAACATTGTTTGGATAATCCAACAGATAAGAAACAACATTAGTATGGCCACCTTTTGCAGCTTCGATGAGCATCGTCGAGCCATCCTAAGATGGACAAAACCATTAATCAATTATTTGTAAATTTCTTCTTACAATTGCTATAAACATTTAGTTTCTTAGCAGCCTGTCTAGAATCAAAACTCATTTATAAACAGTAATGAATATGAAGCACTGAGACCAGGCAAACACATCTTCAGTATCTTTTAATAACAATGTATATATTATTCATTTACTTATTTTTAGGTAGAATACCTTGAGTCGATGAGTAGGGTCAGCTCCATGAGCCAAGAGTAGCTCAACAACTGCCAGGTGACCTCCTGCACATGCCAGTGACACTACCGTATGATCATTATTGGCTGTAGCCCTATTCACATTGGCACCTTCAAAGAAATATAAACAGCAATCTTAGAAAAAGGTGCAATCAAGCAAGTTCACAAATAATAGCACTTTAGAGATTTTTTTTTGAAGTATGATGTAGATACAAAAAAGTGCACAAATCATAAGTATATTGTTGAAAACTTTTCACAAAGTGAACACACCTGTGTAACCAGCACCCAGGTCAAGAAACAGAACATTATCCACATACCACAAGTCCCACAACTTGTGCCGTCTTTCAGTCACTACCCACCCTTCCAATAGTACTACTATTCTGACTTCCAAACTGGTTTTAGTTTTTGAACTTTATATGAATGAAATCATACAGTGTACTCTTGTGTCTGGCTTCCTTCGCTCAATATAATATTTGTGAGATTCATCCACAATGTTGCGCGTAGCTGTAGTTCGTTCATTCAATATCACTTTTAAAATGGAAAATCTAGAAGACTAAGATTAATAAATATATACAGGTTAATGTAAGCATCAAATAATATCATTGTATCTAACTCTCAAAATGTTGTAAAGACATTTTTTATCTACTTCTAGAATGTGGCAATATAGCCAGGTCGCAAAGTAGAGAAAACAGATTTTTTAAACAATATTTAAGAGATGTTTAATTCTTCATATTGTATATTTTAAGTGTCAGAGGGACCTGGATATGGAGAGAAGACAAGAATATCCAAAAATGTTATCTGAAAGGCTATTTAGTAAGTTGTTCAATAGCTTTGTTCATGTGACCTGAAGAAAGTCTAAATGCAAAACCCTTTCTTGGTCTCCTTTTTGATAAATTGTTTTTGACCCCTAAAAAAAATTACAACGTGCCAAAGTCTCAACTAGATAGTTATTCCTTCTTCCTTAATTCCAGACTTAGTTTCTGAAGAGAAAAATAAACCCATGGGCAAAACCAATATAATTAATTTAATTTGCAGAAATATCCAGCTGAACCTAATCCTAATTCACATAAAAGCACCTTTTGGGAAGGGCAAGCAAGACACACCAATAAACATTCTTACAGTACCAACATGAGGTTATCTTTAAAGTTGTTAATAATAAATTTAGATGGGAGGATTGTTTAGCAGTTACTACAGTCTAGAAAGTCTATATAATCAATGTGTTCCTCCTCCTGACAAGTCTGATTACATGTTTAGCAGGGTTGGTGTTGGCTATGATTAGATAACCCCCTTAGTCAAGGAGCCTGAGAGAATTCCAAAGGTTACCCATCTGTTTATTATTACTTCAGTATGCTTGAGGTGAATAGCTTTTACAGACTATGTTGTAACACTATGAAAAGATATGCCTTATTTGGTAGCACAAATGTGCTATTAAGAAAATCAACCTAGTTTGAATCCAATTAAAGAAGAAAAGAAGTATTTTTTTTTTAATTTTATTTATTTATTCGACAGAGAGAAACACAGCAAGAGAGGGGAAAGCAGTGGCAGAGGGAGAGGGAGAACCGGACTCCCCGCTGAGCAAGGAGCCCGATGTGAGACTCGATCCCAGGACCCTGGGATCATGACCTGAGCCGAAGGCAGACACTTAATGACTAAGCCACCCAAGTGCCCAAGAAAAAAAGTATATTTAAAAGGATAAAATTTTATACTGCTTTCGTAGTGGCACAAAATATCTGAGTTCTGTTGGAATGTAGGTATAAAATTTTATTTATTTTAATAAAATTCTTTTTTTTAAGGGCTCAGTTGGTTAAGTGCCTGCTTTCAGCTCAGGTCATGATCCCAGCGTCCTGGGATTGAGCCCTGCACTGGGCTCCCTGCTCAGCAGGGAGCCTGCTTCTCCCTCTCTTCCCTTGCTCGTGCCCTCTCTTGCTATCTCTGTCACTGTCTCTGTCTCTCTCTCAAATAAATAAATAAATAGAATCTTAAAAAATTACATTTTAAAATTCTTATTTTAACAACATGACATCACCCGAGCAGACTTCCCTTGCATTTTACCATCCTACCCCAGGATCTTTCATCAAATGCTAGAGTACCTCTAACACTAAACACAGAGTTAGGCTGAACCAAATGAAATCGCTGATATTACCATTTTTGATGTATAAAATGACAGTTTTGTGGTTCAACCTAACATGGGTTTAGCAGTATTTCTCTCTTCGTTAGTGAACAGTCTTGAACTATCTCTTCACCCATCGTGCGAACTTCTTTGCCTAAATATATTCTTTTTTTTTTTTTTTAAGATTTTATTTATTTGACAGAGAGAGACACAGCGAGAGAGGGAACACAAGCAGGGGGAGTGGGAGAGGGAGAACAGGCTTCCCACAGTGCAGGGTGCCCGATATGGGGCTCGATCCCAGGACCCTAGGACCATGACCTGAGCCGAAGGCAGACGCTTAACGACTGAGCCACCCAGGCGCCCCTGCCTAAATATATTCTAATAATAGAACCTCTGGAGGAATATAAAAATTATACATAACACCTTGTATATGTGGTTAATTCAACTGTACAATAAACAGTAGTGCCTCCCCACCCCACCTCCCAGCAGAACTGCCTTATCATTAAGTGCTGAACAATAATCTATCTACTAAATATAGCTGGATGTTTTACATTTGGCTTTTCCAACTTTGGGTAGCAATAATATGCTGCTTAGTTGCCAAAATTCAAATTCAAAACTAATATAGAAAAATCCCAATAAGTACCTCATGAACTCTACACTTACTAAATAAAATATAGCAACAAAAGACTAGGATACAATACTTGTACTATAGGAAAAATAGCTCTAACATAAATTGCGCCAGTTTAGGATTTTCTTTTTTCAGATATGATAGCCTCTTGTGCTTCCCTTACCTTTGCTAATAAGAAACTGCACGGTGCACAAATGACCAGCTCTTGCAGCTTTCATCAAAGGTGTTCTTCCACCCTCAGATTCGTGTTCCTATTAAAGAAACAAAAAAATAATCCATCAGTGCCAATTCATTAACCATCTATTTTAAACACAGTACAAATGACATGAGAAATAAGATTTAATACTTACTGTAGCCACTTATAATACCTATCTCAATTCCTTCAAAATGTAGGATTAATTTCAGTCCAGAGTAGATGGTATAACTTTTTAAGGGCAAGTTCACTTTTGCATACCAAACAACAGCATTTAAAGATATTACTTATGTTTAGGTTGAGCCTCAAAGAGAAATAGCTGCATTTTTCTAATCCTAAAGTAAAAAAGATGTTTTCCTAACTATTCACATCAATTGTGAAAAAAGAACCTTAGTCTTACACGTGATTAAGAAGAACCTGATCTTACCATATTAAAAACCAATAAGAACACTATCATAGGACAGAAACCAGTTCTCTCTTTTTTAAAATTTTATTTATCCAGAAACCAGTCTCTAAAGAAGAACACTAAACACTATGGTATTTCAAGAGTAAAGAGAAAAGAAAAAAGGAGAAAACATACCAACAAGAAGACATTTTTTTAGACTAGAAATTAAATATGTGAATAGTGAAAGGCAAAAGCTGTTTTATAATAGCAGAAAGATTGTTATTCCTTCTAGGAAGTTTGCCAGCAAGAGAAGTGAATGATAAAACAGCTTGCTACCATCCTAATATCAAATGCCCCTAAAATGAGCTTGCTAATATGCTAAGTAGTACTGCTGGGAGAACTGTGAACTCTTATTACATTCATCTAAGTATTAAAATGTAGCTGACTGATGAGCACTGGGCGTCGTATATAAGTGATGAACCACTGAATTCTACCCCAAAAACCAATCTTGCACTGTATGTTAAGTATAAACAAATAGGGAGCCTGGGTGGCTCAGTCGGTTGGGCATCTGCCTTCACCTCAGGTCATGATCCCAGGGTCCTGGGATCAAGTCCCGCATCAGGCTCCCTGCTCAGCTGGGAGTCTGTTTCTCCCTCTGCCTCTTCCCTCTGCTTGTGCTCTCTCGCTCTCAAATAAATAATAAATAAAAATAAAAAAATAAAATAAAATGTAGCTGATATACTGCTTCTATGAAAAGTTCGCTCACTTATCCCGTTTCATTATGTATGTAAACATTAATTTCTGTTGTTCTGGTCCTCTTTTGTTACTAAGAAAAACTTGATAAAGAGGAGCCTGGGTGGTTCAGTCTCTGCCTTTGGCTTAGATCATGATCCCAGACTCCTGGGACTGAGCCCCACGCAGGGCTCCCTGCTCAGCGGGGAGTCTGCTTCTCCCTCTCCCTCTGCCCCTCCACCCCACTAGTGTGTATGCTCTCTCTCTCTCAAATAAATAAATAAAATCTTAAAAAAAAAAACTTGATAAAGAACAGTGCTTAAGTCAAGCTTTACTTCAGCTCTATTCTAATTAACTCTGAGAATCCTTTAGCTATCATAGTCAACTTAAAAATAGTGTGCTCAGGGCACCTGGCTGGCTCAGCCAGTGGACTATGCAACTCTTGATCTCTGGGGTTGAGTTCGAGTCCCACATTGGGTGTGGAAATTACTTAAAAAATAAAAATTTTTAAAAATATTTATTTGAGAGAGAGAATAAGCAGGAGGGGCAAAGAGAGGGAGAGAAAATCTCAAGCAGACTCCAGGCTGAGTGTGGAGCCCAATATGGGGCTTGATCACATGACCCTGGGATCATGAACTGAGATGCAATCAAGAGTCAGAGGCTTAACCAGCTAAGCCAACCAGGTGCCCCTAAAAATTAAAATCTTAAAAAAATATATAGTGTGCTCTGCCAATAGGATACTTTTCAGTCTGTTTATACAACTATACCTAATCTACAACTTAGGCAAACTAACAATGAGAAATAAGTAGATTGTCAACCCAGTGGAAACTTTAAACTGGCCTGCAGTGACAAGAATTACACTCTAAAAGAGATTTAAAAATTTTTATCTTGATAGTACAGAATCTCTCAACCTCTTATAAAAATTAATTTATGTTTTGACTTCTTGTTATATATATTGATGAGATGACAATCTTTACTAACTTTAAAATATAGAAGATGGTTAATACAGGTGATGCCAAAATCATTTGGCTTTAGAATGGATTTTGAATTTACATTTAAATGTAGGCAAATCTAACATTCTGGCAATTTACTTAAAACAAAATGGAATATACATATGAAGATCTTATTCAGAAAGACCTTGAAAGTTGTTCAGTTTTTCCATTTCACTTTTTTTCTGAATTATCAATGCAATCAATTACATACTGGAAATAAATTGCTCCTTTGGCAATTTGTTATTTCCACTCCTAACTCAAGGCCTTTCTGCTCAAGCTGTTCTTTCTTCCCTGTAACACTTCTCTTTTAGCTCCTTTTCATCCTTCACATCTCAAGCCAAGTGTTATTTCCACAAGGTAGACCTCCCTGAACTTCCTGACCCAATTATTCTTTCTATTACAAATTTTCCTTGACTTATGATGGGGTTAAGTTGAAAATATCTTAAGTTGGGGGGCGCCTGGGTGGCTCAGTTGGTTAAGCAACTGCCTTCGGCTCAGGTCATGATCCTGGAGTCCCGGGATCGAGTCCCGCATCGGGCTCCCTGCTCGGCAGGGAGCCTGCTTCTCCCTCTGATCCTCCCCCTCTCATGCTCTCTGTCTCCCATTCTCTCTCTCAGATAAATAAATAAAAAATCTTTAAAAAAAAAAAAAAAAGAAAATATCTTAAGTTGGAAGTGCATTTTATACACCTAACCTACTGAATATCATAGCTTAGCTAAACCTACCTTAAACATGCTCAGAGCATTTGCCCACAGCTGGGACAAAATCACCAAGCACAAAGTCTACTTCATAATAAAGTACTTAAAATCTCATATTATGAATGAATTCTGTACTGAAAGTGAAAAACAGAATGGTTCTATGAGTTCATAATGGTTGCGAGTGCATTGGTTGTTATCCTTGGCTCACCGTAGCTGCTGCTCACTGCTGTTGCCCAGCATCCTGAGAGTATCTTACCATATATCGCCAGCCCAGGAAAATTTCAAAATTCAAAATTCGAAGTATGGTTTCTACTGAATGCGTATCACTTTTGCACCATCATAAAGTCGAAAAATCGTAAGTGAACCATCGTAAGTCCGGGACCATCTGTATGGACATAGCTATGTGAACCACTCCTTCATAAGTTTCAATCATATATTAGTTTGTATAACTATTTGGCTAACATGTCTCTGCCACTAAACTGTAAGCTCCATGAGAACACCAATCGTGTCCATTTTTGCTTACCATTACATACCTAATGTCTAAAACAATAAAGTGAGTGAATACGGTTTACCAAGAAGGAACCTACATGTAACTGACCTCTCAAATCTTCCCTCTTAGTACTGAGGTTTGAAGTTTTAATTTTCTACTAGGTAAATAAGAGAAAGAAAAGTTAATTTAACAAGAAATTAAGGGTAGTAGCTAAACTCAGAGTTAGACATTCATTATCTGCATTTGATAATACACTGTTACTAGAACATGGGTGGGCAATATTAACGTCACTTTTTTTTTCCTTTTTCTTTCTTTCTTATCTCTTAGGCCTAGCAGTGGCACCCGGCAGCATATCTAGGTCCTGTGAGTAATGACAAAGACAAAAGACTGTGAAAGCCCTCCTTTAGAATAAACTTTTAAAATAACTGTTAGTTCTGCATATATAAAATATTACTATAGCTCTTATAAGAAAAAACATCATAAAGTATAGTCCCAAGATCCTCACCCCAAGTTAAATTTCAAAATTCAATATACTAATAAAATTTCTGAAATAAAAGGTGTGAAAAGCTGTCTATTTTCCTTGCATTCTTTGGTTTTGAAAAACATAATTATATTTGAGAAAATGGTAGGTAAAATAATGCCCCAACTTTATAATGTATTTATATTTCATGTCCTAAAATCAATAATGTAAATCCTACAACATATGTAATTTGCCCCAAAATATCTGACCACTAAATCCTTCTCTTAAAATAGGAAATCAGGGGCACCTGGGTGGCTGAGTCGGTTGAGTGGCCAACTCCTGATTCTGGCGTGGGTCATGATCTTGGGGTCTGGGAATAGAGCCCTGCATTCGGCTCTGCGCTCAGTGGTGAGTCTGCTTGAGCCTCTCTCTCTCTCTGCCCCCCCACCCCCGCTCTTTTGTACGCACACGCATGCGCTCTCTCTCACTGTAAATAAATAAATCTCTAAAATAGGAATCAAATTTGTATATACTACTTACTTATGAATGTTGGGTTTGTTAGCAAAGCCAATATTTGTTCAGATCAATCAAATTTTAGGATATAATTTATGGTATTTTTCCTTCATAAACACAGAAAGTTATTTTTCAAAGTTATGAACTTAAATATTGCACATTGTAACACTCTTCTTTCTCTGTTCTTGGAAACAGCTAGAACAATATAGGGTTTATTTATTCCTTGAACATTTGGTAAAACTCACCTATAAATTCATCTGAGGTTCTTCCTTTCAATGGATGGATGACTTTAAACTACAGATTCAATGTGTAATATACTTATTGTTCTACTGAGGTTTCCTATTCATGAGTCAATTTTGATAAATTTATATATTCACAGAAAAAAATCAGCATTTATTTCATGTATTGGTTGTTCATATGATTACCTTATAAATTTTAAAGATCTCTACTGTATCATATAGTTATAACTCCCTTTAAATTTCTACCATTTACCTGTGCCTTTCCCCCTTTTAAATAAAAGTCTGCCTTATTTTATCTATTTCAGTAGTTGTGTTTTGTTGTTGTTGTTAAACCAGCTTTTAAGTTTGCTTTTCTTCCCTATTTTTTATCCCTATTTTTTGTTGTTTTCTATTCTATTAATTTTGTTTTTATCTTTATTAGTTCCTTACTTCGTGGTGCTATTTGTTGTTCTTTTATTAGCTTCATTTACTTTCATTTTATATATATAAAAAAACCTTTCCTTCTAAGGTCCACTTTAGCTGTATCCTCCCACCTAAGTTTTGATGTGTAGTTTTTGTGATAATTTCTTTGTAATTTTTACTATGATTGCCTCGTTAACCCATGAATTATGTACAAGTGTTTTCTCTTCATTTTCTAGGTGAATGGGATTTTTAAAAAAGGTTTTATTGTTAATTTGTAATTTTAAAGCAACAGAGATCAAAGAATTTAGTCCATGTGAATAAGGAGTTTGTTTTAAAGACTTTGTAGCCTAAAACATGGACAATTTTTAAACATGTTCCATGTATTGGAAAAGAATACATAGTATATATAGTGGAAACAGAATGTTAGCTATTTACAAGAGCAAATCTGATTTTTCTATTCTTAATAATTGTTTTATCCGTTTGATCAGCTTCATACAGAAGTCTGTGGAAAAAATCTATCACCACAAATGCAGACCTATCTTTCTTGTAACTTTGTAATTTTCTATTTTTTTTAGAAGGTAGATTATTAGTTACTATTAATAACTGACTGTTATTATCAGTTGAAGGAACATTTATCTCTAAAAGTGCTTTTGGCTTAAAATCTCATTTCACTGGATATTAATGTTGCCTTACAGAACTTTTTCCATCACTTTGTCAACCTTCCCCTATCAGTTGCTTTAGATTTATCCCCTGAAGACAGAATTTGCTAGATTTTTATTTTTAATCTAATTCAAAAGTCTTGCCCTTTAACAGCTGTGTTCAATAGATTTATATTTGTTCTGATTACTGATATATTTTGCTAAAAAGAAATCTTTAAAGTTATTCAGTACCTGATCCTCCTCTCCTGAACAACACAGGGACCCTAGCATGGCTTTTCAACCTTCTAACACATCCTTCTGAATTTCATGCTATTGCTGTCTAGAATTTTAGTATTACTTTGGTTTTAAGCATAAAAATCTAGGTTTTGTATTAAAAAATTTATATTTATAATATGTTTTACTAATTTCTTTGCTTACCGTAGCTTCCTGCATCCCACGCCTTCCTCCAGGATATATCTGTCTCCTTATTGATGTACATATCTTTTAGTAGTTCTTTTGGCAAGGATCTGAGGTGGTAAGCTCTTTCATTCTTTGTAGATCTGAAAATAAGCTTATTTTTCCTTCTCTGGAAGAGTAGTCGAGTACAGAATTCTATTTTTTTCCTTGGTATTTGGAGGATATTACTTCCCACTGTCTTCTGTGATTATTATTGTTGATGAGAATCTGTCAAAAATTTGATTGTTGTTCCTTTGAAGTAATGCATTTTTTCCCCTCTAGTAGCTTCTAAGATATTGTTCTTTATCTTTCAAATTCTACAGTTTCATTTGTTTTACTTACTAATTTTTCAATCAAGTATTTATGTCTGGCTTCAATTTCAGAAAATTCTCTATCATTATCTCTTCAAACATTGCCTCTACTTTGTATTTCTATCCTCTCATTCAGGAACTTCAAATGTGTGGTAGAGCTTCTCAATCTACCCTCTTTTTCTCAACTTCTCTTTCATAAAATCTTCCATTTCTTGATCTTTACACTTTATTGTGTTATTTCTTGTTTAATCACCTGAGTCACTAATTTTTTATTCAACTGTGTCCAATATACTATTTATCCCATATATTTTTTATTTCCACAACTTTCCCTCTCACAAAGTCTAAATTTTTTATTTCATACCCATCTGTTCTTAATTCATAATTATTGGCTTTTGTTTGTCTCATGTTGTTTTATGGCTACTGGTTATAGTTTAAAATAAGCATGTTTAAAGTCTTTTATTTCAATTGCCTGGGCTTGTATTCTCCGGTTTTGCTGTTTTGTTTGTTTGCTTACATTTTGACTATCTCTCCATGTAGATTTGCTCTTGAGCTTCATAATTTTTTTTGAAAAGCTCATTTTGCATGAGAGTTTTTTCTTTTATTTCTACCAACAAATTTATCCCTTCTCATCAAATGGTCTGAAAACTGCCTGAATCTGGCCCTAAAAGTCCATTTCAGCAGATCTTTCATTGGCAACGTAAACTTCTGGTCTCCTGGAGTTATTTCAGTTCTGCTCACTAAATCAAAAAATAGTGTATTCCAAGTTCTTAGTTAAACTGTTGTCTTTGCATCTTCATTCTACCAAGAACAAATCATTTCTAACTGGAACTGCAGGAAGTTGCTTGCAGCTTTTTTTCCGTTTTTGTTCACAGGTGGGGCAATAAGGTCCCAGTTCCTTGCTTCAGTCAAGTAGACTAGATTTACTAGCCTGCTCCATTTGCAATGCATTCAGTCCCTACTGCCCTACAGAAATTGAAATCCCATTCCCCCATAGCCCCCCTTTTTAAAAATTTTAATTCTCCTTGGGCCTATAGCTTCAGCTGTGGATCCACGCTCCATTTCTAGTCCAGTGTTCTTTAATCTTGTTTCTGACTATAGCTACATAATTTTAGCTTAGTTTGTTTTTCTCCCCTATTTTATTTATTATATCTACATACTTGAAACAATAGAGAGCAGAGAGCTTTCAAAATATACTAACACTGACTTTACCTTCTTGACTGGATGTCATTTGTACTTATATTTAACAAACTTGAGATAGCTGAAAAGGACTCATTCAACATACAATAACCTAGAAAGAGAGAACTTGGTCTTCAAAAAGAAAAGGTATTAGGAGTTTTGTGTATTCACAAATAGCTTTAGATCAAGAAAAAATAGATAAGTTTTCTAGCTTTGAATAGTAAAACTAAAAAAATATGTATATATGTTATTCCTTAATAAAAAGTTAACATATAAAAAGTGGGAGGTCATATTTAAAGTTAATTAAGGTAAGCTAATCAATAATGGTTGAAATATATTGATAAATGGATAATTAGAACTTTATAAGTCCCCTAAAATCTTATCCATGAAAAATACACTGCAAAGTTCTGGTTCTGATGAATAAGCACCTAGGAGGAAATAGATGCGTTTTTTTTTCCCAGTTGGACTTCGATAGCAAAATTTAATTTAAAATTAGGTTTATTTTTTAAAAAGTAAGTTGATTTCCTTTAAAATCACAGCCATGGACACCCAAGTTATACATCTAAGGATTTTAACTATATCAGAGACAGTACTTCTTTGAGTTGGAGAAGGAGATTGTCAAGGGAAAGACCAGAATCACAGGAGAGGGAGGGAGACTGTTTTATACTATATATGTACTAGAGGAGTCTGATGGTCTCCCCTGGGGGGTATGTTCTTCCAATCCACCACTGTATTTTAATTATTACCTTAGTGATCTGCTGTTACTGATCTTATTCATATCCCTTAGGACAACTGAGATGGAAAAAAGATTGAGGTACTACTCTAGGGCTTGTGTTTAGCTCAGTTTCTAAAAATCGCAAGTAACAAAGAGAAAAACCAAACTTACTCGGTTTGGCTGGAGGAAGAATGATGGATTATTAAGCAAAGATGGAAAAGGAAGAGAACTCAACACTTACGCAGAATAATCTATGGACTCTAGCAATGTCTCAAAGTGTGGAATATGGAAAACTTGCCATCAGAATCTCCTGGGATATCATTTAAAATGCAGATTCCCCACTTCAGATCTGCTGAATCTGAACCTCTAATAAAAGTGGGCCACAAAAGTCATTTAAAAAAGGTATCCCAAGTTTTTGAGACTTACAGCTTAGAGAGAGATTTATAATCATGTTGCCTTTAACCAATCTGAGGAGAGAGAAATCTTTTATTTGAAATAACACTCAGCTTTACATTTTTGATAGGAGCCTGAGATACTATACAACTGAGTAAAAATTCATATTTTCACATAATGTTTTGTGAAATATATTTAGAATGAATATAGCAACTTCTCATTCAACAAGCCAATAATGAAGATGCTTAATAAGCATTATGATTAAGAGTGGCTTGATACTGAAAAATTTATTTTAGAAGGCCTAAGCTAATTGTGATACAATCACAATTTATTCCTGATTTTAAAATTAAGCACTGCTTGCTGAGTTTAAACAAATCTCTCTGGATTAAAATGGACACTAAATTTGATTGATTCTTAAAACCACATCAGGCAGAAATTCAAAACATTTTCTAAAAAGAAATGTTTGCTTATGAATAAGCATTTACCTTCTTAAAAACCAATTTCAAAATTAAATTACAGGGGATAATTTTAACTTTATAGAAATTAATGGTATGAATAATAGAGTAAATGTTTCACTTATTTTTTTGTTTATTTGAGGATTATATAAAAAGCAATCCAATATAACTCCCTAAGTCTGAGTTTCAGATATTTGATGAACAAAGTTGAATGCAAAGGACTAGAATTTCTCTCTGTAGTATGTTGAATCTCCCAGTAAGGAAGAATGCAAAAGAACTATCTGAATAAGAAAATCTATTTTCACCTAAGAAATTTTTTAGGAATACCACATAAAAAGAATACTAAGGAAGCAAACTACTAGTAACATAAATCTCTTTTTATTAGAACTTCATAATCTTTTTCAATTGAAGAAGATTTCCTTTGTCACCCAGCAAGGTCCTGGAACTTCTTGGCTGGAATTCAGATATTCAGAGTTCTGGTTACCTACAACATCTATTCCTTATGTAGTAGCTTACAAGCATCAAAGGCCTCCCTCACCTGATGCTTGGCCGGATCTATGCCCTCCAAAATAGTCTTCATGTCCTCCTGCTTGTCCTGTGAAAGGAAAAAGAAGAACTCACGGATCTTATTCCAAAAATAAAAATCACAGTTGGCCATGAAGACCTTGTGACTGGTATTTCAGGTGCTGGGCTTTGTAAACTCAGGATCTCCAACTAAAAAGATTCTCATCTATGGAGACCATAATCTCAGAAGCAGACTATGATTTTTTTTTTAAGGGTCTGATAATGTTGTTCTCTACAATATAACTTCAATATAAACTTTAACACATAGAAAAATTCTGCTGAATTACTTGAACTCATGCCTTTGTCTTTAAATACAACTAGAGCCACAGAATCAAGAGCAGTGTCTTAATATCTAACCAAGGAATATAATTAAATCAAAGAATTTGGGAATATCGGAAGTTGGGAGAAAAAGTAAGGAAAATACTATAAAGTATTTAAATAGTTATATAGTTTTCTCCCTGATTATAAATGTCCTTAGTACTCATACTTTTCAACTAAAACAGGAACTTCCAAAGAAGCTGATATATGGAATAGATCTATTTTCTCTCAATCTAGACCTGTGACAGAGAGAAAGTACTTGAAGGTGAGACAGGGATACAGTAGAAGAAACAGCAATAAGCTTTTCAGTCACTAACCAGGATCAACTAAGTCTCCAAATAAAAGAAACATGGCCTAGAAAAGCTTCACTCTTTCTTCTTTTTTTTTTTTAACTTAAAAAAAAAAAGATTCATTTATGTATTTTAGAGAGAGAAAAAGAGCAAATGCACGCCCGAGCACTTGCGCAAACGCAGCATGCACAAGGGGAGGGGCAGAGGAAGGGGGAGAGAATCTCAAGTGGACTCCCCACTGAGTAGGGAGCTCACAGGTGCGGGGGCAGGGCTCATCTCATGACCCTTGAGATCACGACCTGAGCGGAAATCTAAGTCTGGCGCTTAACCACCTGAGCCACCCAGGCGCTCCAAGAAAACTTCACTCCTAAGTCACTACTACCTCTTACTTGGGTGATGTGCTTATTACGGGGATGTATGCTCCTATGGTAAAGATTTGGTGAGAAAGTATGCTGAGAAAACTATGTAATTTGAAGAAGCTATCAGGATTCACTTCCTCTCCCTGTCCCATCCCCACATGATGTTCAACAAATAGCAAGCCTCATTCCAATACAAATAATAAGCACAGAGTATCCAACAGAGAACCTACTAAGAAATTCCTACAAAAATGGAAACAATAAAATTTTAGTCAAATATCCCCTATACTTCTAAATAAATTAAAGAGAACCTGAACTCTTTAAATAACCAAACAAAGTGATATAACAACAAGAAGAGATCTAAAAGTAAGTTGGAAGAAAGAACAGAAGAAACTTAAGTAATAATGAAATAATGAAACTACGAAAACCACATAGAAGCAGAAATGTACAGAAAAATAGTGACCTGGAGGATGGGCTTAAGAAAAACAATTCAGAGGAAAAAAGAAATGCAAAGAATTAGACATAAAGATAAAAGAAACAAGAAAAATCCAATATACGAACAATAAATAACCCAGAAGAAAACAATAGAAAAAGAAGCATTCAAGGATATAATACAAGAAAACTGAAGGAGAGGGAGAAGACCTAAGAGGATGACCTAAACTTCTTACTAGTTTCCAGGAAAAATTAATATATAATAATAAACACCAAGACATATTCTGATGAAATCACAGAGGTTTAAAAGTATAATGAAAGACTCTTATGATAATCCAGGCAAAAAAGGGAAGTTACTTACACATAATGGGGAATATTCTAGCAAGCTTTGGAAATATTCAGTACCAGAAGACAGTAGAATAGAGGGTTTAAAACTTTGAGGAAAAAAAAGAAGGAATTCAATAATTCTATATATAGCTACATTCATTTATAAATACAACATATAGTAGTCTCAAAAATGCAAGCACCTGTGAATTCATTTTTTGGAAGAGGAAAGTAAATTCAAATCAAAATACCAACATCAGCCAGCCAAAAGGTGAGTCAGGTTTAGGAACTTATGAATTATGAGGCTACATACTACAAAACAGTAGTATGATAAATACTGAAACCCCTAAATATACAGTTAAACAACTGTGAGAAATACTGTCAAAAAACAGACTGCAAATATAAATGTTATAAAATCATGACAATGCAAAAATAAAATATGCAAATACTACGGTGGAAGATACATTATTCTCCTCTTTCAGAATGAAGTCAATAGATATTGTCTGAATATCTGATTTTTTTGAAAAAATCAATGTTAAGGAAATTAAAAAATATTTCAAAATTTGCATTTGTAGATGATGTCTGAATACTCTTTCAGAAAGTAACTTTACACCTGTGTTTTATGTAGTTCACAAAAGCTTTGAGAGCAATTAATAAGCAGCTCAGAGAGCTAGTTGGAACACAGAAAGATTTTTTAGATAAAACAAACACGGGGACTATGATCAAAGATTAGAAAATTAAACCATCCTGAAAGAAAGAAAGAAACAAACAAAGAAAAAGAAAGAACTCTAATTCATGTTAATAAAAATGTGGGGAATCAGGTCTCAACTGTTAATAGAGATGCAGACTAGTACAGCATTTTTGAACAATTTGGCAGCAGCTATCAAAATTTTAGATGTGGATCCTCTGATAACCAGTAATTTCATTTCTAGGGATTTATCCCTACAGATATATTCACAAAAGTAGCAAAGATACATAAATATGTTTAACAATACTTAGTGTAGCACATTTATAATATTTAAGAACTGTAATAACCCAGAAGTTTATGAATAAATAAATGGTCAATAAATTACAGAGAACCCTGGGTACCTGTGAAAAAGAATGAGAAATCTATAGGAACTAACACAGAAAAATATTATAAGAAAAAAGTTAGAGAAGAGTATATGTGATAACAAATCCATTCATATAAAAAAAGACATACGCTCATATACATGGACTATATATATGCTTGGGGTATAGAAACGTCTAGAAGGACAAATAACATATTGCTGAAATTCAAAAAGAAAATTTATGAAAGAGGACCTGGTCCACATTTCTATTTCATAAGATTTAATATAGATAAATTAATCTTTTAAAACCTTTTCTTTTGAGGGAAGTCCATATCAAATATCTCATTTCAAAGGAAATAAATTCCACGAATAAGAACCAGAGAGTGTTAACACATCC
This sequence comes from Leptonychotes weddellii, assembly GCF_054177405.1. NCBI lineage: Eukaryota > Metazoa > Chordata > Mammalia > Carnivora > Phocidae > Leptonychotes > Leptonychotes weddellii. The sequence goes on from NC_138375.1 coordinate 110,353,159, forward strand.
ATGTCCAAGTCACTTAGTTTCAATTTCAACTATTCTAAAAAAAAGCTCAAAAAGTTCATTTGGCTGGTAGAATACAGTCCAAGGAAAGCAAAAAGAGTCAGAGAGCCTACTATATGGTTAGGATGCAAATCAGTGATAGACCATTATGACATATTCAAAGTGCCCAATTTCCTCATCAGTGCCAAAGTGCTTCAACTTTAATAAAATATTAAAAATGTAAAAAAAAATCCTTAAAAGCTATGGTCAACACTATGGAGAAAATCAGTACAGTAAAAAACCAAAATTCTATCTCAGTAAGGAATTATACAAAGCAGTGAACATTGATAACGGTTTCTATCAACATATGTGACTTTTCATCATACACACAGAAAATATCTCTGGAAGGATACCGGAAATGAACATTATTGACAACGGAGAGGGAAAGTAGGTGGCCACAGGACACTTTTATTTTGAATTTTGAACCATGTAAAGATATCACCTATTTAAAACTAAGAAAAAAATTTTCAATTATAAACTTTTTTAAAAAACAATTTAGCCACAATAACAAGGAAAATAAGAATTGGTACAAGACCAACTTCTACTCAATATGGCAAAGACACCATAATTAGCAATGCTGTGTACCTACCACACTTCTTTAGGTTGGTTCTATTTATTTACTCTGATCCATTTCATCTAAAACAGAATCATTGTGAACATAAAGAAAAAAACATGCTCTATCTCATGTCCTTGGTATCCTCTCCCTCTTCCACCCCTACTTCCAAGGTGGCAAACATCTTAAAGTAAAATGGCATTCTAAATTCCTTGTGTCTCATTGAACACTGCCTGTGTATACTTGAAAGCCAAAGCTGTAAAAATAATCCTACATAAAGGACATTTTGAAAAGTTTTAAGGTATGTAAGATGAGAAGATGTAACACAAGTTTATCCCGCTACTTGATATAAACTTTAACTGCAAGGAAAAAAAAAGAATGTATTCATAATTGAATAATTCCAAAGATAACTGAGAGACTTATAATCTTGAGGAAATAGTTCATTTAAAATAAAAATCCATGTCAAGGAAACTCTTCCTACTTCTTTAGCAGTATTTAAGTAGAATAAAATATTAATAGATATCGACGAGGTAATGATTTAGCATTATAATGCCAGATTATTCTTTATTGGGGTAGCCTTACTAAGTCAATTGTGTATTTTAGGGATTAATAATTTTTTTTTTTTAAGTAGACTCCCAAACTCATGACCCTGAGATCAAGACCTGAGCTGAAATCAAGAATCGAATGCTTAAAAAAAGAGTCAAACGCTTAATTGACTGATCCACCCAGGTGCCCCAGGGATAACTTTTATCTATTAAGATAATCTATAAAATATTTTATGACAAGTTAAATCTGCTATTAATTATAATCAACACCCAAAATAATGTTTGGGGTAATTAAAATAGCTCTAAAATATATAAATATTTTAAGAGAGAGAATAATTTATATAATACTTAGGACCATTATTAGTAATGATGGTTTATAATCTTAAAAATTCATTTTCTTTAAGATCTCATAGCACTTTACACATTCTTGGACTATCAAAACACTCAAGATCATCTAGTCCATCTAGTACCTCCAAATAGGTAATTCACTTGTTCTTCAGAAATCACAATATTAGATTTCTTAAGTCAGGTAGTTAAAGATCATCTGGTCTAAACCCCTCATAAAAAAAGGAAAAGGAAGAAGAGGAGGAGGTGAGGAAGAAGAGAAGGAAAAGAAACAAAGAAGCCTGGACAATTTAAAAGTCATTTGCCCAAGGATACCCAGCAGAGCCAAAGAAAGAATATTTACATGACTTGGTAAAATAGCTCAGAAAATAATACTAAATTTCATTTTACAGATGGGAAGATTGAAGCAAATGTTTGCTTATTGTATTAATCAGTGATTTGATGGCTATACTGAAAACTTAGATGTCCTGTCTAATGTTCCATAGCACTGGTTCTTTTTATTTATTTATTTTTTTTTTTAAAAGATTTTATTTATTTTCTTGACAGAGAGAGACACAGCGAGAGAGGGAACATAAGCAGGGAGAGTGGGAGAAGAAGAAGCAGGTTTCCCGCCAAGCAGGGAGCCCGATGCAGGGCTCAATCCCAGGACCCTGGGATCATGACTGGAGCCGAAGGCAGATGCCTAACAGACTGAGCCACCCAGGCGCCCCCTTTTTTTTAGTTCTTTTTAAACAACTAAGTGTAGCCTTTGCCACTCATTAGACTTCCATTCAGATAGAGGATTATAGGATATCTTACATAAGCCTTTCTTCCTATAGTAAGTTCTACTTTCAAGTAGCAATGCTGGCCTATAAAATGCTAAGTTGGGTCACTAAATCTCTCTATATAAACATAACTAGAATGTAGTTACATTCCCTAATACCTATGTTAGTTGTTTATCATAGGAAGTACTCCTTGAGTTCGGAACTTATTGATCAGTTATACTACAATTACCTCTTCTAGAAATGAAAGGCCAAGGAGTTGGAGACTTATTTAACTGATTTATATATCACTCTTTCTCTCATTTCAAATTCAGCTTTGCTGGTAAATATATGTGAAGGAAATTCTACAGATGACAATTATTTCTTCTATCTTACCAAATGTACCAAAGTTTTAATACTAAAATTAACATGTCATGATGAAAAGAGTAAGATTCTATCATCTTCACAAATGGTTTGGAAAACATAAACACCAAATCAAAACACCTCTGACATGTTAGTCAACACAAAGTCAAAATTAAAAGCAAGCAAGAGAAAAAAAGCAGAGTTTTACAATCAAATCAAACTGCTGAATAGTTAACAATGCAAATTCTCCACCTTGAACTTGAAAAGTAATAGTATTAAGACTGTGGTAAAAGAAATCAAGCCATAAGTGCTTTAGCTAAAGCTAGCTAGCTACAGAGACGAGAATAAGTATGAAATACTAAAACTTTGCCTTCTGGTCTAAAGACTAGTAATTGGGGAAAATAACCTAGAGTAATAAAGAACACGAGAGTAGTGTCTAAAAGACTACAGGAGTTGCGTCAATTTCAGTTATGAAAAGGTGTTATTAGTAATTTCTGATCAAAGTGTTCAGTATCAAATGTGTGAGGACACAAATAATATGAAAATTCCTTTACAGAGAAAAAAGATTAAGTAGTTTCCAAAGGAAGTTTTTTTAAAAAAATATTTCTTTTAGATTTTAAGTAATGCTAATGCATTTTAATACAAATTTTCTTACAGTGGGTTTACATCATATACCTACAATCGTATCAAATACTAAAAATAAACCTAGGCCCAATAAACAAAGATGCTATGCAGAGAAAGAAAACACATAAAGGAATAATGTTTATTTCAATATACAATGATTCCCATTACTGTGGTAATAAAAGATGCCAACATCAGGAAGATATGAATTAGGTGATCTGCTCACGGTTTTCTACTCATAGAGTAGTTAAAGTGATTCTGCACGCTAAACAGGGAGAATTTTCAAAAAATTCTGGAATTAATGAACAATTTTTAATTTAATTTTTTATTTTCCAAAAGTACATTTTAAGTGGCCCATTTAAGGATACTAATCAAGTCCCAAAGTTTTAAATAGATTATTCAAATTTATTCACTTATTAAAAAGTTAGATAAGCTACATATCAATTACAACCTCTAAATATGATATTCAGTATAATATCTATATATAAATTTATTTTAAAATATTTTTAAAACTAGAAAAAGTGACATTTTTAAATAACTAAGTTTCAAATTAGAACATGCACGTATTTTGAGGATCTACCTGAAAATGCTCAAGTATGCCACCAGTTCTAGCTGAGAACTTTTTAAAAGCAATCAATAAGAAAATTTCTAGATTTCCCTTAAAACTAAGTCCTCCAATTATACCTACTATACATTTAGAATGAAAAGCCATAAAAGTTTTCAGTTTCATCTCAGGCAACAATACAAGAAAACCAAATTGTTGCATTAAAAGTTTTTTAAACCATAATTAATATCCTAACTGATTCTGGTACAAGATATTTTAAAGAATGAGAAACAATAGCTTTTAAGCTCCTTTTTACAAACTATAATACCAAAACCTTGAACTGTGGCCAAAGTTAGGCTCTAAAATCTAACAAAGCATAGGGGTTGGTTCAGACTGTGTCCGAAAGGTTGACTTGTAAATTCTTATTTAAAACTGAAGGTAAAAATAGTTCCCCCCAAAATGAAGGTTCTCGGCCAGCCCACACTCACAAAAAATTCAGTTAACTTAAACAACTAACAAATACAGGTATCAGAACACACCAATGGGATGCCAGGGATAGAATGGGAGTGGAGAGTCTTCTATCTGCAAAGCAATGGAGGAAATTAGTACAGCCCAAAACAGATACTTGGAGGTGGCAGCAAAGAATGGAGGACAAGAAAGATGCTACTGCTTTGTAAGGTCCAGCTAGTAACAGTCACTTTTTCTCAGGATTCAGATTGATCTGCCTACTTACTCACTTATTTTTGATTATGTCTTGTTTCCCCCACTGGCTTACACACCAAGTTTATTTATAGGTTTTAAATACCAAACTTCTTATACTTTCCCATATTTGTCACATTTTATATAAAGAACGAGTACTGCTTATTAATCAGGAAAAGAACTAATATGAAAATTGAAATGTCTCTCTCCACAGATAGCAAAAGCATGGAACAAGCAATATATTTTTAAAATTAAAATATATGAAGTTATTCAAAAGAAAAAAAAAGCTATGCACATGAAGTTACTAAATCTAACAGTATAACAGTGAAAAATGTAAAGCAAGTCAAAAGTTCAATAATAAGTGAATGATTATGGTTCATTAACTTAACAGAAGAGCTATAAATATAGAGACTATGTAGCAATATGGAAAAGATTATGATAGAATGCACAGTGGAAAAAATAGAAAACAACTATATTACACTATGGTTACAATTACACATAAATATGAATGCAAAGATAGATTGCAAAATAGAATAAACAATTATATTAGAATACAATACTACCCTTCTACTTAATTAAGATATATATTTATCTGAGCCACTTTTTTAACCATACATTTGGAATGTAAAATAGTATGATAAATTCAAATCTTTCTATCTGTTCATTTAAAGTAATTCTTCTGAGGAACTCTAATCACATTCTGTATATGTAATTCCAGAAGACTACAGAAATAAAACATTTAAAAATATTTCATAATACATTTTTAACTCAAAATCAGTAAGGTTTTGCTATATATTAGATTCTCAAAATCTCTGCTATAAATACATTCTCTTAGGTTAGTCGAAATCATTAAGGTTTTGCTATATATTAGATTCTATTTAACAGATAGTTCCTCTTTTTACTATTTAATATTTTCAGAATAATTCTCAACAGATTAAGAAAATGACTCTGCCATAGAAAAATGGAAAGAAGAGAGAATCAGATAAGAATTCAGAGGATAAGAATATTAAACTCTGCATATAGCTTTTATGCTATATCCTATTTCTTTAAGTGATCAAATACTTCAATTCTTAATTTTTATGGATGACCCAAAGCAAGTCTAAAAAAGGAAAGAAGGCAGAAGGTTAAGATCTACTTAATATATCATTCTGCATAATTTTCAAGCAAAAAAAGTACACCTCTCAGAAATTCTAACTGATGGGGCAGATCCTGATTGATAAGAATGAATCCTATTGTTATCATTATAATATTTAGTATCAGTAGAAATAATGATAAATAGCATAATCATACTATACATTTATGTTAACCAATAATTATTTTCCAACAATGTTCTCAGGTATCTGTAGGAATGTCTGTTACTTGAAATGGTTTAAAAGGCAATATTTGCACAGTTTTTTCTAAATAACTTTAACATATTGGTTCTCTACATCTGACATGTGCATGTCTCACATAGATTTTTAAGAAATATATATAAGAAAATTTGGAGACAAACTCTAAAAAGCAGTTTAAAGTACCCTCACAAAACAAAAATTAGTCAAAGCACACATTTCATCAAGAAGCATGAACCTTTCAAGTGAAAAACTATTTACAATTCCCCACAGTTGTGAAGATTATTACACATATGAACCTGCCATCTAATTTGAAATTTTGAAAAGCCAAAATAGAAAACACTAAAAGAAGAGAAAAAGAATAGAATGCTGTAATAATGTTGTTAGGAAGAGGACAGTAGCTTTGTTGTCAAAAGTCAAACAAATTAAAGAAACAAAAGAAATCAAAGTGATTTGATAGGTTATTCTATTTTGTAAACATATCACTGAAATTATGATATGTCTAATAAAGAGCAGTTTAAAAAGTTCAGGAAAGTCAAATGGGACTGAGGTGAGTAGAAGAAACCAACTAATAGTTTTACCTAGGAAAGAAACAGTATGCCCTATTAAAAACTAAGTACTTTCATATATATTCAATGAACTCAACTATAATAACTTTTTTAAAAGTTATTTTCTACAAAATATGCAAACTATTGATCTGCTTTACAAGTGTTTTCTGAATGTTAAAAATAAATGAATATCAACATTCACAAAATAAATAAATAAATAAAAATATCTTACTAAATCGGCCCCTGCTTGAAGTAAAACATCTGCAACATCCGTATGTCCATTTTCGCAAGCATAGGTTAAGGCTGTGTCTCCTGTTGCTGTTGTAGCATGAACATTAGCACCTAGCCAGCAAAAAAACCAAACATTTACTTTGTAAACTGTAAAACTATATTAAATAGTCCAATTTTGCAATTTGATGAAATTGAAGAATTCAAATATTAAAATATCATAAAGTATTTTAAGTATCCTATTTTTCTTTTATGCATTTAGGCACACAGAAAGGAACCATACTGGGGCGCCTGGGTGGCTCATTCGGTTAAGCATCTGCCGTCAGCTCAGGTCATGATCCTAGGAGTCCCAGGATCAAGCCCCACATCAGGCTCCCTGCTCAGTAGGGAGGAAATCCAAGAGACAAAAAAACAAGTAAAAGAAAATAATGGAGATGGAATTGGCAAAATCCACACTGTGGGAAGCCTAAAGGATAAACATTCCATTTCTTCAGTCAAAGCTTACAAGGAAATAGAAAGATGGGAGGGGAGCCCACAGGCAAAAGAGACTTAAGAGACATTGATCAACAGTTGTTGTATAAATCTTACTTGAATCTTGATTCAAAAACTCATTAAACACACACATACATATTTGTAAGAAAAATAGGAAAACTGCTTAGACATTTAATAATACTAAGGAATTATTATTTTAAAAATTTTAGGTAGGAAAATGATATTGTGGTGATTTTTTAAAGATTATCTTTCAGAGATACATATTAAAACATTTATTGATCATTTATAGAAATAAATTTATTTTTTAATAATTTATTTCAAATTAAAAAATTAAATTTTAAATTTAAAAATGTTTCTCTAAACATATATGGTGGCAGATGTCCACTAGACTTAAGTGTTGATCATTTCACAATATATACAAATAACAAATCATTAGGTTGTACACCTGAAACTCATGTTAGATATATCAATTACATCTCAATAAAAAACAATTGTATAAAGATAAATGGGGGATATGAAAGAGTATAGATGAAACGAGACGGGCCGTAAATTAAAAATTGGTAAAGCTGGGGAATGGTTTCTTAGGGTTCATTATACTATTTTCTTTTTTTTTTTTAAAGATTTTATTTACTTATTTGACAGAGAGAGACACAGCAAGAGAAGGAACACAAGCAGGGGGAGTGGCAGACAGAGGGAGAAGCAGGCTTCCCGCTGAGCGGGGAGCCCGATGCGAGGCTCGATCCCAGGACCCTGGGATCATGACCTGAGCTGAAGGCAGACGCTTAACAACTGAGCCACCCAGGCGCCCCTATACTATTTTCTATGTTTGAAAAAATGCCATAACAAAAAGGTTCTTCAATTTTTAAAAATGTAGAGGCAATATATTAAAAAACCTATTTTTTTTTTTTTTAGTGTTACACTCTAAGAAGAACTTCATGTAAATTAAGCACACTCTTTAAACTGGAAAAAAAAAATTTATAGTGATCGCATAAAAAAGTGATTCTCAAACCCCTGAGATAGCTCTGGAAACTATATACTTCAAATTAGCATAAGTAGCTAAATGAGACTCCATGGTGGTACAACAGAAAAAACAAAGTCCAGAGTTCTAAGTATGAACATAAGCTCTGTCACTTATTAGCTTGGTTGCCTTAGGATAACATGATTGTGTGTTGTTTCCATATCTGTAAGAATCTGTTTAATATTTCTTACTATACAGGGACCAGTGGTAATTAATAGAGATAACATAAGAGCTGAGCAGAATGTCTTGGTATTCAATAATTTCTTTTTTTTTTTTTAAAGATTTTATTTATTTATTTGACAGAGAGAGAGAGACAGTGAGAGAGGGAACACAAGCAGGGGGAGTGGGAGGAGGAGAAGCAGGCTTCCCACTGAGCAGGGAGCCCGATGCGGGGCTTGATCCCAGGACCCTGGGATCATGACCTGAGCCAAAGGCAGACGCTTAACGACTGAGCCACCCAGGCGCCCCCCAAAATTTTATATTATTTCTAAAATACATATAAAGGTATATTTCTATCTGGATCAGTTTTTTCCTGGTATATATACATATTTTTTTTTTTTTAAGATTTTTATTTATTTATTTATTTGTCAGAGAGAGTGTGAGCACAAGCAGGGGGAGAAGCAGGCAGAGGAAGCAGCAGGCTCCCTGCTGAGCAAGGAGCCCGGTGCAACACTCGATCCCAGGACCCTGGGATCATGACCTGAGCCGAAGGCAGATGCTTAACCGACTGAGCCACCCAGGCGTCCCTCTGGTATATTCTTTATATGCTATAAAACTACAAATACTTTATGTAAAACTACTTATTTCTTCCTATTGCTTACCAATGCATAAAGCACAAATTATTTTAAAACTAAGTAATTCTGCCAAAAATTAAATTCCCACTTGTTCTTTTTTTTCTTTTAAGAAAAATGTCAAGAAATGAACAGGCTTAAAAGTATCAAACTATAACCTCTATAATGTCATCCCCACCTCCACTTACGAACAGAGACTAAGAGGAACTAACTTCTCCCTTCCAGAAGCCACAAACTATTCAATGGAGAGAGAAGGTCGATGAGAAAGTTATGGTCATGAAGCAAAAATTAATAACAATAAGAAAATGTTTTAAAGATGACATTTTTAGAGATTTAGGAGCCTAAGAAGAGCAGTCAAATTGTGGAGCTGGCTTTCAACTTTTGTAGATATGAAAAAGTTAAGGTTAATTGATAAAGTTATGAAAGCAATATAAAAGCCTTTTTCTAAAAGGCATTTTTAAATCCACATACCAGCAGCCAATAAATATTTAACCAACTCGAGGTGTCCCTCCTGTGAAGCCTCCATCAGAGGTGTGGAGCAGCCGAGTTCTATATCAGCCCCTGCCTTAATCAAGAAGTCTGCAACTTCAGAAAATCCTCCACAGCAAGCCAAGGTCAGAGCAGTTTCTTGGGTTTCTTCTGTCTGGGCATTTATATTTGCTCCTAAGAGGAAAGCATAAAAATTGATAAACTAGCTACAACACTTAATGATAAAAATGTTCTAAATTGTGTTAATCATCTCTCCCTACTTCTGGGATTCCTTCTAGAGTACTAATAATTTTATCATCAGTGCAAAAAAATATTTTAGTTGTAGTAAACTTCACTGATACTCAATACAAAATATCCAAAGGAAATGTATTTTTTTAATTAAAGAAGTAAAACTACTTTACCTTGCGCTAAGAGTAGTGCTACCATCTCTTCATGTCCTTCCCGAGCAGCTTCCATCAAGGGAGTATATCCTTCATCATTAACTTCTTCTAGATTTGCCCCCCTTTCAATAAGTAGAGCTGCCAATTCAACGTGTCCTCCACAGGCAGCTAGCGTTAATGGAGACTCGAATGAATCTGCAGGCATGTTCACTTGAGCACCACTATCCAAAAGCAAACGTGCTACCTCTACGTGTCCATCCTGCAGATTTTTAGAAGTAAAGCAAGAAGGAAGGAATTTTTTTGTTGTTTTGAGATTTTTAAATTGGGAGAAAAGAAGTAAGAGATTGAGGAAAGATGGAAAGGGAGAAAGAAAAGGAGATGCACCTTAGATATATACATATTATCATGCCCATCTGAGAAACCTGAGATGTCTTATCAAAAGCTCCATTAAAATTACTTTACCTTACTTTTGAACAAACCCAAAATTTTCCACAAGAATCAGACTTGCGACATATATTAACAGTTCCAAATAATTACAAATTTTCACATTCTCTGAAGTTCAAAAAACTGTTAAATCCATACACAATAGTACCTCAAAATAATTCCTATTTATACTACTGCCAAGTCAAATATAACTATACCCTCAAACCTAGGTGTCATATTTAAGTGTAGAAACTGTATTAGACCTACTTACGAAACAAAGACTTGACAAAAAAATAACAACAAATTCTATGAAGTCATTCCCACTTGGGATTATGTCACCAAGGAAAACCCCTGTGGGCTGATAGTACCCTATATTTTTCTTCATCACTAGCTTGTTGCAATGAAAGAAAGAATTTTACAAAGATGTAAAAATAAATATCTATTCACTTGTAAATAATATTACCATGGGTCCATCTGCACAGAGAGTAAGGCAATTAATAAAACATTCTCATGGAGGGTAATTCATTCTATCCTTCTACCACCATAAGTATTCTTCTTTAGTTTCAAATTCTTTTTTTTTTTTTAATTTTTTTATTGAGAGAGTGCGAGCAAGAGAGCACAAGCAGGCGGAGCAGCAGAGGGAGAGGGAGAAGCAGACTCCCCACTGAGCAGGGAGCCCGTCGTGGGGCTCGATCTCAGGAACTTGAAATCATGACCTGAGCCCAAGGTAGCCACTTAACTGACTGAGCCACCCAGGCACACCTTTAGTTTTAAATTCTTTACTTCAAAATTTTATATAAGCCTTAACTATTGTTGTTGCATATAAAGTCAAATGCTGTGTTGTTCTGTACTTCAAAAAGGACCAAAACACTGCTAATGAAAGGTAAAGACTGAGTACAAAAATAAGGTTTTATATTGGGCAACTCTTCTATTAAAGAATTAATTAAAGAAACCTTAATTAAATGTTAGATTTCAGTATCCATCAAGAGTTTCATTATATTTAACTAAATGACTAGCTCAGCTTTGATCACTTTTGACATGATGCCAAAAACAAATGACTTGGCATTAAAATTTCAGTTTTACTAAAACTGAAATAAAATTCTAGCTTTACTATTAAAACACCAATACTTCAAATATATGTAAAATAAAGTATATTTTAACCAAATTACTGTATTAAGTTATTTGGTGTTTGAAATACGTTTCTAATTGAAAAGAAAATAGAATTTATAAGTATTAACAGATCAAGGAACTACTGCTATGCTCCTCTAGGCTCCCAATAGTTTTGTGTGAATTTACTTCAATTTCTTTATTGATTTCTGCTACCATATCTTGAGTACATATATTAAAATAGAAATTATACTAAGCACTTTTTGCTTTAATAAAAAAATATTAATTTTGTCAAAGGAAAAAAATAAAGAAGTAAAAACAGAATAATCCAATCTTAAAGGCCTAATATAATTATTAGAATTTTTTAAAATTCCAAGACTAGTCAGTAGCCGGTACTGGACTCACTCTCCTATAATAAACAACTGTAAAATTTGGGAAACAGAGATAAAGCAACTGGAGACACTGAACAGCAACCAACTTAAGGCTAAGCACCAAAAAAAGGTGCTACATAAGATGAACGCTACATTCACTCCAGCTTTCTCTTTAGGCATCTTCCAAACCGTGGTCTAAGGAAACTGAGGCTAAACAAAGAGTGTAAGATCTCTTTCAACAAAGAAAACAAAGATCAGAACACAAAACAGCCAAAATAGTTAGGACTTGAGGAGTATGGGCAGGATACCTGAGAAAAAGAAAATACAGAGTAATCTCCAAATCTATATAAAACTATCTTCAGATACTTGGGCAACTCCTGAGTTGAACACACTAAGGATGACACTCTAAGAGGCTAGGAGAGAATGGCTGCTGGAAGGCTGGAGACCTTGGGAGTTCAGACTCAGCCAGAATAGAAAGACCAATGGCGAATATCCTGGCTTTCAAATGAGATGGTAGAGAGCCATACCTAAGGAATACCCAAAGATCAAGGTGCAAGGAAGTAGGAGTATAAGAATAAAGCTGAAATTAAGCCTCAGTATAATCAGAGTGATCCACTGGTTAATTTAACTGCCTGCTAGAACAAAACATAACAGTTTTATAAGAAGGACAG
>NC_138375.1:110365950-110412745 GCF_054177405.1 Leptonychotes weddellii
TCTTTGAAAAAAGTGGATGGTATTTTGATGGGGATTGCATTGAATGTGTAGACTGCTCTAGGTAGCATTGACATCTTCACAATATTTGTTCTTCCAATCCATGAGCATGGAACGTTTTTCCATTTCTTTGTGTCTTCCTCAATTTCTTTCATGAGTATTTTATAGTTTTCTGAGTACAGATCCTTTGCCTCTTTGGTTAGATTTATGCCTAGGTATCTTATAGTTTTGGGTGCAATTGTAAATGGGATTGACTCCTTAATTTCTCTTTCCTCTGTCTTGTTGGTGTATAGGAATGCCACTGACTTCTGTGCATTGATTTTATATCCTGCCACTTGACTGAATTCCTGTATGAGTTCTAGCAGTTTTGGGGTGGAGTCTTTGGGGTTTTCCACATAAAGGATATACAGTTTTATTGAAAGCTAAAAATAGGCTCTAAAGTAATGTAAACATACAAAGCACAAATCTACTTGAATGTTGCTTAAAGGAATATATGAATAACAAGGATGTGTATTATGGATATATATGATTAATTTGTAATATTTTAAAAATAACTTTTAAAGAATGCATAAGCTGCATATATAACTCAGGAGATTCCATATCTTCTATTTCAAAGGAAAGATTATAAAATATAAAATTTCTTAGAGAAAGAAGCTCCTCTTCAGACATGAACAAGAAAAAACAATTAAAATTGTGTCAACAGTTTTGAGTTTATGAATTCTAGAGATTAAAATATTTTACTCTAGTGGGAAAAAATGAAAGTAACACTGTACTTCTGCATTTCTGTGTCTGATCGGGAGGCTGTGCTTTGTTAAAAAGAATAGATGTCATTGCATAGTGTATATATAACTATTCAGGTATCAGCTGAGATTAAATATAGGTCCATTTTCGTTATAGACTTTTAATATTGAAGTTAATAGTTTTGGGTGTTAACTTCACTGGAAAACAAACCATTTTTAATTTCAGTTAACTTTAAAAACAAGCATTCTGAACAAATAAAAAATGTCATTTTACTTTAAAAAAAAAGATGTGGTGTGTGTGTATAGATACACATATATATACACATATAGATACACACATACACGATGGAATATTATTCAGCTTAATTAAAAAAGAATGAAATCTTGACATTTGCAACAACATGGATGGAGGTAAAGTATAAAACTAAGTAAAGTAAGTCAGAAAAAGACAAATACCATACGATTGCACTCATATGCAGAATTTAAGAAACAAAACAAATGAATTAAGGGGAAAAAAAAGAGAGAGAAACAAACCAAGAAACAGACTCTTAATTACAGAGAACAAACTGATAGTTACCAGAGGGGAGGTGGGTAGGGGCATGGGCAAAATACACAATGGGTATTAAAAAGTACACTTATCATGATGAGCACTAGGAATGTATAGAATTGTTGAATAAGAATATTGTACACCCAGGGCGCCTGGGTGGCTCAGTTGGTTAAGCAACTGCCTTCGGCTCAGGTCATGATCCTGGAGTCCTGGGATCGAGTCCCGCATCGGGCTCCCTGCTCGGCAGGGAGTCTGCTTCTCCTTCTGGCCCTCCCCCCTCTCATGCTCTCTCTATCTCAATCTCTCTCTCAAATAAATAAATAAAATCTTTAAAAAAAAAAAAAAAAGAATATTGTACACCCAAAACTAATATAAAACTGTATGTTAAGTATACTGAAATAAAATAAAATAACTTAATAAAAATTGTAAAAAATTACACAAACTAGACATCAATTAAAAGAATTGAAAAAAGACTAAACTCAAAACTGGCAGAAGGAAATAAAGGTTAGAACAGAGATGAACACAATAGAGAGAGAAAAATCAATGAAATCAAAAGCTGGTTCTTTGAAAAGATCAACAAAATTGAGAAACCTTTAGCTAGATGGACAAAGAAAAAGAAATTTAAATTAGTGAAATCAGAAATGAAAGTGGGGACAGTACTACCAATTCTACAGAAATAAAAAGGATTATAAGATAGCAGCACACTGAACAATTGTATGCTGACAAATTGAATAACCTAGATGAAATGGACAAATTCCTAGAAACACAAAACCTATCAAGACTAAATCACAAAGAAACAGAAAATCTGAATACAACTTTAACTAGTAAAGGGACTGAATCAGTAATAAAAAAAAAAAATCTCTCAACAAAGAAAACTTATGGACTTGATGGTTTCTCTGGTGAATTCTACCAATTCTACCAAACATTTAAAAAAGAATTAACACCAATCCTTCTCAAACTTCTTCAAAAAACTGAAGGTGAGGGAACACTTCTTAACTCATTCTATGAGACTAGCATTATCCTGATACCAAAGTCAGCCACAGACACTACAAGGAAAGTACAGACCAATGTCTTTTATGAATACTGAATGCTAAAATCCTCAAGAAAATACTAGCAAAGTGAACTCAGCAGCATATTAAAAGGTTTATACACCATGATCAAGGAGGATTTATTCCTGGAATTCAAGGATGGTTCAACATAAGAAAATAAAACAATGTAATACACCACATTAACAGAATAAAGAGGAAAAAAAAATCACAGTATCTTCTCCATTGATACAAAAAAGGCATCTAACAAAAAATCTTTTTCATGATGAAAACTCTCAACAAATTAGGACTAGAAGGAAACTACCACAACATAATAAAAGCTAAATATGAAAAACCCACAGTAAACATCTACTCAATGGTGAAGACAGAAAGCTTTTCTTCTAATATCAGGAACAAGGCAAGGATGCCCACTTTTACCGCTTCTATTCAAATAGTACTGGAAGTTCTGGCCAGAGCAATTAGGCAAGAAAAGGGGGGGGGAAAAAAGGCATCCAAATAAGAAAGGAAGAAATAAAATTATCTCTGTTCACAGATGATATGTAGGAAACCCTAAAGACTATACACACAAAGAAGAGAAGAAGGAGTGATTGTTGACATGGGCTGAGAAGAAAGCTCTTGGCAAAGCAATGTCCCCACTAAGAGGCCGCCTATCCTTGAAGGTGGGCTTAATAATGTCACCACCTTAGGAGAAAATAAGAAGGCTTAGCTGGTAGTGACTGCACATGATGTGGATCCCACTGAGTTGGTTATCTTTCTGCCTGCCCTATGTGATAAGATGGGGGTTTCCTACTTCATTATCAAGGGGAAGGCCAGGCTAGGGAGTCTGGTCCACAGGAAGGCCTGCACCACTGTAGCCTTCACATAGGTTAACTCAGAAAACAGAGGAGCTCTGGCTAAGCTGGCAGAAGCTATCAGGACCAATTATAATGACAGATATGATGAGATCTGCTGTCACTGGGGAGGCAAGGTCCTGGGTCCAAACTCAGTGATTCACACTGCCAAGATGGAAAAAACAAAGGCTAAAGGACTAGCCACCCAACTGGGCTAAGTGTATGCTGTTGAATTTTCTGTACATAAAAGCAATAACAAGTTTTCTTTAAAAAACAAAAAACAAAAAAAAACAGGGACGCCTGGGTGGCTCAGTCAGTTAAGTGTCTGCCTTTGGCTCAGGTCATGATCCCAGGGTCCTGGGATCGAGTCCCGTATCAGGCTCCCCGCACAGAGGGGATCCTGCTTCTCCCTCTGCCTGCCGCTCCTCCTGATTGTGCTCACTCGCTCTCTCTCTCTCCCCCTCTCTTTGACAATAAAATCTTTAAAAACAAAACAAAAACAAAGGTTAAACACAGCATTGCTTTTCAATGTCATCTCAAATGAGTACAATTTAAAATTACCATGCAAGCCTCCATTAAGGCAGTGTGCATCTCATCTGTTTTGTGCTCTTGATCTGCACCAGCATCAAGTAGAAAGCGAACCATATCCAAATGGCCTTAAAAAAAAAGAGAAAACATGAATTTTCAAACTGTATTTCTGAAGAATTGAGTTATTAATTTAATACAAATGGGGAATCCTTTTCTTTCAGGTATCTATACAAAAATTTATGAGAACTGATTTTTCATTCAATAAAGGAATGACCGTTTTACAAAGCCAATCCAAAATAATAAGCACGCTCTCATCAAGGTATCTAGGTTTTAAAGACTGAATTAGTAGAAAGCACATAACTCAAGTTAAGTAAAGCAATAATACTATTCTTTGATTTAATCTATATAAACTATCAAACTATCAAATCAAAACACTGAAATCAAATAGAATGCCAGGTAAAATGTGTTTGGATCATATTTTTCATAAAAACAGCATTAAAATAATGACCATAAACTCACTGTGGCAATGAACAGGCACAGAAAACTCCATTCAAAATAATTTCAACCCTCTGGATACATTTAATATATAAAAAACCTTAATAGTCAGTAAGAAAAAGACAAACACTCCAGTAGAAAAATGGATGAAGGACATGAAATGGTTATTAAAAAAGAAATGTAAATGAATACTAAACTGAAAAAAAAATTAAACCTTCCTATTAAACAAATGCAAATTAAAATAAGACACCATTTTTTACTATCAAAATGGCAAATATTAAAAAGAATGATAATACCCAGTGTTGGTGAGGGTATAGGGTGGGATAAAGGGCACTCTCAAACACTGCTGATGGGAGTGTAAATTGTTTCAACCTTTCTAGAAGGCAATTTGGCAATATGTATCAAAAGCCTTAAAAATGTCCATACCCTTTGACCCAGCAATTCCACTTCCAGGAATTTATCCTAAGGAAATAATCAGAGATTAGGCAAAGATGTCTGCACAAGGATGTTATTACAGTGTTTTTAATAATAGTGAAAACTGGGAACAATTCAAGTGTCCAACAATAGGTAATTATGGTACATCCATTTGATGTATTTGCAGAGACTACTAGTTCCCTACTCAATACCCACTCTTTCAGTCTTCCATAGTAACAGAACTCTGATTTTTATCTGAGTGGCAACATGCCTGACTAAAAGACCACATTTCCCAGCTTCCCTTGCTATGTGTAGCCAATGAAATGTAAGTGGGAGCTATAAGGCAGAACTTCTAAGAAGATTCCTTAAAGGTAGCTTACTGATTTGGAAAGCACTCCCCATTTTGCCCTTAGCCTCTTTGTCCTACAACATAGATTGCTGGGGCTTTAGCTACCATCTTGGATTACAGGTAACTTTGAGAATAGAAATCAAATAGTAGGAAGATAGAACAGAAAAACAGAATTCTGAGATCTTGATAGCAGTAGAACAGCTATACTAGTTCTAGACAGCCTATACCCTTGGACTTGATTTATGTAAAAAAAAACAAAAAACAAAAACAAGCTTCTCTTTTGTTTAAATCATTATTAATTTAGGTTTCATGACACATGCAGCCATACCCACTCCTAGCTGAAATAGTGAAATACTATGTGGTCATCAAAAGTTGTGTTACAAAAATATTTATTGAGATGGGAAATGTACATGATATATTGCTAAATATAATAAGCAGACTATAAAGCAAGTATGGTTGTTTAGTTTAAATATATATATATATTTGTTTATACATATATGCTTAAAAAACACACTGGAAATAAGTATACTAAAATACTGCTTACATGCTTTAATCTTTATGTGGTAACAATACATGTCATTGTAAAATTTCTTTTCCTTATGCTTTTCTGTGTTTTTGAGGTTTTCTGTATCAACTGTGATTATTACTATTATTTGAGTGTGTATTATTTTTGAAATAAAGGTTGGAAAAATCATATAAAACAAAAATTATTAAAAAATGGAAACCCTCTAAATCTGTGCTACAAGTTTTCGTTGACTTCATAGCTACCTGAATAAATTTGAATTAAAATAATAAACATATACTGTGAAATTATACTTTATGAAATACAGGCTAAAATGGACTTTCTATATAATCTCCTACAAGTTACATAATTTGACAGCACAGGGAAAACATAAATATAAAATTAATTCAAATACTCAATACTCAAATATTTAAATATGCAAAGCTGTTATGAAAAAAATTGTAAATATTCATATAGAGAGAGAGTACCTTTGTAGCATGCAAGGGTAAGAGCACTTTCTTTGAATTCATTAGAATGAGTGTTGATGCCTGCCCCATGATCCAGAAGAACTCTTGCAACTTCCACATGACCTGCACTGGCAGCTTCCATTAAGGGGGTATGTCCATTTTCATTATGATCTTCTATATTTGCACCTTCATTAAGTAGCACTTTCACAATGTCAACAAATCCTCCAGCACAGGCATATGTTAGTGCAGTATTTCCTAACAAAGAAAAAAAGATATACAGAATTATGATAAAATGGATACAATTATAACTATGCTATGCTCTAGTTCTACCCCTTCAATTCCCTTACATAAACTGCTAGAACTATCATCTCACCTTTTTTTGTTCTATTGGTTAGAAGCATCATCTTAATTTTCTCACTAATTAAAAGATTTATTATAGGGGCACCTGGGTGGCTCAGTTGGTTAAGTGTCTGCCTTTGGCTCAGGTCATGATCTCCAGGTCCTGGGATGGGGCCCCATGTTGGGCTTCCTGCTCAGCGGGGAGTCTGCTTCTCTCTTTCTCTCTCCCTCTGCCCCTCCCTCCGGCTCATTCTCTCCCTTTCTCTGTCTCAAATAAATAAATAAATAAAATCTTTAAAAATAAATAAATAAAAGATTTGTTATAAACAGGCCAATTTACTTATTTTCCTACTAGATTAAAGATACGTGTCATAGGAAAATGTACCTAAAACAATGAACAGTCTTATGAATAAATCTGCATAGATAAAGGAAAGGTAAAAGGAAATTAAGAAATGAATATACATAGAAAGAAAATGTTGGGCGCCTGGGTGGCTCAGTTGGTTAAGCGACTGCCTTCGGCTCAGGTCATGATCCTGGAGTCCCTGGATCGAGTCCCGCATCGGGCTCCCTGCTCGGCAGGGAGTCTGCTTCTCCCTCTGGCCCTCCCCCATCTCATGTGCTCTCTCTCATTCTCTCTCTCTCAAATAAATAAATAAAATCTTTAAAAAAAAAAAAAAAAAAAAGAAAGAAAATGTTAAGGATTTCTAGGCTGTACAGTATCAAAAGAAAAAGGAGTAATTTTGAATGATACACTAGAATATTTTAAATAAAAACATATTGAAAGGGATTTTTCAAGATGACACTTCATCTTACTTGACAAGCTAATGAAGTAGGAAGATATAACCCCTCAGCATAACTCCTTCAAAAGAAAAATTTCTTTAAAAGGTCATTATCCCATTATTGGTTTGCCACTTATTTCTTTCCTGATTTTGTTTTGAGGATTTTTATTTATTAGAGGAGGTAAGGGAGATGGTTTAACTATCTATTAGTATGGCATTGAAGAAGACGGTTTTAAAAATTCAGCAAGAAAAAGAAAAGTAACATTCCAGAATCCAATGTGTTCAGAATTCAACTGTTCAACCATTTTACACATTATGCATGTTACTATTATTACAACTAAGACAAAGCAGTCAGCAAAATAGTCTACAATCCCTTCTAGGAAGTCTTGCTCATCATCTACATTTAGTATTTACTTAATGGTATGGAACAATGATACACTTTCATTATATGTTGCTGCCTCACCAAATCCAAGTAATCTTTTTTTTTTTTTTAAAGATTTTATTTATTTATTTGAGAGAGAGCACATGAGAGGGGGGAGGGTCAGAGGGAGAAGCAGACTCCCTGCCAAGCAGGGAGGCCGATGCGGGACTCGATCCAGGAACTCCAGGATCATGACCTGAGCCGAAGGCAGTCGCTCAACCAACTGAGCCACCCAGGCGCCCCCAAATCCAAGTAATCTTACTCCTAAAACTGTATCTGTAACTCAAGACACATGACCAACGCTCCTCCTATCTATGCGTCTGGCAAGTATAAATAACTAAAAGAATACCTCTTACTAGAATAGAATTCATTCTGCCACAAGAATATCTTAGTAGTAAATGTATTCAGTATGCCTGACATGAAAAACCCCACAGGGTAAATACCCTCAGGTTAATCTATAATCTAAAGTCAAGGCAGTAGGATTTAAATGAGATAAAGAATTATAAGACATACAGTTCATAATTTTGCCTCTTTATGTTACATATCATTATGGCAAAAAAGAAACTGTCTCCAGCAGAAAAACTGTCAATCTTAGGCAAAGAGAATCTCAGTCTTTTGAAGATACCAAATTAATTTATATTTTACTCAGAGTTTCTAGACAACGGCTAAGATTTTTCTGTAGTGTGATTTTCCAGTTGTAAAAATCAAATTTTTATCTCTTAGGTTATAATTAAATACATCAATTTATTTTCCTCAAATTAACACATAATTTTCTACTTACCTGTTGCTGACTGGGAGTTGACATCTGCATCATGAAGAAGTAATAATTTCACAATATCTAAATAACCTCCACTGGATGCTGCCATTAGGGGAGTTATGTCTCCTTTATTCCCTCTATCTTCAACATTAGCATGCATAGCAAGCAATACCTTTAAAACACATTACACAGAGAGACAAACTGTCAGTTCTTACTGTTAATAGTATTTCTTGAGAAATAAATGCATAAATGCAACATAAAATGTTAACTGCTCTTGTCAAAGAATTTGTGTTATACTTGGGATTATCTAGCAATAGAACAGCAAAACTATCCTCCCAAGACAGAAACTAACTGGTAAATACATGGTTATTTCCCAATATTGCTATAACAGACAAAAAATTAAAAGAATTGAGATAATCTGGATGAAATGACAACAAATCACTACTTTCCATTATAGCTGTATAATAAATTATTTTTAAAGACAAGTTGAAAATATCACTATTACTTTTATATGTTTCTTATTCATTAGGAACAGTTTTGAGTAAATGGCAGAAAAATGCACCATGCCCAGTTACATGTGTAGGCAACAAAATTACCAGTTTCTATTTTACCTACTGCCCAAAAGGAAGGAATTTGGCCTCTAATGATAATTTCTTTGATTAGTAATAAAAACAAAACATCAAAATCCTTCCACAATTTCAATACTCAAGATAATTTCTGCTTACTTGTGCTAATTCATAATACCCTGCTGAGCAAGCCAGACACAGCAGACTTTCTCCTTCTTCTGTATGTTCATTTACACTTCTGCCTTCATCTAGCAATTTACGAACAGCATTCACATCCCCATCTGAACAAGCTTCTGCCAGACTACGACTGAAAACAAAACCATCAACAATTAACCAACAAAGAAAGACTCAGAAACCTATGATAATAAATTATATTAAATATAAAGAGTCATACACAGAAAAATGTTTATACAGTAAGGAGAAAAATTGTACGAACATTTTGTGTGTTTGTAATACTAATTATTCATGTAGGCCAACCAAGCCAGAAAGGCAGTAAATTGAATATGAAAACAGCTGTCATTTTTATTTTCAAAATGTTCTAATATATTGTCATATTAATTTTTATTTTTTTAATTTTTTTATTATGTTAATCACCATACATTACATCATTAGTTTTTGATGTAGTGTTCCATGATTCATTGTTTGCGTATAACACCCAGGGCTCCATGCAGAATGTGCCCTCTTTAATACCCATCACCAGGCTAACCCATCCCCCTACCCCCTCCCCTCTAGAACCCTCAGTTTGTTCTTCAGAGTCCAAAGTCTCTCATGGTTTGTCTCCCCCTCCGATTTCCCCCCCTTCATTCTTCCCCTCCTGCTATCTTTTTCTTCTTCTTTTTTTTTTTAAACATATATTATTTGTTTCAGAGGTACAGGTCTGTGATTCAACAGTCTTACACAATTCACAGCGCTCACCATAGCACATACCCTCCCCAATGTCTATCACCCAGCCACCCCATCCCTCCCACCCGTCATATTAATTTTTAAATAAAGTTTTAAAAAGTATTAGATGCACAAGTTTTTAAACTCTACCAATACAATAATTCCCAAAGATATTGGGATATAATTCTATGGCTTAAAATTTTATTTGGTAACAGAAGATGTAATTTATGTAAATATTTTACTGCACAGTGGTTAACAAAATCAATAAATCTCAAACTTTAATGTGCATACAAATCACCCGTTTCTTGTTAAAATGCGGAATCTGATTCAGTAGTTCCGAGGTGAGGTCTGGGATTCTGCATTTCAAACAAGCTCTAAGGTGATGCTGATGCTGCTAGTTATGGACTATATCTGAGTAGCACGCACCTGGATTACTGAATTAACAACTCATTTCATTTATTATTTACTCAAGCAGTCAGCTTAGAGTTTACCACTATAATCTTTAGAACAAGTAATTTCCTTAGAAAGAGAAGTAAGATCTTACTTTGGATTTCTTACAGAGTCTAGTATAGTATAGTACATGCCACAAGAATGCTCAATGAATATGAGTAGAATGCAAGAATAAAAATATAGTATCCAATTTCATATCTATGTAACATATATATATTTATATATCTACTTAAAATATAATATCCATTCTAATATCCGTTTAAAGTTATAATCCCCTCCAAAAGACAGAATTAACCAAAAGTTGCTACTTCCCCAAATTCCACTCAAGAAAATGTTTGATACCCAGAAAAAGTCATTATACACATACGTGTCTACTTGTCCTGCATTGTGGCTGTTTTCTGCTCTCATCCGTGTCAGTGCAGCAGCAGCTTCGTCTAAAGCACAACTTACTGAGGAGGTCAGTCTCCGGAGTACCTCAGGATCTGCAAAAGCTTTACCATCAGCAGTTGACAATTTGCCAATTCCTTCAGTGTGCGTCAATCAATCAGGTAGCGCAGGGGAAGAAAAAGTAAAAAAGTGCAAATTGTAATTACACTGCTAAACACTGTTATCTAGGGCAAAAACGGCATAGTCTCCATAGATAAAGCTGACAATCAGAATATAAGGTTGGTATCAATTTTGTGACTAATGTCAAAAGGCCATCACATAACCACATCTCTACAAGGCATATAATATTAATTTGTCCCGTACCTAACTGCAAATGTAACTTAACATGATGCTCACTGACGTAAATGAATGAAAGTTCTTTCAAAATATATAGTCATACAAAAAGATCTCTAGTAGAAGATCATATTTATACTATTTTCAGTAGTAATGAAGTGGGTATGCAGCACTAATACAACAACAATCCAACAGTTTCTCCCTCTGGTTGAATAGCCACCTAGAACCATCTTCTAGGGTAACAGTGTGAATTAAAATAAATTCATTCTAATATTTATTATGTGCTTATGATGTGCATGGCACTACAGACAAAAAGGGATAAGGCATAGTTCCTGTCCTTACAGAGCTCAGTCTAGTAGGACTATTAGATGTCTAAGTTGCGAATGAAACTTTTTCTCTAGATTCAGTGAGGAATCAGTGACAACTGTAACAGAAAATTTCAATGATAATATCACTGCCTGATCACTGTTGAAAATGAGAGGAAAATAGTCAATAAAGGTTTGGAGAACAACAAGAAAAACAAGAAGGGAAAACCTGCCCATTAAGATATAAAATGTATTATGATGCCAGGCAAATTGTAACAGTATGATACTTACACAGAAACAGATAATTATATCAAGGATATATAATAGAGACCAAAAAAAGACCCTAGATCATTTGTGAATTCAATGTGTATAGACATGCGATTTCAAATCAAAGGAGATGGGAGGGCTTATTTCAAAAAAACTGTTCAGAAATTGGTTACCAATTGAAAATTAAGATCTCTAATTCACAGCATTCACAAAAATATACAGGTAGACTAAAGATTTAAATTAAAAGCAAAAAACAAAAAACAAAACCCTGAAAAGTACTATTATACTATGTAGTGTTTTTCTAATGCAGATGTAGGGGAGACTTTCCTTTTAAGATTTTTTATTTTATGTATTTGACAGAGACAGAGAGAGAGAGCACAGATAGGCAGAGCAGCAGGCAGAGGGAGGGGGAGAAGCAGGCTCCCCGCTAAGCAGGGAGGCTGAGGCAGGGCTCGACCCCAGGACCCTGGGATCATAACCTGAGCTGAAGGCAGCCGCCTAACTGACTGGGCCACCCGAGAGCCCCTAGGGGAGACTTTCCTAAGCATGAGACAAATTCCAAAAGCCACAAAATAAAATATTAATACATGTGATATGAAACATTTCTAATTTCAGTAAAAATTTCTATATAATTAGGCACAACATAAAATTAAGGCAAAATAAAAACTGAAAATAATCAATACCCAATAAATTTATTATCATTTATAAAGAGTATGATGCAACTTAGTGATATTAAAGGAACACAAACTATGAAACTGACAAAAAAACTGAAGAGTAAGGCCTTCTGAAACTGCTGATAGGAATGTATACTGGTACAAAGTTGGCAGGGTCAGGGCAAATTTGACAAGTTATCAAAATTTTATATGTAAACATCCTTTGACACAGTGATACCACTTTCTAATAATTTGTCCTATAAAGATACTTGCACAAATAAGAAAAGCTACATATGAATATAAACTACAGCATTATTTGTGATATTGGAAAATAGGAAATAATCTAAATATCTCTCAATAAGGAACTGGTAAAATAAATTATGGTACATCTAAGTAAGAGAATATTATCTTATCCTTTAAAAGAAGGAGAAAGATAGGGCTGCTTGGGTGGCTCAGTCGGTTAAGTGTCCAACTCTTGGTTTTGGCTTGGGTCGTGAACTCCAGGTCCCCATGCTGGGCTCTGTGCTGGGTATGGAGCCTGCCTGAGATTCTTTCTCTTCCTCTCCCTGTGCCCCCTGCCTCCCCCACTCTAAAAAAATAAATTAAAAAAAATAAATAAATAAATGAAGGAGAAAGATAGACATACCGTATTATAGAAGGATGCTCATAATAAAGTAAAAAAAGGAAGTTATATTATGTGTAATATGACCCTACTTCATTATTTTAAAAATTATGTATATTTAAACATATACATGTATTTATAAAGCTACAAAGGAACAAGTCTGGAAGTATATGTAAACTTTAACAGTGGGAAGGTTTTATTATCTACTTAATACATTTTATATTGCTTTACCTATTTCTAATTGTATTACATTTATAATTTAGAAAGTAATTTTGGGGCGCCTGGGTGGCTCAGATGGTTAAGCGTCTGCCTTCGGCTCGGGTCCTGATCCCCGGGTCCTGGGATCGAGCCCCACATCTGGCTCCTGGCTCAGCGGGGAGCCTGCTTCTCCCTCTGCCTCTCCCCCTGCTCGTGCTCTCTCTCTCTCTGCATCTCTGTGTCTCGAATGAATAAATAAAATCTTTAAAAAAGAAAATAATTTTAAAATTCTTCTTTAAATAGCTTTAATTTTTTTTCTAAAGTTTACTTACTTAAATATCTCTATACCCAACATGGAGCTGAAACTCACAATCCTGAAATCAAGAGTCACACGTTCTTCTAACTGAGCCAGTGAGGCACCCCTGAAATAATTTTAGTTCTTAATTTTCTCTAAGAATATCAAAGAATTTTAAAGAAAAATTTTTTTCAAATTCCTTTTTTCAGTTAAAATAGTGTCAAGAATTCTATCTTCCTTAAGTAGCCTAGTAATCCCTAATATGTTCTTATAATTAAAAACACAGAGTCTAGGGGCACCTAGCTGGCTCAGTTGGAAGAGCGTGTGACTCTGGATCTCAAGGTCATGAGTTCAAGCCCCTCTACACCCATGGGTATAGAGATTACTTTAAAAAAAACAAAAAAACAAAGAATCTAAAATTCCTCAACAAAAAGTCCAAAAAGCAAATGAAAATACTGAAGCACAAAAAGAAAATATTCATCCAACAGTCAACTTGCACAGGTCTTAGAAAGGACCACATCAGGGCGCCTGGGTGGCCCAGTTGGTTAAGCATCTGCCTTTGGCTCAGGTCCGTGATCCCAGGGTCCTGGGATCAAGTCCCACATTTGGCTCCCTGCTCAGCGGGGGGCCTGCTTCTCCCTCTCCCTCTGCCTGCCCCTCTGCCTACTTGTGCTCTCTCTCTCTGTCAAATAAATAAATAAAATCTTAAAAAAAAAACAACAAAAAACGAAAGGACCACATCATTTTAAAATACATCTGACTGGGGCTCTGGGTGGCTCAGTTGGTTAAGCAACCAACTGGTGATTTCAGCTCAGGTCATGATCTCATGGATTGTGAAATCAAGTCCTGACATTGGGCTCTGTGTTCAGCGGGGAGTCTGCTTGACAATCTCTCCCTCTGCTCCTCTGCCAACTCATGCTCTCTCCTCTATCCATCTCTCTCTCTCTCTCTGAAATAAATAAATCTTAAAATAATCTGACAATTTCTTTAGACAGAACACTCTATCCAACCATGTATGGAGTTTAAATTATCAAAATACACAAAATTGAAAAATTCAATAGTTTTTCACACCTCCTGGAAGGCAGATAATCATTATTTTTAAGGTTTATTGTCTATCAATATAGGTATGAAAAACAAGCAATTCTAAGGTATCTTGCTACTTATCCCAACTTACTAAGAACAAAAGGAAAACAGGGAAAGAAAAATGCTTAATGTACCAGAAAACAGCCCTGAATGAGAATCATGAGGTGCCCAGAAAAAAAGAAAAATGAGTTTAAAACCCTTAATTAGGGATTAAGGAGTAATACATGTGTGAAGCACAAGCCTAAACCAGAGAGTAAAAATGTACTACCACCAGTAAACAAAACTTGATCTGGGGAAGAAAAGGAAAGCAGAGAAGACCCGGAGAAGAGAGATGTCTTTTCTACACACTTCTCTCTGCTCTAAGCAAAATAATTTAAGGTTCCAAAACAAAACAAAAACAAAACAAAGCAAAACAAACAAACAAAGAACCCAAAATTAGAGGGTGATCATGGCACTGCCAGTTCAGGAATCTTATACAGTATATCCCTGTATCACAAGTAGGAGACACACTAGAAATCCAGACTCTAAGGGAGGGACATTCAATGTTATTACTAATGTGATCTTTATACCTTTCTTAAAAAAATTACTACTTCTGCCTTAAAGAGTCTTATTTTGTTGTGTTTAATTTTAAGTTACTATCAGTTCCAAAAAGACACAGTAAGTAGACTAAAAGTCAATCTGCTACAAACTATACCTATATTTTTCTATAACAGGACAAAAAGAAATAACAAAATGATATCAAGTAAGCTCATTCTTAATATAACATCTATGTCTTTCCAAGAATAATATAAAAACGCTCAATTTATTTTAGCTCTTATTTGTCCTAGTCATTATTTGGTGAAACGTAATACTGTTTTTCTTCAGTCAATATGAAATGTGCTAAAAGGCTGCTGTGATTTTTCTGAACACCATTCTTTAATATCAAATTTATTAAAGTACTCGGAAACTGGGGACACCCAGCTGGCTCAGTCAGAAGAGCATGTGACTCTTGATCTCCATATTTTGAGTTGGAGCCCCACACTGGGTGTAGAGAGTACTTAAATAAATAAACATTAAAAAAAATAAAAATTAAAAAAAGTACTCAGGAACCGAATGAAATTTTCTATACTTTTTTAAAGATTTTATTTATTTATTTGTCAGAGAGAGAGAGAGCACAGCAGGGGGAGCGGCAGGCAGAAGGAGAAGCAGGCTCCCCGCTGAGCAGGGAGCCCGATGCGGGACTCAATCCCAGGACCCCAAGATCAGGACCTGAGCAAAGGCAGATGCTTAACTGACTGAGCCACCCAGGCCTCTTGAAATTTTCTATACTTTTAAAACCTTTCTATGGGGCACCTGGGTGGCTCAGTTGGTTGAACGTCCAACTCTTGGTTTTGGCTCAGGTCATAATTTTACAAGTCGTGGGACTGAGCCTCACATCGGGCTCAGATTCTTTCTCCCTCTCCTTCTGCCTGTCCCCATTCATGCACTCTCTCTCACTCTCTCAAACAAATAAATAAAATCTTAAAAAAAAACCCAAAACTTTTTATTTTGAATTTTCTGCATTTTAATGGTTTTAACATGGGTAAGGTATGTATATGGCACTCTAACAAGCTTTTAGGCACTACTTTATTTTTTATTTTTTGGGCACTATTTTCAAAAATAACCTACACATTCTTTTTTTTTTTTTAAAGATTTTATTTATTTGAGAGAGAGAGAATGAGAGAGAGAGCATGAGAGGGGGGAGGGTAAGAGGGAGAAGCAGACTCCACGCCGAGCAGGGAGCCCGATGTGGGACTCGATCCCGGGACTCCAGGATCATGACCTGAGCCGAAGGCAGTCGCTTAACCAACTGAGCCACCCAGGCGCCCGAGATCTTGACTTTTAAAGAGATGAAAATAAGAAAACAAAAAATAAATTACCTGCTGCTTCCAGCAATGCTTCTAATCGTGCCTGTGTCTCTGGATCCACAGTACGTAAGTCTGCTCCTTCTGCAGTACTTGATAAGAATATCTCTGATGTTGTTTTAAGTACTGGGTTATCCAGATCTTCTTGATCCAAAATAAATGATTCGACCTGTTTATGAATTAAAAATGCAATATCCATGAAACTGATCTCAATATTGTTAGAATAACTGCAATTT
This sequence comes from Leptonychotes weddellii, assembly GCF_054177405.1. Taxonomy (NCBI): domain Eukaryota; kingdom Metazoa; phylum Chordata; class Mammalia; order Carnivora; family Phocidae; genus Leptonychotes; species Leptonychotes weddellii. The sequence continues at coordinate 110,382,322 of NC_138375.1, forward strand.
AAGATAATATGATTTCTGGCTTGAAATTTAAGTATAAGCAGAAAAATTACTGTAGAAACATGGGGCTGTGGGAAGGGACTTTGAGGGAGACTCCTACCTGCTTATCTTCAGACATGACTTCAGTATAACTCAGACACACCAGATTCAAGTTTCCTGAAGAACACTGTACATTCTGTGCCTAGCACAGAGCTTGAAAAGCAGCTTTTGTTTTTGTTTTTGTTGTTAATGAAATAAGTACATGACTATAGTCCCTGGGAAGATGTAAACAGGACTAGAAAGTAAAAAGACTAGATAGCATGGATAGGTCATTAAGGCTCACTTTTTCCTCTCTTTTAATCAATTTATTAAATTCTGATTCTTAAAAGAAAATAAGATTTAATACACTATCAAATATCTGGAGCCCTAAAGACAAGAAAGCTCCATGAAGTTAGGAACCACACCTGTTTGTTCACTGCTCTGTCCCCTGGGCCTAAGAATATCTCATGTACAGTAGGTCCTGAATCCGTATTTGTTGAAATGAATGAATGGTATAAGCAAAAGCAACTTATGAAAATAAACATGTAACCCTCTAAATTCAAATCTAATTTTAATTCTAAATGAATTTTCTTAAATAAAATATGTACAATCTTTCTGGGAAGTAATTTGGAAATGTGTATCAAAATGCTTTAAAAGGCTCATGCCCTTTGATTGTGTAATTTCATTTTAAGGAATCTATTCTTTAAAAAGCATCTGAAAGCAAGACAAAAATAATCAAGGATGGTCACTGCACATTAACTCAAATTCCAAAAATCAGAGGAAAAAAACTACAATTGGTAATTTGGTAAACACATTCTGTCCATTCACAGGATGGACTACCATGCAGTCATTAAAAACAATGTTTCTGAAGCAAATTTGGTGACATGAGAAAATATTCATAAAGTGAAATGAAAATCACAAGATTCAAAACAGTATGATCTTTATTTTGCTAAAAGTATATATATATGTATATAAACATGAACATGACTATCATGTATATAATCATGAGTATATATTTATGTACCTAGCTATGTCTACAATATGTAAATACATATAACCAGGGAGGTTAACTTATTTGTAGACAGATAGAAAAAAAGAAACAGAAAGGTTAAGTACTTCTCCAAGCTCACACAGTTAATAAATGACACAGACAGGTTTCAAACCCCGCCACATAGCTATATAGTCTATGCTCTTAACTACTAGGCAATGCTACTTCAGGGAGCCAGAGTATTCAGACTACATTATTTGGCATATTTGGTAGTTTGTCATCAGTTTCGTAATGGCCACCAAATAAAAATCCTAAGAAAGACTGTAAAGTTACAATGATTTGGATACATTTTATCACCTAGTGATAAAATTTTGGAAAATACCCCTTTAACTTCACATCTAATAACACTGAACCACATTACTATGCTGCAATACAGCTTTTTTTTTTAAGATTTTATTTATTTATTTGAAAGAGAGAGAGCACGAGCAGGGGAAGAGGGAGAAGCAGGCTCCCCACCGAGCAGGGAGCTCAATGTGGGGCTCGATCCCAGGACTCTGGGATCATGACCTGAGCCTAAGACAGATGTTTAACCGACTGAGACACCCTGCAATACAGCTTCTTTAATATGTAATTACAAAGATGCCATTCTAGATCCATGCCAGTAGATAAATGTATCCTATCAGTTGTTAAATGATATGAAAAGATAACTGCTTATACAATAAAAATTTCACAGGCCCAAGAAATTATTAGGTATTTACAAATATATATACTTGCCAATTGTGAGGATAGATAAAACCATCATGCCAAATTCTGAATTTTTTATTACAGATAGTATTTAGAAGCTTGGGTGGCTCAGTCAGTTAAGCATCTACCTTCGGCTCAGGTCATGATCCCAGGGTCCTGGGATTGAGTCCCACATCGGGCTCCCTGCTCAGCGGGGAGCCTGCTTCTCCCTCTCCCTCTGCCTGCAGCTCTCCCTGCTTGTTCTCTCTCTCTGACAAATAAATAAAAAAATCTTTAAAAAAAGTTAACATTTCTATTTTATAAAAAGCAATCATCTAACGGGTATTACACATATTTTGGAGACAAATACAGATTTGTACTGTGTAACGTTTTAAAAATCCAAGTTAAGGATTCTATATTCTCTCTTACTCATTTTCCCAATATTTACTGAAGTCCTGTTTTTTTTTTTTTAAGATTTTATTTATTTATTTGAGAGAGAGAACACGACAGAAAGAGTGTGCGCACGAGCAGTGGGAAGAGGCAGGGGGAGAGGGAGAAGCAGACTTCCCGCTGAGCAGGGAACCTGATTCGGGGCTCGATGCCAGGACTCTGGGATCATGACCTGAGCTGATGGCAGACGCTTAACGGACTGAGCCACCCAGGCGCCCTGACAGTACAAAAATGTGGTAGAAGATACTAGTCAAAGGCAACATGACTATCACAAAAGGCCTCAAAGAGAAATAAATGGTACAACTACATGCATTAAAGAGAGAGAACTTGCTTCCAGCCCCAGTAATCCAAGACTTTGCACAAGAAGCAGCATATGGGTTAGGCTTTGAAGGATGCATAGAATTTCACTAGACAGTCAGACATGGGGATAGAAGTCAAAGGGAATGAAATAAAAAAGGGGCTTGAAGATGCATTTGGAAAGTGATGAGTGGTCCACTCTCAAGAAATATAAGGTCCTTCATATACTGCTGGTGGGAATATAAATGACACAGCCACTGTGGGACAGTTTTGCAGTTCTCCAAAAATTAAACACAGAATAAACATATGACCCAGAAATTTCACTTCTATGTACATAAAAGGATTTAAAACATGTCCATACAAAAATTTGTATACAGAAGTTCATAACTCTATTATGCATAATGGACAAAAAGTAGGAAAAAAAAAACCCACAAATGTCCATCAACTGGTAAATGGATAAACAAAATGTGGTATATCCAAATAGTGGAACATTATTATACCATTAAAAGGAATAAGTACTGACACATGCCATAGCATAAACGAACCATGCAAATATTATGCTTAGTGCAAGAAGCCAGAAACAAGAAGTCAGTTATTGCATGATTCCACTTTTATGAAATGTCTAGCATAGAAATTCATAGAGACAAAAAGTAACTTAGTGGTTAAGTGGAGAAACACAGAAGGAGGGATGGGAGTAGCTATTCATGGGTCTAAAGTTTCTGGAATGATGAAAATGTCTGGAATCAGATAGTGGTGAATGCTGTACAATCTTGTAAATATACTAAAAACCAATGAATTGTACACTTTAAAATGCTAAATTTTATGGTATGTAAATTTTATCTCAAATTTTTAAAAAACAATGAAGAGCCTAGAGTACAACTACGGCTTTAGGCTAGAAAGAACAACTAGGGATAGATTTAAATAAGACCATGCAAAAGGTGACAGACTGCTCATGGCCTACCTGGTCACCTCCACTAGAAAGAGAGAGAGAACCAGCAGCAATGTTATCCTGGATGTCAGTAATATTAGTATCACATACACGAGACAGCACATTCCCAAGTGCTTGGGAAGAAACAAGTTAGGAAGAAAACACAAAATAGAGATGTGTCCCTAGCCTTCAAAAGGCTTATAACTTCTCTCTAAAAATTAAAATTCATGGCGCTCCTGGGTGGCTCAGTCGTTAAGTGTCTGCCTTTGGCTCAGGTCATGATCCCAGGGTCCTGGAATCAAGCCCCACCTCGGGCTCCCTGCTCAGCGGGAAGCCTGCTTCTCTCTCTCCCACTCTCCCTGCTTGTGTTCCCTCTCTTGCTGTCTCTCTCTCTCTGTCAAATAAATAAATAAAAAATCTTTAAAAAAAATTAAAATTCATAAGACAATTTATTCAGTTTAATTCTCCTACCTCTTAAAATGCATGTAAATTCAAGTTTCAGTTAGGCAACATGACATAATGGAAAGAATACTGTGCTACAGATCAGAATCAGGTTGAAGTATCAGTTTCATGAGGCACTATGTGTGACGACGTTAGGCATGTCACTTTCTGCCTTTCCAATGTTCCATTTCTTCCTCAATAAATAAAATACCTGCCCCATCTATCTTACAGTGCTATTGAAATGATGAAATAAGGTAAAATAATTGGAAAATAATAAAACACTATATAAATGTAATTTTTAGGATATTAATTCTGTGTAATTACAACTCTTTTGTCCTGTCCCTCGCCACAGTGTCTATCTTCTATGCCCTTTCAAACTGGAAGAATGATATTCACTGAGAATCTCACATGATACATTTTCATCAGAATTTACTTGAATTCTTTTTTTTTCATTTTATTTATTTTTTCCAGTTTCATTAAGATATAATTGACATACAACATTGTATGAGCTTAAGGGGTACAACATAATGATTTCATATATGTATGTACTGTGAAATGATCTCCACAGAAAGTTTAATTAACATCCATCACTTCACAGTTATAATTTTTTTTCTTGTGATGATCACTTCAATTTTCAAGTGTTGTTTTAGGCATTTTATATTTAAGTTCTGACCCAAAAGATCAAATTTTAGGGGCGCCTGGTTGGCTCAGAGAAATGTGCAACTCTTGATCTCAGGGTCATGAGTTTAAGCTCCACATGGGATGCAGAGATTACTTAAATAAATAAAACTTAAAAATAAATAAATGAATAATAAAAGGATCAAATTTTAAATATCTGTAACACTTGTGGGAAAAAACTTACGTTTCCCAGAATGAGTTGTAATTATCCATAACTATACACACAGATGATTTGAATACAATTAGATATGCCAAAAAGCACTCAACTCTAATATATCCTTTGTCCTACTCTAAAATTTTAAAAGCCTGACTCAATGTGGAATCAATAAAAGGACAAAATATCCAGTTATGCCTATTACTTTGGGACTATCTGGGGGGTTGCTTTTGGCAGTTCATAAATATCTTACCTGGTAAACCTGTTGAAATACATACTTTTGTAATTCAGATTGCAATAGCATTACCTCAACCAGCCAACATGGAAACCATTTATAGCGACATGGAAATACTAAATTAGACCAATTCTGTATATTTAACATAAAAGGCTTGGTGATACAGTCCCCAAAAACACATCTAGAAAATGGGTAAGTCCAAAATAATGTTATACCTAATTAAATTTGTCTTTATCATATAAATGAAAAGAGAAGCCCCCGAGTGTCTTACATAAAGCTAAAGGATCACAGAAATGTCCCTACTGCCCAATGATAATTACATAACTCTAGATCCAGCAGCTACACTGAGCAGCAAACATAAAACATCCACCTATAGGGGTACTGTTTTTGCCAATGACAAGAAAGTTTATTTCAAGTCTTTGAGATTGCAGATTTTTTTTTCTATCTCCTGATTAGGTACAAAAACAAAAGGTGGAAGCAAAAAGATGAGAGGGAATCTGGCCCCAAGAAACTATTTTTCTTTTATAGGTAATCTTTTCTAAATGCTACAGGCAAAACACTTTATGTCTTCCTTCTGAAAAGTCTTTTCTCACCCTTCCTTCTTTAAAAAAACATGAGTATAGTAGCTTCAACTAGAATTTAAACAAAGGGGGGAGCAGGGTAGAAAAGGGGAATAAGCATTTTATCCTATTTTTTATCCCATTTGACATTTCAGAAATGAACAACTGGATGGCAACAGTTACTAGGAAGATTAACCACAGACTCAACTACTATCACCTTAAAAAAACAAAGTCACCTGGCCAAAATCTAGTTAGAAAAATCACTTATTAACCAACCTATGCTTTGGCCAAAACTCAATTCCACTAAAAAACAACAACAATAACAAAAACCGCACACAATTTCTATCAAGTGTAAGTAAGCAGTGTTATAATTAAAACATTAACAATACTAATATGTTTTAAGTCTTAAAAAAGTAAAACAATAAAACCTCACCTATACATTTGTCAATAACCAACTGCTACCTTCTATAAGGTATATTTCTGGAAATAGCAATTGCTAGTTAGAGAAAATAAGTTAGTAAAAAAGGAACATTTGATTATAAAACATATACATTATATATACTTGTTTATATATTCTCCAGTCACTTGGTCATATCATGCAACAAGCAAATAAAGACTACCAACCTCTCAAATATAAGTTGAAAGTACATTGTTTTATATAGAACACCTTTTAACCTAACAATGAATTATGAAACTTTTATTTTAAACATGTTAAATAAGTTTGTATTGAGTTGGGGACTACAATATTAGTAGCCACAAATTGTGTGTCTGCTAACCTTTAAGACTAATCATCACTCCCATGAATTCCAACTGGAGCTATGAGAAGGGTAAATGTTTTACAGTACCTCTTCTCACAAACTTTCAAAAATAAAGCTCCCTTAAGAGATTCAGATTTGAGGAGCACCTGGCTGGCTCTGTCGGGAGTGTGCAGCTCTTGATCTTGGGGTTGTGAGTTCAAGCCCCACGTTGGGTGTAGAGATTACTAAAAAATAAATAAATTTATAAAAAATTCTCTTTAAAAAGAAAAGAGATTCAGATTTGATAATTTAAAATGAAAAGCTAAATAAAACATTGTAAACATCTGAAACATTTTTTAAAATGTATTTGCTATATCTCTTCTCTTTTGTACAGTTTATATTTGGATAGACCAGTATGTCTTACTTTTCCCACTCAAAGTAAGTCCTCTACTTTAAGTCAGAATCAGCATTTAAACCATTTTAGAATGCAGGTGGTTTACTATTGATCTTTACTTGGAAAAGCAAAAAGTATGGATCAGTGTTCCAAGAGATAATTACTGACATACAGAGCAATTCTTTTTTGCAAAAAACACAGTATTCAAAAGTTTTGACAGTAGTATCACCACAAAAGTGCCCCAAGATGCATTCAAAGCGAGAAAGTAATACAGTTGCAATTTAGGACCAAATCTGATAAATTTAGGAATGAGTTTTGCTGATACTGTAAAACCCAATAAAATCAGCAAAAACATCTTGGAATACTGGAATGAAAAGGCTATATTCCTTAACATAAAAACTTTTCAAGCTTCTTTCTAAAAGGAAAATTGTATTCCCAATTTCAGACCCACAATCCTCAAAAAACAGTAATGGTACCTTGGGCTTTCTGAAGTTGATTAGTTTCACACAGTACAAGAGAGAACAAGTGTGCTTTTCCTAATTCTAAGTTAAAGCTAGAGAAAATTAACTTCACTTTGCTCAACTACAAAAACTTAATTTATAATGTACAGTTTTAATACAGAATCTATTTTTTTTTTTATTTTTCTAATTAAAGATGGGAGAAAGGAAGGTCTTCTTAAAAGTAATTGCTACTTAGGGTGTCTGGCTGGCTGAGTTGGTAGAGCATGCGACTCTTAATCTCAGGGTCATGAGTTCAGGCCCCACCTTGGGCAAATAATTTGCTTAACAAAATAATAATAAAAAAATTAAAACTGCTGTTTAAAAAAAAATAGCTACCATGAATTAAGTTCATTAAAAAAAATAGGCTACCAGTAATAAAATGCCTCATATCTGCCAGCATTTTCTATATATTATTCCAATCAATCATCTTTTTTTAAAAAAGATTTATTTATTTATTTTAGAGAGAGAGCAGGGGAGGGGTAGAGGGAGAGGGAGTGAGAGAGAATCTTAAGCACAGAGCCCGACTAGGAGCTCAATCTCACAACCCTGAGACCATGACCTGAGCAGAAACCAAGAGTTGGAAGCTTAACTGAGCCACCCACATGCCCCCCATTCAATCATCTTAACTACTCGATGAAGTAGATTAACTGACTTTCATTTTAAGTAACTGAAACTCAGAAAAGTTAAGTGACTTGCCCAATATCCCATAATCATACAGGATCTCAAGCCATATATTTTGGACACCAAAGTTCATATTCTTTGTATTAAGTGAATCTTCTCAATAATGGAGTATAACTAAAACAAATACTAGCAAAGTAAGCAGAAAAACTACAAGTACGGTAATGCTTCAGTTTAACAGTAGCAATGTCAGGAAAAACCTTTTTTTTTTTTTTAAGATTTTATTTATTTATTTGACAGAGAGAGAGTACAAGCAGGGGGAGCAGCAGGGACAGGGAGAAGCAGGCTCCCCGCTGAGCAGAGAGCCTGACGTGGGGCTCAATCCCAGGACCCTGGGATCATGACCTGAGGGAAAGGCAGATGCTTAACCAACTAAGCCACCTAGCATCCCAGGAAAAAACTTCTTTAAATAAAATTAAATGTAATCAAGACTATCAAACCCACTAACAACTCTCTGACAGAGTTCTTAAAAAGACAGACAAATCATGTTTTCATTTAGTAATTTCTAGCACCCACATTTACATTATTTCTAATGTACACTTACAACAAATATACAACAAAATTTGCGCCACAATAGGTTTTTTAAAAAGAAGACTGCTCACATACTCATTAGAAAAGTCACAAGGAATGAAGTATCTGGCAATTAAAGCCAAGAAAATCTTTTTTTTTTTTTTAAAGATTTTATTTATTTGAGAGCAAGAATGAGAGAGAGAGAGAGAGAACATGAGAGGGGGGAGGTCAGAGGGAGAAGCAGACTCCCTGCCAAGCAGGGAGCCCGATGCGGGACTCGATCCCGGGACTCCAGGATCATGACCTGAGCCGAAGGCAGTCGCTTAACCAACTGAGCCACCCAGGCGCCCCAAAGCCAAGAAAATCTTAATGTTGAAAGGATAAACTATATTTTCTCTATCATAATAAATGGGTAAAGGAGTCCTGGCTTCTACTCATTATCCCAAATAGAAAATAAGCATTCGACACCCCAAAGTAATACTTGATTTTAATAAGTTAAAAAGAGCCTCAAAAACCCATAAACCTCCAATTAATACCAATAAGGAGAGGAAAGCATAATGACTAAGAGCAAAGACTCTTATAATACTAGCTCATCTCTCATAGTGTGATCTTAGCTAACTTGTTTTACCTCTTTAATCTCATTTACCTCAGCTATAAAATAAGGACAGCAGTAACCATATCACAGGGTTTTGATGAGTAAGCTAGATACTATATCTAAAACTGCACAACAGTACTTAACACATGGTAATTGCTCAACAAATATTAGTTGCTATTATTCTTATTAATATCACCACTACTACTATCATTAAGGGCGGTTTACCCTGCCTTCCTGTACTCTTACTCCCCACTCCACAAAAATAATATAGAATCATCCATCATACTCATTTTAGGCTAACAAGTAACATGAGCATATTAAGCACTACAGATATATTCACTCAACGTTTATTAGGCACCTACTATATGCCTAACATTCTATTATATACTGGAAGCACAAAAATAAATAAGACATGACTCTTGCTAATTAAGATAGACAATAAATGCAATAAAATATTACAGATGTTGTAATAGTTATATACAGACAACATGAGAACACAGAAAAAGGAACAGTCAATCCCAATTCAAGTAGTAATAAAGGACATGAGTTAAAGGACACTCTGGAACAAGAAGGTATCCAACAGGATGGGTAAGAGGGGACATCAGTGACAGAAGCAGCAGTGTACAGTGGTAGTTACAAACATGAGCTTCAGAGTCCAAGATACCTGAATTAAAATACCAACTCAGGGCACTTGGGTGGCTCAGTCAGTTAGGCATCCAACTCTTGATTTTGGCTCAGGTCATGATCTTGGTGTCATGAGATCTGGCCCCACCCCAGTCTCCACGCTTAGTAGGGAGTCTGCTTGGGATTCTCTCCCTCTCCCTCTGCCCCTTCCCTCCCCAATAAATAAATAAAATATATTTATAAAATAAAATTTAAAAAATAAAATAAAGGAAAATCCCAACTCCATCATTACTAGATATACGACTTTGTGTACGTCACACAATGTCTCTAAGCTTCAGTTTCCTCATCTGTAATTTGGGACCAACTGTTTTTGCAATTAAAAAAAAAAATTATTTATTTAAGAGAGAGAAAGTGAGAGAGAGAGAGAGAGCACGAGCTGGGTGAGTGGTAGAGGGAGAGGCAAACTCCCTGGTGAGCACAGAGCTGGATATGGGGCTCCATCCCAGGACTCCAGAATCATGACCTGAGTCAAAGGCAGACACTTAACCAACTGAGCCACCCAGGTGCCCTGTTTTTGCAATTTTGATTTTTGATTAAAATCAAAATCTTCATATGGTACTGGTAAAGTTTATTTGAGAATATACAGTAAGTACTTAACCCAGTGGACAATAAGCACTCAACATACAGTAGCTATTATTATGATTCTAGAAGCCAAAGCAGCAGAAGCAAATTAAACCAGGGCCTTTAACAGCCTGATATGTTCAGAGAACTACAGCAATTAGGCATGACTAGAAACAAAAAGCAAATAAAGTAGGGTAAAAAAAAGGACAGAGTTTAAAAAATAGAAACCAGATCCTAAATAGCCTTGTACGCCACATCAAGGAATTTGCTTTATCCTTTATCTAAGATATGAGAAGGCTTTTTGTCAAAAGAGTGATATGACTGGACTGACATTAGAGAATCTACTCTGATAGCAAGGTAGAGTAAGAATTAGAGGGGTATAATCTTGAAGGTACACAGAGCCAGGGATTACTGAAATAAGTGCCAGTAAAAGATGATGGTTTTATTTATGGCAGAAGCATTAAGGAAACAGGGAAAGGGACAAATAAACAAGATGTTAAGAAAGAACCTACAGGACTTAATGCCTGCTTAGATGCGTATGGTGAGAAGAAATAGCAGATATGAGATGTGAGGTTTCTGACTACAGTAAGTAACTTTAGGACAATGTAATTTACAAAGGTGGAAGTAAAAAAAAATTGGTGTGGAGGGGGAAATGATGAGTTCAGAATTAAAACTGGTGACCCTGAGGTGTTTATACAATAAACATATAGTAGGCAGTTGGAAGGCATCTTGGCAGACCGCTAAAAGTAGGAGATGGAAGCCACATGGATATTTAAGAGAAGAATGCTCCTGAGAGAACAAACTGCAAATGCCAAAGGCTCTGAAGCAGGACATGCTTGGAAAGTTTACAGAACATAATGTGGTTTTGCTTAAATATGAACACAAGACAAGCTTATGCTGGTGGACTTTGTATCCTTTCATTTTTAATCATTGCCCCTTTAAACTTGCCACTTAAAACCCATCAAACTCCTGAAGTAAGACATCCAAACATCAACCTTTATAATGATCATCCAACTTACACAGGACAATGATCCATACATTTGTGTTTAGGATCTTGGATTGTCACAAGACCACGAAAATATTAAAAGAGGTAATGCAATTAAAGTACACAATGACTTGAACACACTCAAATAAAATTTGTTAATATGTGAGGAGTTTGGAAGGACAAATATAATTTGAATAAATAATTTATCTTGTTTTAGGAAGCTCCCTGAAATGTTCATGCTTGTGAGAAGACTGATATCTTTAAGGGCAGGGACCACAATTTTTCATCTTTGTCATTCCAAAACCTAGCACAAAGTTTATCAAATAGTAGGCTCTATATAAATTATTGTCAAATAAACAAATCCACTCTACAATACCTATCAGAATCAAACAAACTGCCAAGGACTCTAATTTCTGAAAGACATAACTTTATTCTGTATGACGTGAATTCATGAAGAAGAGGTATTACCCAAAACTAAACTCTGATTTTCTTTTCTAGAGAATGAATGAATGTTGTAACAGATTAGCAACAAGGAGATAATAATATACAATAGAAAAGTACCTTTGATACTGTATTATCATATTATTCTAAATTTTGTTGGGGGAGGAATAATAGATCAAATCCATGCACCTGATTTAAGTATAGCCTTAATTAACGCTCTCTTCAAACCAAAAGAAAACAAACTTTTGTTTATCAAATCCTAAGTAAAACAGGTACTAAAGTATAGTACAGACTCTCACTGTTCATAGAGTGAAAATAACTAATAATTTAATATAATTGCAACCATTTGAGCAGTGACATCTAAGATTTGTTTTTGCAATTTAATCACATAGGTGATAACACTAGCTTGAGTGTCAAGCAAATTGTATGTTACTTAAACATTGGATTCACACCTCTTAAGTAGTTGTTAGAAGATACCAAATGCAAAAACTCTAATTACTATGGTTTATATTTTATTCCACTTATTCGTTTGTCTAGTACCCTGAAAAAAAAGAAATTCCATCCACAATCTTCATGCAGACTATAGGCCACATCAGATGCATTCATCCTACAACTATGGAAACTAACCATCTCCTCCCACCTCAGTTTTATCTCCTCTCAACATATACCCATAGTTTGTCAAGGAGAGGATACATGAAAAAAAAACAAATACTAATATTGTGACAACTTGCTCTTCTCATAGCGTGATAAACACAGGTTTAAATCACATGAGTTATCCCCTTAGTCCAACAAGAGTGTATAATAAGAGGGGCAGAAATTTCGAGAGTTAGAATATTACTAATGGCAGGGGAGGGTCTTTTATGTGTGACCACAAATTCTGCAGTATATTAAATACTCCCTATTAAACTCTTCTGAAGACCTGATCAAGAGAAGGAGAACATATCCAATAACCTAGAAAAGCTAAAACAATCTTGAAAAAGAACAAAGTTGAAGGACTTACACTTCCCAATTTCAAAACTTACTGCAAAAAGCTACAGTAATCAAGATAGTATGGAATGAGCATAAGACATCTAGATAAACTGAATTTAACAGAAATAAAACCTCCAGAAATAAACCCTCACATTTACAGTCAATTGACTTTTGACAAGGGTGCCAAGACAGTTCAATGGAGAAAAAAAATAGTCTTTTCAACAAATGGTGTTGGGACAATTGGTTATTCACATTCAAAAGAATGAGGTGGGATCTCTACCTCACACCTTGCATAAAAATTACCTCAAAATGCATCTAAGACATAAATGTAAGAGTTAAAACGACAAAACTCTTAGAAGAAAGCAGGCATAAATCTTCATGACCTCAGATTACACAACAGTTTCTTAGACATGACACCAAAGGCACAAGCAACAAAAGAAATAGGTTAAATATAAAAATTAAGCTTCCCCCAAATTTTAAAATGTTAAGGACATAATCGAGTGAAAAGACAATCAATAGAATGAGAGAAAATATTTGCAAATCATGTACCTGATATGGGACTAGTACCCAGAATACATAAAAAACACAATTCAACAAGAAAACCACCCAATCAAGAAATGGGAAAAAGATCTGAATAGGCATTTCTCCAAAGATATATAAATAAGCACATGAAAAGATGCTCAACTTCATTAGTTATTGAGGAAATGCAAATCAAAACCATAATGAGATACCATTTCATACCCACTAGGATGGCTATACTGAAAAAAAAAAAAAAGTTACCAAGGTTGTAGAGAAGTTGGAACCCCCATACATTGCTGATGGGAATGTAAAATGGTGCAGTTGCATTGAAAACAGTTTGGCAGTTCTTCAGAAAGTCAAACATGGAGTTAGTTATCATAGGGCCTAGCAATTACACTCCTTAGGTAGACACCCAAGAGAACTGACAAGAAATGTTCATGCAAAACTTGTACACAAATGTTCACAGCATCTTTATTTATAGTGGCCAAAATGTAGAAATAACCCATGAACAAAATGTGGTAAATCCACAAAATAGAATATTTTTCCAATGGAGTACTGATACAAGATACAACATGTAGAAACCCTGGCAACAATATGCTAAGTGAAAGAAGTGAGGTACAAAAGACCTCATGTCATATGATTCCATTTATATGAAATGCCCCAACTAGGCAAATCCAGAGACACAGGCATATTAGTGATTATCAGGGAATGCAGGATGGATGGGGGCAGGAGGATGGATAGAAAATCACTGCTATGGGTAAGGTTTTGTTTGAGGGGGGCGGGGGATGATGAAAATGTTTTCAAAAGATAGTGGTGGTAGTTGTAAAACTTTGTAAATATATTAAAAACCACTGAATTGTATATAAAGAATGAACCTATGATATGTGGATTATATTTCAATTTTTAAAACTTTGGGAATTTGAGGGATGCCTGGGTAGCTCAGTTGGTTAAGTGACTGCCTTCGGCTCAGGTCATGATCCCAGAACCCTAGGATCGAGTCCCAGATCGGGCTCCCTGCTCAGCGGGGAGCCTGCTTCTCCCTCTGCCTGTTCTGCCTGTTCTGCCTGCCGCTCCCTCTGCTTGGGCGCTCTCTCTCTCTCTCTGACAAATAAATAAAATCTTTAAAAAATAAATAAATAAGAAATAAAACTTTGGGAATTTGAATTTGAAAAATACTTTGGAAATCTGTTCCATTTCCTATTTTGATAAATGCACTGTGGTTATGTAAGAGAATGTTTAGGGAACTTACACTGAAGAATTTAAGGGTAAAGAGGCATGATGTATGCAACCTATTTTCAAATTATTCAGAAAATAAATTATTCATTTATTTGTTTATGGAGCGAGAGAGAATACGACAGTATGAACACAATTGTTGAATCTGGGTAAAGGATATGGGGGGGAGTTCCTTGTACTATTCTTGCAACTTTCCAGTAAGTTTGAAATTACATCAAAATAAAAAGTAACAAAGAAAGATAATGTATCCAATACAATTGGACTATTGCCCCTTTTGGGATTGCTCTTTGATAATGATAATTTGTTTCCCCTATGTTACTGAATTTAGGGACTGTACAATTTTTAAAACGCAAAAATAAAAATGTAGAGATATAGCAGAATAAGTAAACAGAGAAAAAAATCAATTAGAAGCTGGTAAGAGCTGAAAGTCCTTCCAAAGTGTACCACTCAAGGTATCAACTGACAGGGACGCCTGGGTGGCTCAGTTGGTTAAGCGTCCGTATCAACTGACAAGGTCAAACCTTTACTTTCTGAGATTTCATAAAATGCTTACATGAAAAAATTTTCAATTATACATCATGAAAGAAAATACTAAGGTTCATTTATCTAGCTTTAATACCATACTGAGATAACGTTTTTAAAACTGAACTCACCGCTAGTGATATAAAGGATAAAACATATTCTTCCTAGCATTTAATCAATATATGAAGCACTGTGATCAATCACAAGTTAGTCAATATGAGAATGAATCAGGAAAAAATGAGGATTATATTTCAGAAACATCTCATCTTACACTGTCCTATGTTAACTGGGTTCAATGCCTTTAGGGAAGACACTACTGAATGCTCATACAGCCTCTCCTATTATACATGATTTTTATTATTTTGTCAAACTCAAACCTTTTGATTTGTTAATATCTAATATGATAAAACAATTACATTAAGATTTCTTTAAAGATTTTATTTATTTTGAGAGGGGGTGAGGGACAGAGGCAGAGGGAAAGAGAGAAACCCAAGCAGACTCCACGCCAAACAAAGAACCCAAAGCAGGGCTCGATCCCACAACCCTGAGATCATGCCTCAAACTGAAATCAAGAATTGGACACTTAACCAACTGAGTCACCCAGGTGCCCCAAAACAATTACATTAAGATTTGCATTAAAACAGGGGCACCCGGGTGGCTCAGACGCTTAAACGTCTGCCTTCGGCTCAGGTCATGATCCCAAGGTCCTGGGATCGAACCTGACATCGGGCTCCCTGCTCAGCGGCGAGTCTGCTTCTCCCTCTCCCTCTGATGCTCCCCCTGCTTGTGTGCTCTCTTGTTCTCTCTCTCTCAGTCTGTCAAATAAATAAATAAAATCTTAAAAAAAAAAAGAGAGATTTGCATTAAAACTTGTTCTCACTCAAAGTGATCTACAGATTCAATGCAATCCCTACCAAAAACCCAGGGCAATTTTGGCAGAAATACAAAGATTCATCCTAAAATTCATGTGGAATTTCAAGGGACCCTAAATAACCAGAACAATCTTGAAAAAGAACAAATCTGAAGGACCAACACTGCCTGATTTCAAACTTACTAGAAAAGCTACAGTAATCAAAACAGAGTGATACCAGCATAAAACAGACATATAGACCAATGGAACAGGACAGACAAGCCAGAAATAAACCCTCCAGGGGCGCCTGGGTGGCTCAGTCATTAAGCGTCTGCCTTCGGCTCAGGTCATGATCCCAGGGTCCGGGAATCAAGCCCCACATTGGGCTCCCTGCTCCACGGGAAGCCTGCCTCTCCCTCTCCCACTCCCCCTGCTTGTGTTCCCTCTCACGCTGTGTCTCTTTCTGTCAAATAAATAAAATCTTTACATAAACAAATAAACCCTCCCAATATGTGGCCCAGTGATTTTCAACAAGGATGTCAAGACCAATCAATTGGAAGATGATAGTCTTTTCAATAAATCATGCTGGAAAAAATGATATCCACATGCAAAAGAATGAAGTTGGACACTGACCTTACATTGTATACAAAAATTAACTCAAAATGGATCCAAGACCTAAATTAAGAGCTAAAACTATAAAATT
Organism: Leptonychotes weddellii; assembly: GCF_054177405.1. Lineage (NCBI taxonomy): Eukaryota > Metazoa > Chordata > Mammalia > Carnivora > Phocidae > Leptonychotes > Leptonychotes weddellii. The sequence goes on from NC_138375.1 coordinate 110,398,672, forward strand.
CATAGAAGAAAACATTGGAGAAAAGCTTCATGACACTGGATTTGGCAACAACTTCATGCATATGACACCAAAAGTACAAACAAAAGAAAAAATAGGTAAATTGGACTTCATCAAAATTAAAAACTTTGAGGAATGAAAGGACACTATCAACAGAATAAAAAGGCAACCTATGGAATGGGAAAAAAAAATAGGTGCAAATTATATATGTGATAAGGGATTAATACCCAAAGAACATCTACAATTAAACAACGAAAAAGCAAGCCAGCTAAAAATGGGGATAGGATTTGAACAGACATTTCTCCAAAGAAGATACACAAATTGCCAAAGGCACATAAAAAGATGCTCAATATCACTAATCACTAGGGAAATACGAATTAAAACCACAATGAGATACCACTTCACACACATTAGGATGGCTATTATCAAAAACAAAAAGAAAAAACAAGTATTGGCTAAAATGTGTGGCAACTGGAACCCTTGTGCAATTCTGGTGGGAATGTAAAATACTATAGGTGCTATGGAAAACAGTATGGTAATTCCTCAAAAAATTAAAAATAGAATTACTATATGATCCCACAATCTCACTACCAGGTACATACCCAGAAGAACTGAAAGCAGGGACTTGAACAGGTATTTGTACACCCATGTTCATAGAAACATATACATAATAGCCAAAAGGTAAAAGCAACCCAAGTGTCCATCAACAGATGAATGGATAAACAAAATGTGGTATATACATATAACGGTATAGTATTCAGCCTTCAAAAGGAATGAAATTCTGACACATGCTATAACATGGATGAACCTTGAAGACATAATGCTAAGCGAAACAAGCCAGTCACAAAAAGAGAAACACCATATGATTCCACTTATTTGATGTACCCAGAGTAGTTAAATTTACAGAAAAAGAAAGTAGAATTGTGGTTGTTAGGGGGTGGGGAAGGGTAGATAGGGATGGATACAGAATCTGGGAAGATGAACATATTCTGGAGATGGCTGCTGGTGATGGTTGCACAACATTGTGAATGTACTTAATGCCACTGAACTGTACCCTTTAAAATGGTTAAAATGGTAAATTTTATGTTATGTATATTCTAAGACAACTAAAAAAAATGGTTAAAATGGTCAATTTTGTCTCTGTATACTTTACCACACACACAAAAACAAAAACAAAACATTCTCAATCTAACTGTCCTCATTACAAACTGTTAAACAAATCAAACTTACCTTGGCAACTTAATAAACTGCTCTCCTGTACAATTCTTTGGCTCTTTTTTTTTTTTAAGATTTTATTTGTCAGAGAGAGAGAGAGCACAAGCAGGGGGAGCAGCAGGCAGAGGGAGAAGCAGGCTCCCCACCGGGCAGGGAGTCCGAGGCGGGGCTCGATCCCAGGACCCTGGGATCATGACCTGAGCCAAAGGCAGCCGCTTAACCAACTGAGCCACCCAGGCATCCCCAATTCTTTGGTTCTTAAGGCTAATCCCTGGGGGTATACTTGCCTTTCTCTTTTCAAAATTGCACACTAATGCAGGTAAATCAAACAGCCAGGATACACTGGGATATCTACTTACAAAAACAAAAACAAACACCCTTTCTACTACTGAAAACATCCATTAAGGGAAAAACTTCATGAGAACAGAAGTGTATGTAAAGGAGGAAGATCAAATGTGCTCTTTGACAAACAGCTGCTAAATTTCAGTCTAGGAAGTAAAATAGAGCTTTATATACAACTTTACTTTCTTCCTGGTTTAGGTAAAATTGGCCAGGAAAAGGTAAGCCAGTCAATCATCACAAGGCAAATGATCTTCATTCATAGGAACTACACACCATAATTAACTACCAGTAGAACAGCACATAGATTTTAATTTCTACAAATTAATTAGAGTGTAACAATATACAAAATCAACATTTTCCATATTGGCAAAGGTGCAAAGTTGGGTATATGCCTTTCTATATCAGTAAGGTTAATATTTATTTAATTCTTTTAAGATGAATGATGACAAGAACTGAACTTTTCAAATAAGTTCAATTACAAAATTATCTTAGAATAGTGCTCCTCCTGTACTCAATGGTATACTTTTAACTGCCTTCTTAATATACTGATCTACACAGCAGTCACCAATTTCATTAAATAATAGAAAACTTCCCCAACAAGGTCAACTATGGATTATGTGCTAGTTTGAGACAGGCATGTCTTAAGCAACTAATTAAATTCATTGGTACAATGCACCAGAAAAGAAACAGTCAGCAGGACAAGTAAGATTAACTTTTAGAATGGGAGTCAGATGACCTATTTTCTACTACAAATTAGCTGTGTTATCCTGGGCAAGTCAATTAGCTCAACTGTTTCCAGACTTGTAAGGCTTTGCCCAGGGTCCTGACATGAAGTTTCTAATTTGATATTTTGTCAAATGTGGATATTTTTAAAAACTCATTTCATAACAGTAAGAAGAGCATTATCTCAATACAGAAAAAATTATGGAAAAAATAGCTTTATAAGAAGTTCACTACACTGTCCTTACTTTTCTCATTTCACTTTAATGAAAACTTCTACAGGGACTAAGCAAGTATTTATTGGAGAAACAGTATTTTATAACCAAAACCTGCCTATTTCTTAATCTGAAGAAGCAAAATAATAGCATGGGTTTTGGATTCAGTACTAGATTCAAATCCTAGCTTTACCACTTACTGGCTATGTAACATTTTAAACATTTTTTAATTTTTTGTTTTATGGATTCATCATTTCCCTGAGCCTACATTTATCCATCTATAAAAATGCAGGTATCTACTTCAAAGGGGTGTTGAAACAATTAAATAATGAAAGTATCTAGTATAGAACTGGCATATAATATGCATTCAATAAATGGTAGCAGTTACCTGAAAATGAGATGAGACAGGATTATCACCAAGATTCTATGACTTTATAGACAAGCAACAGAAAAGGAAAACTATAAATAATAAAGTCAAAGAAGACAGATATATTGAAATAGTTAGGGGCACCTGGGTGGCTCAGTTGGATAAGCATCTGCCTTCTGCACAGGTCATGATCTCAGGGTCCTGGGATCAAGCCCCACATCAGGCTCCCCGCTCAGGGGGGAGTCTGCTTGTCTCTCTCCTGCTGCCCCTCCCCCACTCATGCTCTCTTTCTCAAATAAATAAATAAAAAATCTTAAAAAAAAAAGTTAATTTATAATGGGTAAAAAAAAGGAATTGATTTTTTTTTCTAAACTTAAAGATTTTTTTTAAAAGATTTTATTTATTTATTTGACAGAGAGAGACACAGCGAGAGAGGGAACACAAGCACGGGGAGAGGGAGAGGAGCAGGGAGCCCGATGCGGGGCTCGATCCCAGGACCCTGGGATCATGACCTGAGCTGAAGGCAGACGCTTAACGACTGAGCCATCCAGGCACCCCTGATTTTATTTCTTATACTTCTGGTTATGTAGGAAGGTAAATTTGGCAAAAAACAAACAAACAAAAAAGGTAGACTCTTCATTTTTCTTTTTACTTGCCAATTCAAGACTAATACTTTTTAAAAACTGCTTTGCATTCTCTTTAAAGCAAAATATTTTATTTACCTAACCTATCACTGAATCAGAAGGCCAGAATTGGTTTTCACAGGTTATCTAGTACATTATCACATTACTACCAGATAGGCTCAGGAAGGAATGTGCTTAAACTCATCTCCAATGCTTCATTCTTAACATGTTTTTATCATTCTAATTAGAAAAAGTCTAAATCCTTCTCAAATTTACCACTTAGAAATCTCACATACACAGTATGTTATCTCTTGTATAATAATAGGGAAAACAGGGCGCCTGGGTGGCTCAGTTGGTTAAGCGACTGCCTTCGGCTCAGGTCATGATCCTGGAGTTCCGGGATTGAGTCCCGCATCAGGCTCCCTGCTCGGCGGGGGGTCTGCTTCGTCCTCTGACCCTATCCCCTCTCATGTGTTCTCTCTCTCTCATTCTCTCTCTCTCAAATAAATAAATAAAATCTTTAAAAATAATAATAATAATAATAGGGAAAATAAAAATACATATTTGTATTTCCATAAGTCTGAAAGGAAAAAAAGACATTAGAAGTGTAGAGGGCAGGATACTTGGGAGGGGTTAGTTCAAGATTTTTCACTGTATTTGCCTTTATGTCACTGTGACTCATAAATTGTACGCATGTAATCAGCTATTGAAATGTACTAAGTAATAACCATAAGAAAACCCCACATCCTTCAAGTTTCACAGTAAGGTAAAATCTAATCTAATCCAAATCTAATCAACTCTGGTTTGACCCACCATTCATATAACCATACTTATCAACACATCATTTTATATGTAAAGTCTTAAGGCTTTACAGAATGAAATTGTATAAGGTTGATACTCATGCAATATAACAAATTGTTACAATAATAACATGTAGCTTTTCCTTCTGTAAACATTTCCAATGTCTCCAAAATTTGCTCACCAGAGTACAAAGTTCTATTTCCTATTTTATCACTAGTATTGATAATTTATGTAATAAAGCACTTTCTACCTTGAACAAAGTCCCAATAAAAGTTTTTTAGAAATTTATTTTCATGGACAATAAATGAATTTTTCAAAAATAATATAGTATTTTAAGTTAAAGTTACTCAAAATGATAAATTTACCACAGAAAATTTACAGCATTAAACCTTTCAGTACCCTCCTTCAATTTCTCTCTTGTCCAGATTATGAACATAAACCTTGAGATGCTACTAAAAATAGTGACTCACCTGTTTACCTAAAGTTTGAATACAGAGTATTCATGACAAAATTGCCATCCCTGCCGATAAAAATGTACTCTAGACCAGTGGTTCTCAACCAGGGGTGATTGTGTCCCCAGGAGACATTTAGCAATGTCTGGAGACATTTATGGCTCTCACAACTGGAGGGGTTCTAGTGGCATCTAGTGGGTAAAGGCCAGGGATGTTGCTAATGCACAGGACAGACAGCCTCTAACAACGAGAATTATCTGGACTAAAATGTCAATATGTTGCTGTTGAGAAACCTTGTTCTAGATTATAGATTATAAGTAACTCTAAAGCAAATGATATATCTCCTCTTCAATGAGAGAAAATCAAAATGGAAATTCTGTATGGCTGTACTTTTGCCTCTAAAAATAATTTTCACAGAAAAAAAATTCCCTACAAAGCTTTTGCTATAATTTCCTATAAACTGCTGTATACAGTTTGTGTGTTTCTACTTATTTATAAATAAGGACCTGCCTCAAGATAAGAAAAAAAAACCTCAATATGATACAAAGCTATGCTGTCTAATTGGGTACCCATCTTTAAAGTGTGTGTATATATATATAAACAAATACACACACATACATAGGCTTATATAGGCCTAGAAAATTTACTGAAAAAATTATAATATTGGTTATCACTGAAGAATGGGATTTGAAGGGTCAGTGGGGGTGAGAAGGACTTCTACTTTGCACCTTATATCTACTACCTACACTGCTGAATTTTTCAACATGAGACTATATGACTTTTATAATTTTAAAAGGAGGGGGCACCTGGGTGGCTCAGTTGGCTGAGCATCTGCCTTCCACTCAGGTCATGATCCTGGGGTCCTGGGATCGAGCTCTGTCTTGGGCTCCCTGCTCTGTGGGGAGCCTGCTTCTCCCTCTCCCTCTGCCTCCACCCCACCCCCGCTCGTGCTCTCTCTCTGTCTCTCTCACCCTCTCGCTCTCTCAAAGAAATAAAATCTTTAAAAAAAAAATTAAAAGGAGAATATCACGCATATATACGCGTATATTCTTATAACAGAAAATTTAGTCATAAGCCTCACAAAAGTCTTTTCTTTAGGTATTTTCTTCTTTTTTACTTGCTTAAAAAAGACTACAAATCTAAAATCAACATTTAAAAATTGTTTTTTAAAGAATTTTCAACCTGATCGCTATTCTAAACAATGGTTTCAACAGGATCCAATGCAAGTTCTGATTTCTATTCAAGACCTTGGACAGCTAAGGAACATTCTTGCTATGCCTGAAGAAATACAAAACAGATATTTACCAATGTTTGAAACAAGAACCAAAGATCCCAAATGGTGGCATTCTCTAAGCTACTATAATTCTAATAAAAAATTTACAAAAAGACCCAAACCCATTCCTTAAACTAAAACGTCTTTTAACTTAGCCAGCAAGGGAAAACAGCTTGGTTTTTCTTAGCTATTGGCTCTCATAATGAACAAAAGAGAGGTCCCTAGAGTATCTATGCCTCTGTACACCAAATGTATAAGACTTCAACTAATTCCAGAGCAAATAAACTAGGCCTCCACATTTCTTACTTATTTCTCACCGAGTCCTGCCCCATTTGAGGAACAAGACAAATTTTGCTCTCAAACTATAAAATAACTCGTTATCTTTCTGGATTTCTAGATTCTAAATACTTGGTTCTAAAACATCTAGGGAAGACAAAAATAAAGATTTTAGTATTATTCATCAAATGCCAATTGGGTGAGTGTTTTTTGAACATTATGATCTCTTCATAATGGAAATTCAAAGGCAATGATATGGGAGAAAATGGCTAATCCTTTGAAAGAGAAAAGAAAAAAGAAAGAAATCTGCTTGGGCAAAATAGGTCATTTCACTCACAAACATATAGACTATACTCTACCACACATACTGTACAGCAAAGACTAGATACTCCAGGAATTTCTTCTCTACGTGATATAGAAGAAAGAAGACATAAAAACAAAATTTCCTTTTTCTACAGGTTAAGAAAGAATCTATGTGCACCCTGAGCATCATCTTAGACTATGATAAAGTCTCTGGGTATCCCAGACACATTTATTCCAAAAATGAGGCCCACCCATATACACTTAATATCTAAATCCTGGCACAGAAAACCCCCCAACAGGAAACTAAGGAGTTCTACCATTAGCCTAAATGAGTACAAGAATCATTAATAAATAACTTCCACAGTAAACATCAAAAAAACAAAAAGGTGTCGATTCTGCTCACAGCTTTAATCACATGGTATGGGGAATCCAAATGAAATACAGTAAGCTTTAGAAGAGAGAGACTGTGTGTGCGTGTGTGCGCGTGCGTGTGTGTGCATGTATGTGCGTGCGTGTGTGTACAAGCCTCACAGAAATGGTTACTTAAAAAGCTCATTTCCCAGATACAACACATGAGCCAAAAGAGTTAGAAATTTATGACTTTGGAGGCTCACTATCACTCTACCTCCGAAAAAATGTAAGAATACTATTTATGTAAAAGTGAATTAGTGATCTTTCACTTTACCTATAATAATTATGTAAAAATGGTCCAGAAAATCAAGGACATTACATTTAGACCAAAGCAAACCTTTTCAGGCTCTCTTACAAGTTAAAACAAAAAAAGACTCTAATCTTTAAAATCTAAAGGTATTCCCACTTAATTCTGTAGGTAAAAAGTACATGTGTTTTAGGTTCCTCTCTCATCAATTTTCATTGAAAGGATGGAAGAAAGTCTTCCATAAGCACAAGAGTGGAGGTGCTCCAGAGACTCTCCCTATAACTGCCTACTCAAATAAAATCCTGTCCCACTTTGACTTAGAAGTTACTTCTCTTAAAGTGAAATTCAAAGATACAGACATTCAAGGGACTAGCTTCCTTACATCCCACACACTATTTTTTCCAAAGCAAAACACTGGAGTTAAAATGTACTAACATTTTAAGTCTAAATGAACCCCTGTTCAGACATGGTAAGACAATGGTAGAATGGTAAGACAATGCACTAACTGTATTCTGCAACCCATAAATAGTTTCTTATTCCTCTCAAATACAACAGCCAAGATAGTTGTACACAGAGAAATCTCTGTACTTTAACAGCAAGATCAGAGGCTAAAATAATTGGTCATAGGGGAATGAACCAGGCACCTTAGAACCAAAATAGAATACTCTGGCACTTAGAACAATAGCCATCAAGGAACAGTACTATATCCAAGCCATAGTCAAGAGATAAAAGTATATATATAATATATATATGTATTATATATCTCCCTATTCCCTAGGGCCCAAAAGATGATGATGCCGTCCATCCCAGGTTGCTCAGACCTAAAAAGCCAGAGTTAAGAGTTAAAGAGTTACAAGAAATGAAGGATCTGATCATTAACTGCCGCAAAAGCTGTTCAGTGTTTCACCTTCTCCAAGCCTAAAAAATACAGACTTCAGCTATCCAGCTATTTTGAAGTTCAGAGATGCACTGGAATTTCCTTTTCCTGCGTAACTTCACAAAAGGTCCCAGGTGCAAGACTCACGTGCTTTCTTAGGGTAAAAGCAGACAGCTTCTTCATACTAACCTGTCTCAAACTAAAAAAGGAAATTAAGAACACTTCTTTCATGCACAGGTAAGGCACAGGGCAAATAAATGACAGACAACTCAACTCTGGGAACATGCATATACTGGAAATGCTCTTTCAGCTAGCAAGCTCTGTCTCGGTCTCTCTCTCCCTCTCCATGTCTCGCTCGCTCTCAGTACCAAGGGCAGGGACTCTGGCAAGACCCCGCCCCCCCATCTCCAAAGCGGGGTGGGCGGGAGGTAGCCAGAGGAGTCCTTGTTCCCGCGCGAAGCTTAGAGACCAGAGGACTCCCCATTGTGGGTCTACGGATGGTGACGGGAACCGGTCCGGCTCGAGCCGCCGGCTGAAGAGTAAGCTGAGGGCGCACTAGGCCCGCACCGCTGCCAATGCCGCCATGGAGCCGATCACTGTCAGAGAACGGCTCCGCCCGGGGAGCCAGAGGGTGGCCCGGGCCCTGTGCTGACCCAAAGAGAATTCGTGCCTCACACTGTATGGGACGCGGGGGTCCTGGAAGCGTACCTCGGACACCTCGTCCTCGTCGCTGCCAGAGGCACCACCTCCACCCCCGGTCCTCAGCACGGCAGCCGCCAACTTGAAATCCAGCGCCGCGTCCCCTCCGGCCGCACCGCTGCCGCCGCCACCGACTCCCGGCGCGGGCCCGGCCTCCCCAAAGAGTCTCACGGTGCGAATCCCCAGCCCGACCCCTCCCGGCGGAGGCGGCTCCGAGGCCCCGGCTGGGGCGGATCGCGGAGCCACCGAGTCCAGATCCTCCTCAAAGGAGGTGCCGCCGCCTCCGCCATCGGTCAGCATGGTTCGCACGCGGAGCCGGAGACGCTGCCGAGTCACTCGCAGCCACCGCCGCCGCCGATCCCGGGAACGAGAGGAACAGCAGGAGGAAGAAGCTTCTCCTTCCCCCCGTCCCAGCAGCGCCACTAACTTCTCACTGCCTAACCTGCTGCCTCCCGCCCCCCACACTCGCCACTGGTTGCAGCTCCCCAGCAGCTGCAGATCATTGGCCAAGGTAACCCGTCGCTCAGGCTCTTCGTCACGCGCGGCTTGCTGGCTCGCGGCCCCCAAGCTGCGTTGACCCGCGTAGGCCTAGGCGGTTGCGAACACCCGCCTCCTAGTCCCCACGCGCCGACTTCCGGTCTTTTTCTACGTCTATTGGTCAACCTCTCTAACTATTGCGTCACGACCTTAAAGTGGATTAGTTCGCCTTGTGGTCAGTCATAGTGACCCCTGACAATGGGAGGCTTCATTGGCGCCATAAAGTGTCGATCACTTTGTCACAGGACGTCGCGTGGTACAATTGGCCCGCAATAGTACCATTCATCCCGCCCCCTTCTGAGGTGACGGGAAAAGGTTGGGGAATTTCCACTTCTGATTAAAATGACGGCAGAGGTGACGACCCTCAAGGATTGGTAAGATTTGGAGTAGAATTCACCCTGAGTTTAGTGGGGCTTATCTGTCAAGGATGCAAGAGGTACGGAGGTTACGAAGCTCCCACCTGTCGCTCTCCGCCAGTCGCCGAGACTGCGGCCGGAGAGTTGCTGCACGGGGATTGGAGGAAAGAAGCAATCAGTCTCATCTAGTCTCCACCTTCCTGACAGCCCCTGGTTGGAGGAGCGGAGCGTCAGTCACTAGAGCGGTCGCCACCTCTGGGACAGGTGAGATTGTGTAACCTACGCCTCTGGCTCTTTGGGGGGGTGTGGGGGCTGGGACAGGGGAGGAGGCAGGGCTGTTCTTGCTTGGCGCCTCCAGTCTTTCCGAGTGGAGCCCAGCGCGCGAAGCTGAGGGGACCAGGGGGGCTGCTTGGGATGGCCGCCCCGAGGCGATTCGGCCAGCCCGCGTGCCGGGACGTGGCTTGGCGCGGCAGTTCTACAACCTGCAGGCGGGATGGCCTCGCGGCGCCGCGTTCTCTAGCTTGTGGAAGGCGGCGGGCCTGAGGGCTGGACAGCGCCATGCCTCAGTACTGGGAACTGTCCCACCAGGGAAGGTGGGAAGGCCGCGAACAGCTCGAGGAAATCGGACCGTAGGGCTGAAAGCGGTGTGAAGAGTGCGTGCTCTGGAGCTGTTAGGAATTCTGGTGCCGCCACTTATTTGCTGTGTGACCTACGGGCGTTTTGTGTTGAATCTCTGACTTTCAGTTCGTTCATCTGTAAAATGGGGCTAATATTAGTACGTCCCTCATTGCGTTGTTGTTATGAATACATCAGATAACCAACATAAGGCGGTTAGCAAAGTGCCAAACTTAAAGACCCATTTTGGTTAGTTACTCTTCCTTCAGGAGTTTTCCACCTGCTCCTGGGTCCTGCCAACCAAACTAATTCTTGTCAGATCTCCGTGATGCAAAACAAGCTAGCTAAGGCAGGGGGCCGCAGTTGGGGGGGGGCGTGCGGAGGTGTCTTTCCCCCTTCTAAGGATCTATCTCTACTTCTATTATCCCTATCTCTATCCCTCTATCTCCTTTGTCAATAAAGAGGGGCTTTAAAATACTCATGCTTCAACTAATCCTATGATCAAAGATCAACAGAAAGGCGTTTGGTGAAGTTTGTATGGCAAATGTCCTTTGACCCAGAGAATGTCCATATGACTTAGGTTGGCTAAAAGCATGAGATTTGGCACATCTCCTCTCTTGCAACTCTAACAAAGGTCTTTGTATATCTTGATTTGCAGTTTGTAATATTTCACCTACCTTGAACTGTAATCTGAAAATTCTGTAAAGAATACAACGATTTGGGGGCGCCTGGGTGGCTCAGTCGGTAAGGCGACCGGCTGGTGATTTTGGTCCAGGTCATGATCTCATCGGTGGTGAGATCCAGCCGCGGTCAGGCTCCTGCTCTGCTTGAGATTCTCTGTCTCCTTCTTCCTCTGCCCCTCCCCCCACTCGCTGGCGATCCCTCTCCCTAAAATAAATAAATATTAAATGTATATACATAACAATTTTTTAAAATTTGATTCTGCCAAGCTTAAAGAACATTTTGGAGATTGTGAACATTTCTTTGGCATGGTAATTTCTAATTTTGGCATTTCACATACAAAAAAAGAAGTCTTTTCTATAAGCAGAATATGTTAGGTGAATGTTCTTTCTAGATAATAAGTTGTAGGAAATGGAAAAAATTCTTGTACCTTTTCTACAAAACTATTTTGATACAAATGCCCTGTGTACTGTCTTTAGTTAGAATCTATGGAATTTAATTAGCCTGTATACTCAGTGATGTTTAAATTTTGAAGGCATGTGTGAGAGGTCACAACCCAAACTAATAGCACCAACAAAAAAAACTCAGCTCTGCCCAACCCACTTCAAAGCTGGATTATCCAGAATTGGTATGGATACATCCCTAGGCAAAAACAGGTATTGACTGGTGCAATATTACAAAGGAACTGCTTGTCATTCCTACCATTAATACAAAAATAATTTCTGATGCAACTCCCTGAACAAACTCATTAAATTCTTTGAACAAATGTAACGAATCTCAAGAACAGAGAGAAAGGAAATCTGGGCATATGCATTTTTCCCAATATATTTGAAAGAGAAATACACACTCTTTACTCAGTGTCTAGCAATCAACCCTGCATGTAGCCAGGAAAATATGATTGAGCAATAATCTTTGTTTCACTTGGATCTTTACCTGAGACACTTGTTGCCAGGAGTTTAACAACAATTGAGTAATCATTTTAGGATTTAGTGACTCCCAATCTTCTAGATTTTGGTGACTGCTATTGTTGAGACTGCATTAAACATGAATTTAATATTTCTATACATACCACATCATGTGGTGTTACAAAAGTGAAAACTAACTGAGAAATGATTTAGTCAATTACTATATCAAGTAATACATTTGGTGAATATATCAAATCACACTCAAAGTATTCAGTGTAAAATATCAGTAAGTTTAGTGTGATTTATTGGGTAATGTTGCTTTTGATACATCATATCTTAAGATGGTATTTGCAACTAAAGAAAATACACTGATTTTTCAAATGCTAAATAAGCAGTAGAGAGCAAAATCCCTCTTTTAGGAAATTCGTTTTTCCTCCAAAAAACCAGCAGGAGTATTGTTTAAGGTGTAGTTGTAGTGTATTTCAAAGCACTCTTCCTTTTGACCATCTTTCAGACATAAAAGGAAAAGGTAAAAGGAGAAACTGTATATCCCAAGGATTTTTAAAACTTTTGAAGTAATAAAAATCTTCATTTTTTTATAAGAAATACGAGATTGGGGGCACCTGGGTGGCTCAGTCGTTAAGCGTCTGCCTCCGGCTCAGGTCATGATCCCTAGGTCCTGGGATCGGGGAGCCCCGCGTCGGGCTCCCTGCTCCGCAGGAAGCCTGCTTCTCCCTCTCCTGCTCACCCTGCTTTGTGTTCCCTCTCTTGCTGTGTCTCTCTCTGTCAAATAAATAAATAAATAAATCTTAAAAAAAAAAGAAATATGAGATTGACAAATTGTAGATACGGGGACTTAAGCTACTTTAACTACTTTAACTGTAGTTCTTTCATGTGCAACTTGTTTTTTCTCAGGACACTTAATTTCTGCATGTCAGTGCATCTCAGTTCAGCCTGTCTATGTAAGGAAGGAAGTAAACCAAAAAATGTGTTGCACTTGGATGTTATGTCATTTAACCTTTATAATAAACTTACTAAGATTTCACCCATTTTCTGATGAGGAAGTTGAAACTCCAAAAAGTTTAAATAACTTACCCAAGCTTATAAGACCAATATATGGAAAGGCTAGGATTTGAATTTATTTCTGCCTGATCTCAAAACCCATGCTCTTTCCACTATATCACATTGATTCCTTGGTACCCTCAAAGGCAGAGGAACTTCATCAGTCAGATAAACTGATATAATAATCCAATCATTATATCTTTCTTATAGACCTGCTAATTAGCACTCTAGTGGAGTTATCCCTGACTGCCACCAAATTTAGTATCTTTCTCTTTTATAACAACTGGAAACACTTAATTTAAAACATTTTCTGGTTTTTCCAACTATATTGTTAATTTCTTAGACCATGTAATTTCACATTAAGAAATCTGAATAGTTAATATATTCACGTGGTTCAAATTTCAGAAAGAATTTTAAAAATACAATGAAAGGAGTCATTTTACTTTGCCCATTATATACTCAGATCCCCTCTCATAAGCAAACCATCTTATTAGGTCTTATTTATTTATTTATTTACTTCCTTACTTACTTACTTAGAATGGTTTTACTGAAGCATGGGGACAGGACTTGTGGGCAGAAAGAGTTGCCCAAACCATCTTATTAGGTTTTAAAGTATTCTTCTAGAGGGGCACCTGGATGGCTCCATTGATTAAGCATCCAACTCTTGATTTTGGCTCAGGTCACAAGCTCAGCGTTGTTGGATTGAGCCCCACATCAGACTTTGTGCTGGGCATGGAGCCTGCTTAAGATTCTCTCTCTCCCTCTCCCCCTCCCCACCTACCCCCCTCTTCCTATGCCTCTCCTCCCCCTTCCTGTCTTTCATGCACCAGTTCTCTGTCTTTCCAAGAAAAAAAAAAGAAAATAGCCTTCTAGAGATTTTTAAATATATAAGCAATTTCGTACGTGCCAATTCATTTTTTTCCCTTTAAAATCAAATGGCAGCATATTACTCTACACAATTCTGTACCTTGCTTTTCTCACCGGATTTATTCTAGAGATATTTCATATTAGCATACAAAGAGCTCTGTCATTCTTGTTTACTACTTCATAGTATTCTGTTTACATGATTTATCCAGTCTTTTTTTTTTTTTTAAAGATTT
>NC_138375.1:110412845-110422512 GCF_054177405.1 Leptonychotes weddellii
CCTTCCCCCCCCCCCCCCCCCCACTTAACAGTGTTACAGATGTGTAGCTTTCTAATCTACTGTCTGTCCTCAAGGAGATGCTGGGAACATATTAATTTAATTGAGAAATCATAAACTGAAGGCTACTACTTATTTGAGCTATAGTTGAATACACCTGCAAGATGTCTGGCAACATCTAGGAAGTGGGCATATTTTAAAAAATAAGGAGTTACGCCTGCAGCTAGACTACCACTTTACACAGCCTAAGAAAATTATTCAGAAAGTTTCCTACAGTTTCTTCTGCTATTGAGCTTACCCTTCCTGAAAAGGAGATATATATATACACAAAATGTCTGCTTCTCTCCTAAAAGCTCTATCCTTACTGCCTGCCCAACAAGAATGAGCCCAGTAGGGGTGCCTAGATGGTTCAGTCAGTTAAGCATCCAACCCTTGATTTTAGCTCGGGTCATGATCTTAGGATTGTGAGATCAAGCCCTGCATCCAGCTCTGTGCTGGGCATGGAGCCTGCTTAAGATTCTCTCTCTCCCTCTACCCTTCCCCCCCCAAAAAAAGAGAATGAGGTTAGTAAGTGATGTTGCTCCATTTGATTATACACTTTTAGTGCTAGGAATAGTTTTTTGGGGTTTTTTTTTTTTTCCAAACTTCTAAAACTAATGAGTATATAAATACCGCTTGTGGTGGAATCACCCAGGTTCTTAACAAAGGAGAGACAATGGAATAATTAATATCCACCTTCTTCCTTGGGGCTCTGTCAGAATTTCTTAATCCTGGAATTGTTATATAAAGGACAGCATGTCAAGGAGAATATGCATTAGGGTTATCTAGAAGAAGTAGGATTTGGTGGGAGGATCTCTGAGCTGGGAATCAGAAACAGCAAGTCTACTTCAGGTGACCAGTATACTTCTGTATGTGACGCTCTTAGACCTAGATAGTTTGTACATTTGACCTTTAAAGGTATACTTTAAAGGTACATAACTTAAGCATTTCATGTTATAAAACATAGTCATCACTTCAAATATCATGCATGCATACAAAAAGTATGGTCGGTTACATGTAAAACTGAGATTAATAGTAATTATCTCCAGTGGGAGAGGTGCCTGGCTGGCTCAGTTGGTAGAGCATGCCACTCTTGATCTTAGGGTTGTGAGTTTGAGCCCCACGTTGGGTGCAGAGATTACTTAATAAATAACATATTTAAAAAAAAAACAGTAAAAAGGGGTTCCTGGGTGGCTCATTCAGTTAAGCAGCTGACTCTTGGTTTCGGCTCAGGTCATGATCTTAGGGTCCTGGGATCAAGCCCCATGTCGGGCTCCACACTCAGCAGTGAGTCTGCTTGAGGATTCTCTCTTTCCAATTCCCTCTGCCCCTCCTCCCACTCACGTGTGCACTCTCTCTAAAATAAAAAATCTTTTTAAAAAAACAGTAAAAAAAATACTAATTATCTCAGGGTAATGGAATTATACAGAGATTTATAAAATTATTTTTCTTTTTTGAAGATTTGTATTTTCTAGGCTTTTCTTTTCTAGATTTTTCCATAGTTAACATATTTTGTGTAATAAAAATTAAGTATTTAAATTAAGTAAACTGGGGCGCCTGGGTGGCTCAGTTGCTTAAGCGACTGCCTTCGGCTCAGGTCATGATCCTGGAGTCCTGGGATCGAGTCCTGCATCGGGCTCCCTGCTCGGCGGGGAGTCTGCTTCTCCCTCTGACCCTCCTCCCTCTCATGCTCTCTGTCTCTCATTCTCTCTCTCGCAAATAAATAAAATCTTAAAATAAATAAATAAATAAAGTAAGTAAACTGATTTCAAATAAGTTTTGCAATTTTCTCATCTGTTCATTCAACCAACATTCATTCAATTCCTGCTATGTGCATGGCAGTGTGCCAACTGCTTTAGAGAAAACAAAAGAAACAGAAGAGTTAATGTACTTTCTTTCAACTCTACTGATATATATATGTGTATATATATATGTGTGTGTGTATGTATATATGCTTATTGGCTGATGATTAGGTAGATAAAATGCACAGGGAATAATAGAAAACAGACAAATTCAAGACAGTATGACAAACTATTTTACAGCACTGATAGGAAATAAAAGATAAATTAAAATGGAGTAAGTTTATTTAGGGAAGAGCTTGATTATGACCATTTTGAGCTAGGATAATGACTGAGGGAAACAGAAGAGGTAAAGCATTCCAAATGGAAAGAAATGATAAGAATGTTGACAAAGAAGTGAAAGTTTTCAAATTGTATGTCAGGATGGTAAAAAGACTAACTTGGTCAATATGGAGAAATCAAAATGGGAATTCAAGAGAAATTTGGTTTAAAGAAATATTAAATACTGGACCGAGGGCTTTAAATTTGGTTCAATAGGCCACCCACCATAGTTCTTGAAAAGCAAAGTTACCAAGATAAAAATTGTTAAGGGATGATTACAATTTTGTTTTGTTTTGGCTGTATTGCATGAGTTTTGTTAGAACAAGGAAATACTGGAGTCTGGGAAATAAGCAGTCTTGCTGCTGCACTCAGTCCAGGTGTGAGGTAAGGAAGCCAGATCAGAGGAGTGACTATCAGATGGAGTAAAATTTACTGTCAGCAATCATAAAGAAACTGCATGACTTGGTACCTGATTAAATGTAGGGAACAAGGAGTATAGGAACAAAAGTTACTCCAGAAAAACGGATACAAAATTTCTGAGGAGAAATGTGGCATTATGTATCAAGATCCTTTCTTTACAGGAGTCTGGCTGGCTCACTCTGTAGAGCATGTGACTCTTGATCTCAGGGTTATGAGTTTGCACCCCACCTTGGGCATAGAGTTGATTAAAAAATCCTTTCGTTAAGTTTTTATTTCCATCTACTAGAATGGCTAAAATCCAAATAACTGATAATTCCCATTGCTGGTGAGGATGCAAAGCAACAAGAACTCACTCACTGCTAGTATGGTATAACCACTTTGGAAGAGAGTTTGGAAGTTTCTTACAAAGCTAAACATAGTCTTACCATACAATCCACAGTTGCACTCCTAGGTATTTACCCACTGAGAGGAAAACATATCCACATAAAATTCTGCATGTGATTGTTTATAACAGCTTTATTCATAATCACCAGAACATGGAAGCAACCAAGGCCTCCTTCGAAAAGTGAATAAGTAAACGTGTTATCACCATACATGGAATACTATTCAGAAATAAAAAAGAATGAGCTACCAAGCCATGCAAAGACATAGATGAATTTTAAATGCATATTGCTAAGTAAAGGAAGCCTGTCTGAAAAGGCTGCATACTGTATGATTCTATTTATATGTGACATTCTGGAAAAGTCAAAACTGTGGAGATGGTAAACAGATCAACGACTGCCGGGGGTTGGAATGGGGGAAGGGTTGAATAGATGAAGCACAGGGACTTTTCAGACTGGTAAAATTCTGTATGATACTAGACCTAGAAATGCCATTCCAGTAGCAACATGCATACCTTGTACCCACATCTTGTTTTTTTTTGTTTGTTTGTTTGTTTTTTTTATCTTTTCTTTTCTTTTTTTTTTTTTAAGATTTTTATTTATTTATTCATGAGAGACAGAGAGAGAGAGGCAGAGGGAGAAGCAGGCTCCCAAGGAGCAGAGAGCCCGATGCGGGACTCGATCCCAGGACCCTGGGATCATGACCTGAGCCGAAGGCAGACGCCCAACCATCTGAGCCACCCAGGCGCCCCACATCTTGTTTTTTAATAACATTCTCCAATAAGAGGAACCATGGCTCCTTGGAGAAATGGCTGAGTCTAGGATTGGGGCAAGAAATATACAAGATGAACCTGGAGCATCTTACAGTGCCAGAAAGTAAGAAAATAGTAAACATGCATACACAGACACACAGACACACACACTAATGAGGACATCTGAGAGAGAGACTATGAGCTAACTGAAAGAGCTCCCAATGGCCAAAGCTGGAATAATTTGAACAAATAAATAGTATTGAATGATGGCCCAAAGTATAAAATAAATACCCTTGAATCCATATGGGTATAAATAAATGTTTGAATAAATAAATAAAGGGGGAAAATAGGTAAGTCTTCCAAGCAGAAGAATTTCAAATTTATGTAGAAACCCTGCCCTTAAGGAGGTGAAGTTCCCTCTCCTTAAGCTTGGGCTGTGCATAGTGATACCCTTCCATAGAGTAAAATATGGAAAGGGGAAGGGGAAGAGTAACTTGATACTGGAGAAACCTGACAAACACTACCTCAACCAGGTTATCAGGGTTAACATCAACAAGTGATAACTCATATTGATAGTATATACCCTTGATATTACATGCAGGAAAAGTCTGAGAAACTGTCACAGTCAAGAGGAGCCTAAGGAGACATGATGACAAAATGTAATATAGTATCCTGGATGGGATACTGGAACAGAAAAAGGACATGAGGTAAACATGAAGTAAATTTAAATAAAGCATGGATCTTAGTTAGTAATAATGTATCAATTAGCTAATAATATGTCAATGTTGGTTTATTAATTGTGACACATGTACCGTGCTAATGTAAGATATTAGTAATAGAGGAAATTGGATAT
This sequence comes from Leptonychotes weddellii, assembly GCF_054177405.1. Classification (NCBI taxonomy): domain Eukaryota; kingdom Metazoa; phylum Chordata; class Mammalia; order Carnivora; family Phocidae; genus Leptonychotes; species Leptonychotes weddellii. The sequence continues at coordinate 110,417,407 of NC_138375.1, forward strand.
AGGCTGGGTGGAAACTGTACTATCTTCCCAACTTTTTTTTAAATCTACAACTACTCTATGGGACGCATGGGTGGCTCAGTCGGTTAAGCATCGGACTCCTGATTTCGACTCAGGTCATGATCTCAGGGTTGTGAGATTGAGCCCTATGTTGGGCTCCATGCTGAGCCTGCTTAAGATTCTCTCTCCCTCCACCCCCCCCAAAAAATGTTAAATCTAAAACTATTCTGGGGGCGCCTGGGTGGCTCAGTTGGTTAAGCGACTGCCTTCGGCTCAGGTCATGATCCTGGAGTCCCGGGATCGAGTCCTGCATCGGGCTCCCTGCTCAGCAGGGAGTCTGCTTCTCCCTCTGACCCTTCCCCCTCTCATGCTCTCTCTCTATCTCATTCTCTCTCTCAAATAAATAAATAAAATCTTTAAAAAAAAAAAAAATAAAAAAAATAAAACTATTCTGAAATTTAAATTGTTTTATTTTGATTTTTTTCAGTTTTGTTGAGATATAATTTATCTATAACATTGTATTAATTTAAAGTGTACAACCTTTTTTTTTTAAAGGTTTTATTTATTTATTTGACACAGAGAGAGAAAGAAAGCATGAGAAGGGGAAAGAGCATGGGGAGAGGGAGAAGCAGGCTCCCCACTGAGCAGGGAGCCCCATGCGGTACTTGATCCCAGGACCCCAGGATCATGACCTGAGCCGAAGGCAGATGCTTAATTGACTCAGCGACCCAGGCACCCTAAAGTGTACAACCTTAAGTTTGATTTGATATACATATATATTGCAAAATGATTGCCACAATAAGTTTAATTAACATACATTACCTCACATAGTTACAAATTTTTCCTTGTAACTTAAAAGTTATAAAGATCTACCTTCTTGTGAAAGATTATTTTTTTAAATGCTTATTCCTTTGGGGGGGTACCTGGGTGGCTCAGTCAGTTAAGCATCTGCCTTTGGCTCAGGTCATGATCCCAGGGTCCTGGGATGGAGCCCCGCATCAGGTTCCGTGCTCAGTGGGGAGTCTGTTTCTCCCTCTCCCTCTGCCCCTACCCCTGCTCATGCTCTCCCTCTCTCTCTTTGTCTCTCTCTCTCTTGCAAATAAGTAAATGAAATATTTTTAAAATAAATAAATAAATAATGCTTATTCCTTTGGACTTCTAGGAATTTATGTGTAAGAGTTGGTGTGGCAGCACCTGGGTGGTGCAGTCGGTTGAGCATCTGACTCTTGGTTTAGGCTCAGGTCATGACCTCATGGTCAAGGGATCAAGCCCTACAGGGGGCTCCATGCTCAGCATGGCGTCTGCTTGAAATTCTCTCTCTCCCTCTGCACCTCCCGCTTGTGCTCTTTCTCTCTCTGAAATGAAAAAATAAATCTTTAAAAAGAAAAAAAGAGTTGGGGTGCGTGACCAGCTCAGTTGTTGGAGCATGTAGTTCTTGGATCTCAGGGTTGTGAGTTCAAGCCCGACATTAGGGTATAGAGATAACTTAAAAAAAAAAAATCTTAAAAAAAAAAAAAAGTTAATCAGACATAGGTATATAATATTCTAAATACACTACAATAAATAGAGTATTTCCATACATCAAAATGACAAACATCAGGGGGCGCCTGGCTGGCTCAGTCAGAAGAGCATGTGACTCTTGATCCTGGGGTCATGAGTTCAAGCCCCACGGTGGCTGTAGAGATTACTTAAATACAGAAAAAAACACCAAAAAACAAAACAAATAAAATAACAAACATCAGACAGAGATAGATTATCTATGGATGGTGGGATAGTGGGGTTTATTTATTTATTTATCTATTTACTTATTTACGTTTCTAATTTTTCTATAAGTAATGTATTACTCTGGTAATCAGAAAAAAATGTAATAAAGGTTTTAAGAAAAAATCACTATAGGTGTAAAATCAGAGGATTGATCAAATGGGCTACTTATTGGCAGGGTTGGGAAAATTAAGCAGGAACGATTCTTTTTCTTTTTCAGGTAAAGAAGATGGTAATGGGTTCACTTTATGTGTTTGGTTTCAGACTGCAATGGGGAGAACTTACGTATGTACATTATATGGTAAGTCCTCTAGAAACCCCCAAGAGAAACATATTCAACAGAAACACAGATAAATATCTTTACTGTAACTGGAAACAATTTTTGTTGAAGATTTTATTTATTTTTGAGAGAGAGAGAGAGAACACAAGCAGTGGGGAGGGGCAGAGGGAGAGGGAGAAGCAGACTCTCCACTGAGCAGGGAGCCCAGTGCTCCCAGGACCCCGGGATCACGACCCCAGCCAAAGGCAGATGTTCAACTGACTGAGCCACCCAGGTGGCCCTGGAAACAAATTTTAAAAGATGTCAAGTCATAGATTTGGTTTTCATAAAAGAAAACATCTCGCTGCGGAAAGGTCATGTGGTTAGCAATGAAGATTAAGCCACTTTTCCCCCAAGTGAGTCCTTGGTGAATATATTTTGGGTATTGCCTCCACAGAAAGATGCATACTGAAAATATACTTTCCTCCAACCCTCAGTAGTAATTAAAAGGGAAGCCCAAGAATCACACTGATGAATAAGTGTCAGCCCATCAGCCCAGATACCTTGATCCACATGTATAAGCTCATTGACAAGAACAGGGTTCTAAGAGCCTGTAATCAATAGATCCTTTGAAGAAACCTGGAACTTTACCATGTGCATCACAATGAAGCCCCTACCTCTCCTATTCCACAGATGTTGGAAACTTGAGGCTAAATACTCCAAACATCCTGTTTCCTTATGTCCTCTTATACCCTGCAACTTGGGCAGCCACACCTACCTTCTCTAGAACTCTCCTTGCAAGGTACAGGGCATTCTGCCACAGACTCTAGAAGGTCCCAGGACTGGTGAAAGTTTAGAATCTCATTTTCTGAGCACTTTCCTGATGAGAGAACAGTTAGATAGAAAACCCCACAGCAAGACTCAACTTATCTTCCAGGTGGTCCAGCTCATAGTGAATGAGTACTTTTGAATCAGAAGGACCCTTAAGGAGTCCTCTAGGTCTCATACTACCCCTTTAATAAAGAAGAAACTGGAGGACTGGGCGGGCATTAGGGTCAATACCTCCTGCAAAAATCTCTAAGGTGATGTTTCCATCCATCACCCTCTGATGTTTCCTGTAAGAATCAGAAGTACATCATTGCTTACCAAAGTGAGAAGAGAGCAAGCCCCAGATTCCAACTCAAAGAGTAATTTTGGCTTATAAGTGAGAAATGAGTCACTCTGAGGACTGTTCTTAGAGACTCTTGTGGAGTGTTTGAACTCAACTTTGTTTACCACACCCCTTGCTCATCAAGGCAGGCCTATAAAACAAGAGACGCAGCATGGCGTTCGCCTGCAGGGCAGGTAACAGTGCCACCTCCCAGATGTTCTTCCCCAAGGAAGTGGCATGGTGTTTGCTGTGGCTCCAAGAGGACACCTATAGACAGTCTAGTTGAAACACGAGTCTGGTATAAGCTCACAGAAGCTGTAAGAAAAATTGTGGCCAAGACTCTACTCTGAAACTTTTCACCTAGAGGGACCTCTTAAACCCTGGCATTGGCACCACTGGTGACGAGGAAGAAAAGAACAGCCAGGATTGGACTTCTCCAGCATAGATCTAGTAGATGAAAAAGGTTTGTCATTTGAAGAGGATTGCTTCACCATTACAAGAGTTATGTAGGACAAAAGTCTGAGAAATGGGCAAGCTGGGGTTTGGTTAAAGCCCTAGTCTGTCCCAATGTCTCTGCTCATAAGCTGGCAAGGTTTTTAACCAAGATTGAGCCATAATAGCGAGTCCAAAGAAAGCAATACTGTTCTGTGTACTAGGGGTTTCATATAAATATTAGAATTCCTAGGGGCACCTGGGTGGCTCAGTCGTTAAGCATCTGCCTTCGGCTCAGGTTATGATCCCAGGATCCTGGGATTGAGCCCCGCATTGGGCTTCTTACTTAGCGGAGAGCCTGTTTCTCCCTCTCCACTCCCCCTGCTTGTGTTCCTTCTCTCGCTATATCTCTCTCTGTCAAATAAATAAAAATCGTTAAAAAAAATATTGAATTCCTAGAGAGTAACTGAAGTACTCAAAAATATATTTTTTAAGGATTTTATTTATTTATTTGACACAGAGAGAGAGTTAGCGAGAGCAGGAACACAAGCGGGGGAGTGGGAGAGGGAGAAGCAGGCTTCCCGCCGAGCAGGGAGCCCGATGCGGGGCCTGATCCCAGGACCCTGGGATCATGACCTGAGCTGAAGGCAGACGCTTAATGACTGAGCCACCCAGGCACCCCTCAAAAATATTTTAAAACCCTCAAAAGCACTGGTGAGACCACTATTCAGAGCCTGATCATCTCATTCTCAACAATTATTTTCACAAGTTCCTTGTACTCTCATATACCATTAGCAGGAGTGTAAATTGATAAAATCTTTAGGGAAATCTGTTTGGAGTTGCCTTCACATTTTTAAATGCATTCACCCTTTGATCTAGCAAAATCCACTTCCGATTCTGGGGGAATTGGCACAGAGACACTCACACATGAGTTCAAAAATAGTGTATGAAGGTTTTCACTGAAACCTTGCTTGTCCATCAATAAGTAGTGGTGCAACTATAAAATGCTAACCATCATCTCAACTTCTAGCAAGTCATCATCTTTTTGCTGGTGGAGGGTCTTGCCTCAATGTTGATGTCTTCTGACTGATCAGGGTGGTGGTTGCTGAAGATTGGGGTAGCTGTGGCCATTTCTTAAAATAAGACAGCAATGAAGTTTGCCTCATTAAAGGACTCTTCTTCTCATGAATGATTTTTCTGTAGCATGTAATGCTGTCAAACAGTAGAGCTTCTTTGAAAATTGGAAAAATCCTGGGGTGCCTGTCTGGCTCGGTAGAGCATGAGACTCTTGTGAGTTCAAGCCCCATGTTGGGTGGAGAGATTACTTAAAAATAAAATCTTAAAAAAAAAACAAATCTGGAGTCAATCCTTTCAAACCCTGCTGCTGCTTTATCAACTAAGTTTATATAATATTCTTAATCCTTTGTTGTCATTGCAACAATCTTTACAACATCTTCATTGGGAGTAGATTCCATCTTTTTTTTTTAAGATTTTATTTATCTGAGAG
>NC_138375.1:110423012-110443705 GCF_054177405.1 Leptonychotes weddellii
CCAGGATCATGACCTGAGCCGAAGGCAGTCGCTTAACCAACTGAGCCACCCAGGCGCCAGTTCTGGTCCATTTCTTAAAATGGCCTAAAGTCTTCAATGACTTTTAAGAACCAATAATTCTTGGGGCGCCTGGGTGGCTCAGTCGTTAAGCGTCTGCCTTCGGCTCAGGTCATGATTCCAGGTCCTGGGATCCAGCCCCACATCGGGCTCCCTGCTCGGTGGGAAGCCTGCTTCTCCCTCTCCCACTCCCCCTGCTTGTGTTCCCTCTCTTGCTGTGTCTCTCTCTGTCAAACAAATAAATAAAATCTTTAAAAAAAAAAAAAAAAGAACCAATAATTCTTCTAGGCCACAGTCCCATGTGGTTAATTAGAATAGGCTGACATGAAATAAATCAAACTTAAAGAGAAAAAAAACGTAAACCAACACAGTAACAACTACTACTTTGCCACATACACCACATCTACCTCCACATACACCTCCACCTTGGCCTGAGCCCTGTCCTTCTTTAGGCTATTACTGAGTCATTAGGGATTTAGTCAGTAGGAGGGGGAATTTAGGGGTAAGTCATTATACCATGGTTTGAGTCCCCTCAATGCCATTTACTGACTATGTGATCAAGCAGGTAACTCTCCTTCTCTGGACCCTCAGTTTCTGCATCTTTAAGATGAGATGATCTTCCAGCTCTGTGATCCTGTGGTTATTAATAAACAAAAGATAGGTCAGGCTGGAGCTAAGGACTCTGTCATAAATGTATTCTCATTGAAAAGAGCAGAGGAGGGGCGCCTGGGTGGTTCAGTCAGTTGGACATCTGCCTTCGGCTCAGATCATGATCCCAGGGTTTGGGATCGAGCCCCACATCGGGCTCCCTGCTCGGTGGGAAGCCTGCTTCTCCCTCTCCCACTCCCCCTGCTTGTGTTCCCTCTCTCACTGTCTCTCTCTCTCTGTCAAATAAATAAATAAAATCTTTAAAAAAGAAGAAGAAGAGCAGAGCAGAGGATCTGGAAAGGGAACACAGCTCTAGTTTGCATCACTATACATTATCACCTTTGGACATGGATATAGTCACAGGAGATGAACAAACACAGGTCTCTGAAAACAACCTGGAGAAACCTCTCAAGACTGTGGCTCTTCCCTTGGGTTCACTTAGCTGTAAGGTTCCCGGAGTCAGTATTGGAGAATTCCCTCAGTTCTTGCCCAGCAGTTGTAATTCCTTTGGTGTTGGAGGCCGTAGAGGTTTTTGACCTCCCTGTTGTGACCCTGCTAATTAGATAACCAGGCTCTGCCCCACCAATGTTTTTATTTTTTTAATAGATTTATTGAAATATGATTCACAGACCACACAATTTACCCAAAGAGTACAATTCAGTGGCTTTTATTATATTCTCAGAGTTGTACAACCATCATATCTACTTTGGAATATTTTCATCAGCCCTAAAAAGAAATCTTATACTCCTTGGCTGTTATCTCTCAACACCCTCCCCCGACCCCACCAAGTCCCCAAGCCTTTGGCAACCAAAAGTCTAATTTCTGTCTTTATAGATTTGTCCATTCTGGATAGTTCACATAATGGAATCATACAATATGTGGTCCTTTGTGACCAGCTTCTTTCACCTAGAATGATGTTTTCAAAGTTCATCAATGTTGTAGCATGTATCAGTGTTTCATTCCATTTTATTGCTGAATAATATTCCACTGAATGGATATAACACATTTTGTTTATTCAGAACTTTGGGTGGTTGAGTCATCTGAGTTGTTTTCACCTTTTGACTATTGTGAATAATGCTGCTATGAACATTGGTGTAAGGTATCTGTTTTCATCCCTGTTTTCAGTTCTTTGGGGGCATATACCTATGAGTGGGATTGCTGGATCCTATGATAATTCTGTATTTAGCTTTTTGAAGAACAGAAACTGTTTTCAATGTTGCTGCATCATTTTACATCCCCCGCCAGTGATGTGTGAGGGTTCCAACTTCTCTGCATCCTTACCAATACTCATTATTTATAGCCATCCTAATGAGTGTGAACGGTATCTCACTGTGGTTTTGATTTGTGTTTTCTTGATGGCTAATGATGTCGAGTATCTTTTCAGGTGCTTATTGTCCATTTAATATATCTTCTTTATTTTTTTAAGCTTATTTATTCATTTTTAAGTAATCTCTACACCCAACATAGGACTCAAACTCATGACCACAAGATCAAGAGTCGCTGGCTTCTCCAACTAAGCCAGCCAGGTGCCTCCCATTAATATATATTCTTTAGGTAAAGGTCTATTTGGATCCCCCCACTTTTTTTTCAGTAAGCTCTGCACCTAACAGGGGACTCAAACTCATGACCCTGAGATCAAGAATTGCATGCTCCACCGACTGAGCCAGCCAGCTACCCCTTCTCTTGTATATTTTTAAATTGAGTTATTTGGGGGTGCCTGATTGCTGGTAAGCTGGTTGAGCAGCCAACTTTTGGTTTTGGTTGGGATTGTGATCTTAGGGTCATGAGATAGAGCCCCAAGTTAGGTTCCATGCCAGCAGAGTCTGCTTGTCCCTCTCCCCCTGCCCCACCTGCCTCAAGTAAATAAATAAATAATTTTTAAAGTTTTTTTTTTTTTTTAAGATTTTATTTATTTATTTGATAGAGACACAGCAAGAGAGGGAACACAGCAGGGGGTAGTGAGAGAGGGAGAAGCAGGTTTCCCGCTGAGTAGGGAGCCCAACGCGGGGCTTGATCCCAGGACTCTGGGATTATGACCTGAGCCGAAGGCAGAGCCTTAACTGACTGAACCACCCAAGCCCCCATCTTCTTTTTTTTAAGATCTATTTATTTAGAGAGAGAGCAGAAGCAAGGGAGGGGAAGGGCAGAGGGGGAGAGACAGTCTTAAGCAGACTCCACGCTGAGTGCAGAGCTCCACATGGGGTTTGACACAGGGCTCCACATGGGGCTTGATCTCACGACCCTGAAATCATGACCCTGAGATCATGACTCCAGCTGAAATCAAGAGTTGGATGCTTAACCAACTGAGCCACCCAGGCACCCTTTCTTATTATGGAGTTGTAAGAGTTCTTAATATATTCTAAATACAAGTCCCTTATCAGATATATGATTACATGTATTTTCTCCCATTCTGCAGGTTGTCTTTTCTCTTTGTAGATAGTGCCATTTGGAGGACAGAAGTTTTAAATTTTTGATGAGGTCTAATCTATTTTTTTATTTTGTTCCTTGTGTTTTGGTATCATATCTAAGAAACTATTGCCAAATCCAAGGTCATGAGGATTAACACCTGTTTTCTTCTGAGATGGTTTGGCTCTTACATTTAGGTTTTTGATGCATTTTGAGTTAATTTTTGTATGTGATATGAGGTAGGGGTCCAACTTCATTCTTTGCATGAAGATACCCAGTTTTCCCAGAACCATTTGTTGAAAAGACTATTCTTCACCATTGAATTGTCTTGGCACTCTCTTCAAAAAATTTATTGACCATAAGTGTGAGTGTGTGTTCCTAGACTGTCAATCCTGTATGTATTTCCAAATGCAAGTACCACACTGTCTTGATTATAATAGGTTGGAAGTAAATTTTGAAATCAGAGACTATGAGTCCTACAACTTGGATCTTCATTTTCAAGATTGCTTTGGCTATTCTAGGTTGGCCCCTACTATTCTTACCCCAAGGGACAAGGCCTCATCCACACTGCCTCTTCCAAGGTGTTCATTATGTAGCCTACCATACTGATCCTCATTTTTTCCAACCTCACCTTGCAGTGTTCTTTCCTTCACTTTTCCACTGTAGCTGTATGGGCCTTCTCAAACATTCTGAAGTCCTTCCTGCCTGAGGGCCTTTGCACTGATATTCTCTTGGCCAAAAATGCTTTCCTTCCACTCCCTCTCTCCCCCTCTCCCCTATTCCCAAGGCTGACTTCTTGTCATTCAGGTCTCCGCTCAAATGTTATCCTCTCAGAGAGGCCCTTATTAACCCTGTCTAAGGTAGTCACCCACCAAACCCTCCCTCTTTATTGCATTATGCTGTATTATATAATAAATAGTCATATTTATATCATTGTATTTATTTATTTATTTTCTGTCTCCCCCTACTAGAGTGGAAACTTCAGGAAAGCAGAGACCTTTTCTTATTTCACATTGAATTCCTCCTACACATAGGAATATAATAGACTATACTACCTGGCATATAATAGACATTTAATATGTATTTATCTATTGAATGAATGAATAAATTGATCAGTCAAGCCCTGGACAGCCCCTATAGTGGGATTCAGCACCAGGAAAAGTGGTAAGAAGCAGTGAACTGACCTTCACACCAGGGTTATTTTCCTTGTACTCACCTTCTTCTCTCATTTTCTACCAATCAGCAATTCCTCCCTTCTTTTGTTCAAAGTTTTCCCCTAGATCCTCTTCCTAACGTCTGTCTACATTTGAGAAGTAGATACAGACACATTCCTGCCTTCCCCAGTCTCTGCTCTGGGTTGCTCTTAGGAAAAATGACCAAAGTTGTCTCCGATCATAGTATATATGGACAAGTGCATACTCACGTCCATTTGCAAAGATAAAAATTTATAATGTTGGGAAGCATGAGGCACTGGACAAGGAGACAGAAGAACACAACTAGGAAGATAAGAGCCCAGAACCTCAGAGAAAATCAGAACCTCAGGCCAAGAGTCCAAGAATTCATATTATGACAAAATTTGATTCTAATACCCACAAAAGTTTGAAAACCATTGTCCCGCATCTACAGACTGGAAAAGAGAAGACCTACATTACTGATAGGGAGAGATTTTCCCTGGGGCTTGGGAGGCTCTAATAACCCACTATACAGCCCTAGGTTTTTCATCTAAACATCTTAAAGAATGTTATAGGCGTCAATTAACCCTTATAGCACCCTAGAATCTGGGCTCTTGGCCCCATTTTACTGACAGAAAACTGAAGCCTATGGGTTAGAGCCAGGAAAGGCATGCTGCAGGCTCATATGGCCTGGACTGAGCAAGCTAAGGACTAAGATTTAAGCCAGAGCTGACCTCAGTCTTTCCCTTATGACAGTGGTTCCCAATGTGGGGACTGTAGAGCACTTAAATTCATGTGTATGTTTACATGTCTTGGCTGCAAGCAGATGATAATTTAGTTGGTTCCTTGTCACTCAGGTCTCAGCTTAAAGGTCACCTACTCAGAGGGGCCTCCCCTGAACATCCACCTCAAGCAATCTTCTCCCAGTCCCTGTCATATTACCCTGTTTGATTTTCTTCAGGGTACTTGTCATTATCTCAGATAATCATATTTTTTCTTTGTTATTTCTGTCCTTTAGTATAAACTCCATGAAGTTAGAAACTTTATTTGATGGGACATTGTTGATATTCACTAAGTATTTGTTCAATGTTAAAGTAAGACTAAATGAAGATGTTTTCAACAATATGTAGATGCTGCTGAAATGGGCAAAATATATAATTATCTAAGTTTAAATTATACTTTTGGCATATATTTCTCTTGATCAGTAGATACTTAGATATAATTTTAGGAGCCTTCTTTAAAGATTTATTTATTTATGAGAGAGAGGGAGCGCAAGTGGGAGTGGGGGAGGGGCAGAGGGAGAGGGAGAGAGAGAATCTCCAGCAGACTCCTTGCTGAGTGTGGAGCCTATTTGGGGCTCTCACAACCCTGAGATCATGACCTGAGCCGAAATCAAGAATCAGATGCTTAACCAACTGAGCCACCCAGGCACCCCTAGGAGCCTTCTTTAAAACATTAAAAAAACCCATCAGAATTTCCACTTCTGGGGCACCTGGCTGGCTCAATTGGTGGAGCAAACAGCTGTTGATCTCAGGGTCGTGAGTTTGAGCCCCACCTTGTGTGTAGAGATTACCTAAAAATAAAATGTAATAAAATAAAAAAGAATTTCCACTTCTGGCATTGTATAGATTAAAATTTCTGAACAACCTTCCTAACTAAAAAACTAAAATGCTAGATTAAATATAATTTTTAACTTTAGAATTCATAGATGAACTGACATACACAAGTGTTCTCTTTTTGCTCTTTAATTTCACTCCTAGGTATATGCTCTAAAGAAATTCTTGTACTTCCAGAAGACATTTTATATACTTTTTTTTTTAATGATTTTATTTATTTATACATGAGAGACAGAGGCAGAGGGAGAAGCAGACTCCCCACGGAGCAGAGAGCCTGATGTGGGACTCGATCCCAGGGCCTGGGATCATGACCTGACCGAAGGCAGACGCTTAACCGACTGAGCCACCCAGGCGTCCCTTATATACTCTTTTGTATATATGGTATCTTTTTCAGATTATTAGGTTGTTCATTCTATGCAGGTTACAAAAAGAGAGGTAGATATGTATGTACTGGCATGGGGAAAATATTCAGTGCATATCAAGTGACAAGCATGTTGTAGAACTCAACGTATAATCTCACTTTAATGAAAATATTAATGTGTCCCTTGAAATAAATTTGAACAATATACACTAAAATTTGGACACTGATCATCACTGGTATGGTTTTCATTTCAAAACTATATTTCTATAGTGTTTTAATATTTTGCACTAATCTCATTCACTTTTGTGATAAAAAAACAGTAAGGATTATTTTCATATGTATAAAAAACTATTTTAAATAGATGAATAATTTTTCTAGAAAGATATTTTCCCCTTTTGCAAACTGAAAAGAGTTCGCTAAAGACCCCTAATTCTGTAAAAGAGAAATTTGTGAGGATAGAAAGTTCAGATTGAGAAGGGCTTCCAGGTCCCTTTAATGGGGTAGAGAGTGAATGGGGCCTGGTCAGTCCCCCAGGCTTACCAGCAAACCTGCTTCTTCCCTGCCACTCTCTCTGTCTTTTTTTTTTTTTAAGATTGTATTTATTTATTTATTTGACAGAGAGAGAGCACAAGTAGGCAGAGCAGCAGGCAGAGGGAGAGGGAGAAGCAGGCTCCCCATTGAGCAGAGAGCCCGATGCGGGGCTCAATTCCAGGACCCTGGGATCATGACCTGAGCCGAAGGCAGACGCTTAACCAACTGAGCCACCAAGGTGCCCCATCACTGCCACTCTCTACCCCCTGCTCAGGAGGGTAATGGAAATCTTGGCCAGCTGCCCTCCAGTCCTGCCCCATTGGTTCCAGTCGACTGAGAATATGGCAGTTACGCCAAAGGCTAACAATATCCTGACTTCCGAGTAACACCTATGAACTGAGAGAAGACATAGTGCGGTCAGAGCAAGTGCACAGGGGCACAGTAGGGCAAAGAATACTGCAAAGGAGCTATGGGGGATATGGAAAGCCCAGGAGATCTTGTTCTGGGATAGCTGCTGAATTGCCCTCTAGAATTTTCCACTGCAAATGGTGGGGCTTCTTGGGCTCTTGAGCTTGGAAAGCATGGATAGAAGGGTTTCTGCGGCAAGAAGAGAATTTAGCTTATCAAGGGGGAAAAAAATGCCAGGCTTTTGCACATGCTGCACCCTCTGCCTAGAACAAGTCCCTCCACCTTATTCTGGCCATTCTTCATTCTTCAAATTTCAAGTTATGGACCACTTCCTCTTCTCCAACTCCCACCACCCCACCTTCACCATCCTCCAAGAAGGGCTTAGAGGTCTCTCTGCTCCCACAGTTGATGCTTGCCTTAGCCAACACTATCCCACTCCAACAACTCCCTATTGGCCTTTCCCAGTGGATTTTAAGCTGATGAGGTCAGGGACCATAATTATCTTACTTACCACTGTATCTCTGGTATCTAGATACTCCTTAAGTATAGTACTCATAAACTGTTTTGATAAATGGATGAATAAAAATGGAAGGAATGGCAAAGTGGGCAAGTGACAGAGAATCCCTCCACTTGTCTGGAGTATGGTTCTCAGCAGCCTAAGGGAGTGGCCTCCAGGGCAAAGGAAAGCAGCAGGGAGCTTTATCCTCCCTCCCTCTCCTCCCCACTCCCTACCATTCTTTTGTCATTATACCCCTTCTTCCCCAGCCCTGCATCTCTACATCCAATTTGGTGTGAGCTTGAGCTCCCTCTACTGGCCAGACTTCCATGCCATTGGGGAGCCAAGCCCAGGTACCCTCCCTTATTTCATTCCTCCCTCTGGAGAGACCTTTCTATTCCCTCCCCTACTTTGGAGTTTGTGAGGAACTGGAACATGAAGGGAAATCAGGGGTAGCCAGCACACCGGAGGTTTCCCAGGTCTGAGCCCCCACCTCCCCATCCTCGACCCCAGGGGCACTTCCCTCACATCCTCACCTCATGCTCAGTTTCCTGGAGTCTCTATTCCTAAACTCCTACTCCAGCTAATTCACAGAGATATTGATTTCTGGAGCCCTTGGCTGATACATCAGCTCTGACTGCAAAAGAAAGATCCCAAGATGAGTTGGGAATAGACAGAGACAGAGCAGAGAGAAAGGGGCCCAGAAAGTGAAAGGATATAAACCCACACTGAGACAAAGATTATGGTTGAAAAAGACCACCAGAGCTGTCCCCAGACCTTTCTACCCCCATGGATTCATAAACCAGGGCCCCTGCCCTCTAAAGAAAGATTTCCCTCACCCCTTCAGTGTACCTATGTCCCCCTAAGGGGAATTATTGTGTTAATCAGATCTTCAGGCTTAATAGAAATATTAGACTTTAGGGATAACTCCTGGACAAAAGGGCTCTCCCCACCCCTGCCCCCTTCTCCTGAGAGGGCCCATCTGGGGCTCACATCTTCACTGTCACCACTGAGTGAATATTCTGGCTCCAGCCCCTTCTCAGGGATGCTTCTTTCCTTCTCTGGCATCAGCTCATCCAGCCAAAGTAGTTCCTGTGGTGAGAAGACCCTCTCCAGTGCCTTTCGGACCCCCACCAGGCCCAGCAACTGCAGGGATAGAAACAAGACCCAGGGCTGTCAGCAATAGCAGCAGAAACATGAGCAGCAGTAGCACTTATTGAGCACTTCCTGTGTACTAGGCATTGTGTATTGTTTCATTTAATGCTAACACATTCCTACAAGATAAATATAATTGTTCCCACTGTATAGAGAAAGAAACTGAAGCCCTGAGAGTTTAGAAACTTCCCAGAAGTTACACAGTTGGGATCCGGTAATCATATTAGTGCTACTAGAAAGCCCAGGGCTCTTAACTTCCTCAGGCACTAAGGATAAGGCCAGAAATCACCAGTGTCATCGCCTCACTGAGTAACAAAAGTGCCAGTATTGCCTCTCCCAGGGCCTCGGTTTTCTTTTGGACTTTATATCTCTGTCTGTGGTTGGTCAGCCAAAGAGGTTGTAAATGGAGTTGAATCAGGCATCCCAGGATTAGCCTATCTGTGGGCATCTCTCAGCCATCTTTCTCTGTCCCAAGATTCCCAACCAGGCAGAGTCAGGGCAAGTGAGAGGGGGAGAGTCTTCCTCCTGTGGAGGCTTTGGCCACCCTCCCAGGCTCAGAGTCTCCCAGGTTCCCTGGGACACTACCCAACCCTGCCCCAAGTCACCATGAGGGGGAAGATGATGGCTGCAGGGGTAGACTTGATTATCCAAAGCAAACCCAGGCAGGCAAGCTGGATAGCTGTGAAGAGGTGGACCCTGCTCAGAGGTACATGGCGCAAGAGCAGGAGGTCTGGCTGATGTTTTGCTGGCATCAATAATAGCTGTACCCTCTTTGTGAACTAGGGGAACAAGAAGAGGAGGAAAGCAGGGTATTCAGCCTGGAGGGTGTCACTGTTAGCTATCGAAGCCTAGCGTGAGGGGGCGGCCAGAAGTCTCCCTTGGCACCCTCCCCATTCAGAGCATGGCAGCAGAATCCTATGCCCAGGAGAGTCAGGAAAAGAGGATAGGAGAGGACTCGGCAAGTATAGGCAGGAGGTACCAGCAGGAAAGAATAGGAGGAGTGGGACTGCATGGTAAATATAATGGGCTCACCTGAATGCTGCTAATCGCTGCCACCCCCATGTACAGGAAGATGCCATAGAGCACAGGCATTGGGATGAACTGGTGGGAAGAAGTGGAGAGCTGGCAAAGGAGTTAACTCGTGCCAGCTGCCCAGATGCCCCCCACCCCCCACTTAGGCTCCAGCCCCAGCCTCCAGCATCTACATGTAAGCCTACCCAGCCTTTTCTGTTCCTTTCCAACTGCATGCCTGATACTGAATCCTCAAGACAGTCAGAAGAGGTAAATTCTGTAATTGTTTCCATTTTACAGAAGGGGGATTGGATTGGCCTACTTCTCCAATCTTATCTATCACGTTCTTCTTTGCTCTCTCTGTTCCTGCTATATGGCTTCCTTTCCTTCCCCCAACATACCCAAGTTTATTTCTACCCCCTTGCAAGCCCTTTGCTTTGCTTTGCTATGTCCCTCCACCTAAAATGTCCTTGCTTGACTTTCTTCTCACTACTCAGGCTTCTCACTCCTCATCTCTTGACATCCCAGAAGGGTGTGACCTTTCAATCTAAAGTAGACCTCTTGCACTCTTAATCACCTTACCCTCTTATATTTTTCATTAGAAGTAATCACTATCTGAAATTATCCTATTTTATTAATTTTTTTCATCTGTCTCTTCTCACCAGAGACTATAAGCAGTAGATGGTCTCTTTTGATCACTACTATATCCCCAGTCTTTGGAACAGTGCCTAGCATATGGTTTATGCGCAGTAAACATCTGCTGAATGAGAGTCACCTAGTTAGTAAGCAGTTGATCTGGTCCATCTGGCTCTTTCAACTACTCCACTCTCACCCAGCTCCATGACCTTTCCCTCCCCAAACTTCTCCTCACTGGTGACTGTTGTATGCCATTCTCCATGCCCTCCTCGATTGCTTTGCTGCTTTGGCTTGTTGAAACTTTCTGTGATTACCTGTTACTTAATTTTTGTTCATGTGTGTATGTTGCTGATAGGGACTTGGCTCCACATCTCTTTTCAATACTCCTGCCCCTTCCTGCTCCCCACCCGCTTCTCCCAAGTGCCTAACAGAGCCTTGCGCATGGCAGGTATTCTACAAACATCTGGTAAGGGAGCAGTGAAGGGGTTTTGCCTCAAGATTTTTCTGGGGCGTGATGATCACACTTTGTTGGGAGGCTGGAGCAAGGGTACCATACCACTTGGCCCATAGGGGAAGGTGGCATGCCCACACCCTTCTCCACTGGGTAGAAAGCCCTCTGGGTAAGAGGTTGGGTTCTCAGATGGACCTGAGAAACTAGCTCTCTTGGTGATCTTTTGTAAGCTGCTTAACCTCTTTAACCTTCAGCTTCCTCATTTGTGAAGTACGGATGCCTTCAGGGTTCATGGGAGGATCAAATGAGACCAAGTGTGGAGAAAACAGCACATGCCTGGTGCACAGTAAGTATTTAGCCAGTGTCAGTTCTTGCTTGCTTTATTATTAGTACTGCCCGGCCCGGCCCCTGATGCCAGGCGAACAGGTACCTTGAGTACAGGTGCCAGGAAGATGGAAGTTCCTGTGAGGATGAACACCACCAGGCCTGTCAGCCTCTGCTCCCTGTGGTACAGAGAGGGAAGAGTTAGCCAGGGTCTGGGAGAGCCCCCAGGGGGCCGGACTGGAGCTGCGGACCAGATACTACTACAGGCACTGGCAGGAGGGAAGTGGAGGGATCCCCCACTAGCCACCTGGCGAGGAGGGGGCCTTAGCACGGTGTGCAAAATTGGTGGAGAGGAAGGGGCACGGCACTTCAGTTTGGGTGTTCCAGGCCTCACCATCAGCTCAAGCTCATAGGCTTTGATTTTGATTTTGAAGGAAAGTTAGCAATTTTTACACTGCCATAAAAACTTCTCTTTCACAGTTTCACAGGGGGGCGGGGGGGCAGGGGGTATTTAGCTGGCACCTCACCCTCGCTCAGCCCTGGCTGCCTCTGCCTTTACATCCATGAGGCTCCTCTCGAGGGCCCGCCCAATCCCACGGCCGAAGGAGAATGGGGGAAGATCTGACACACCCATCTCAGCCCAGAACCCATCCATTCACCCCACTGCAGTGCTCATGGAGCAGTGAGAGAGCCCTCTGGAGTCACCAGCTTAGAATTTAAGCTGTCCAAATAAGTGCTTTGTATCCCACCATACCACCTTACTGACCACCTCTCACTCTAGCCTCCTGAATACTGGCCTCACCTGATCCCCAGGAAGCTGCGGGGCTCCCCCAGGGCACAGGCTCTGCTTTCTCTCCGAAGACTGTCCATGTGGGCCAGGGAGATGACTGTGGCTGAGACGTACCAGGGTAGCCCCAGCACTGATGTGAGCAGCATCAGCATAGCCACACAGAAGAGGTCCAGGTGGAAGCCAGCTCCCTTCTGCAGGTAGTGGTGGAGTATTGAGGGTGAAACTAAACCAGACCTGGGCTCTCTCTCCTTTGGAGTGGGAGAGGGAGGTCCTGGACCCCATCCTGGAGTTTCTGTCCCTTGGTCTAGGGACCTAGGGTCTTACCCGGCAGGCCTTACCCGCAGTTTATATTCAGCACGGTTGAGGATGACCGCTGTGATCTGCTGGTCCATGAAGATGAGGATAGATAGCAGCAGGGCAGGTAAGGCTGCTGCCACACTTAGCCACCAGGGGTTGGCTCCAAAAGGTGACACCAGCCAGCCACGCCCAGGGAGTGTGGGCTGGGAGAGGGTGTTCCATGGACAAGTTAGAGAGGGTCTCCCAAGAGTACCTCACCTGCACACCCCAGCATTGGCATTCTTCTATAACCCCTTACCCCCGTTCCAAGACCCTAGATGATAGGTAGGAGCAGTATGTGTGCATGCATAGCTGGTTCAAAGCATCCCAGGGTCTTAAAAGAGGGCAGAAGGAGGGGGACCACCCTGGGCGTTGGGCTGGAGCCAGGGGCTCTGGACTTTGGTTCTCAGGGGCCCTCCTGCCCTGCAAGAGGAGGAGATGGAAGGAGAGGCCGGCCTATACTTCTTGATGTACAGAGCCCTCTCCCCTAGGCAACCCCCCCCTCCGCCCAACCAGGGTGGAGCGACTCAGGCTCAGACCTGCCTTGATCTGGGGCAGGCGCAGGGCTGGGTGTGTCTGCATCTGCTCTGATTATAAGCGTCTTTGTGGGGGAGGGGACCCCAGTTGTCGTCTCAGATTCTGAGCCACTGAGGCTACCCAACTGGAGTCCCCCTGCTCTCCTGTCCTGGGGGAAGCTGGAGAGAAGGTCTCCAAATGCCCAGGCAAAGTCTAAGTGCTAAGTCAGTGCTAAGTCTTGTCCTGTGCACTGTCATGCCCTTGGTAGGGAGCTCCAGCTTTACCAGATCAGAGCCGGCAACTGGGGGTTCAAAAAAGAGAGTGGGGGGGCACCTGGGTGGCTCAGTCATTAAGCGTCTGCCTTCGGCTCAGGTCATGATCCCAGGGTCCTGGGATCAAGCCCGGCATCGGGCTCCCTGCTCGGCGGGAAGCCTGCTTCTCCCTCCTCCCTCTCCCCCTGCTTGTGTTCCCTCTCTTGCTCTCTCTCTCTCTCTGTCACATAAGTAAATAAATCTTTAAAAAAAAAAAAAAAGAGAGAGTGGGGAATAGTGGAGTGGGTAGGGCCAACCTATGACAATAAGTAACATTTATTAAGGTCTTGGTATATATGCCAGTCCCTGCACTGTAGTAAAATGCTTTACATCCATCTTCTGTGAACCTCAAGACAACTTATAGAGTAGGAACCATTGTTATTTATTATTTCCATTTTATAGATGCATAAATTGAGGCTCATTGATGAGAGATGTGGGTTAATTTGCCTAAGGTTTTACAGCTAGGAAGTGGCAGAACAGGATCTCAAACCCAGGGCTGGCTGAGCAGAACTCATCCTCTTAACCCCTAATTTATAATAATAGCTGCCATGTATTCTGTACCACTGTGTCAGCAGCAGTACCTCATTAATCCTCACAGCAGCTCTGTGAGGTCATTATTATTATCCTTTCTATTTTATAAGCGAGGAAATGGAAGCTCAGAGGAAGAGAAGCATGGGATCTGTGCATTTCCTCCTCCAAGGTCCTGTGTGCTGGCCCTGCTCTCCCCTCTGTCCTATACTCCCAGCTCTCACCTTGAACTCACTGGGCACCGTGAGCTTTGGCGTGGCCAGACCCAGGAAGGAATCAAGGCCACAGCCCAGCAGCATGGCCAGGACTGAGGAGAAGTCACCGAGCACTTTGCGCACCTGGCCACACAGTGGACACTCGTCAGATTCAGGCCCGCCAGCCCCCTCCTTCTTCACCCTTTCCCATGCACAGACATGGCCCAAGGCCAAGAGCCAGTACTCTCCGACAGAAAGAGAGGTAACACTCACCACAGAGGGGAAGAAGCGGCTTGCCTTCACATGCTTGAGGGCCGTGGCTAAGAGGAAGGAGGTAAGGAAGAGGAGGAGGGAGAAGAAGGCGATGTCTGGGACTGTATGGCAGCTGGGGCCGCGAGGCTGGCCTCCCCTCCGGGCACACTCAGGTGGGGGCAGCAAGGAGGCATTGACCAGGCCAAGGTCCTGTGTGGAGGGGGTCATCAGGGATGGGGGTGGCGGAATAAACACTGGCTGACACTCACTGGGACAGCAAGGGCCCAGGATAAGAGGTCTCCAGCCACAGCACAGGTCTGGGCCTCTGTGACCAATGAGGGTTTCCCTAGCCTATGGGGTGGGAAAAGCGGGGCACCACCGACTTCTTTGGCTCCCAGCCTTTCTTTCCCAGACCCTCCCAGGAACAGGCCCTCACCATACTTGAGATGTCATCTCTGTCTTTTGGTTCTGTCTTCGTCCACTGAGACTCATTTCCTGGGAAGCAGAGAACAATTTGGGTATATGCCCCTCCCCTGGGAACCTTCTCCAACCCCTCAGAAGTCTAACCTCATGGGTCCAAGTAAACCAGAGAGTTCTTAGTTCTGACTCATCTGTCTGCTGACTCCAATTGCTACCAAGTCTGCGCTCCTCAGAACATTGCCTGGTCCCTTCACATTCCTTACCTATCTGTATCCCTGGTGCCAGAGACAGGACTGGCCAGAGCAGATGCCTAACAAATGTTTGCTTAATGGATGAGTACACCAATCTATGGGTTTCTACCAGGACCAGAACTGGTTTTGTTCATGTCCAGCAGAGTCTGGCACTCTTGAGAGGACATCTCTTCCCCATTCCTGCTGCTTCCTTCCACATGGAGGTATTTGTGCAAAAGTAATATGCTGAGTGGCTCTCCCCCTGAGTCGTCACTCAGACTAGGGAAAGAGCAGCAATTTATTTGACTGGTGAGTTTGAGAGAAGCGCTGGGCATGCCTCTCCCTGTCCCCTCCTCTCCTCACTCTTGGGAATAAGCTGCCTGCACTGTGCATACATTTAGCTTTGCTCCTCTGGGGCAAGACTGGACAGTCCCTGTCCAGTGCAGCCATGACTGGGTGCGTAAATCTATCTAATTTAGGTTTCATTGTTAGGAAGCCCATTCCCCCACAGATATAAGCATGTTCTTCGATCAGCATTGTCAGAAATAAAGACAATATTGGGCCTGCTCTGTTACTTCTCAATTGATCCAAAACCAGAGGGGAAAAGTGCTGCTGGTTTTTGGGTAAGTATTCAGGATTCTGCTGAACTTAACAAGGGGGGGATAGCAAGGGGACAACCCCTCCCCCTCCTGCATCCTTCCCCATCTTGCCAAACTCCCTGTTTCCCTCACCCACCTCCCAGGTCTGGGTACTGGCAAAAGCAGCCATAAGCAGGATAGCCAGGGCTCTGGATGGGATAGGCACTGGTCAAGCTCAGCATTTTGCCCACAGCATCGTAGATGAAGATGAGGCTGATGAGGGCACAGAAGCCTTCTTCGGTGAAGCGGGTAAAGTAGCGTACCAGCACGCTGGCCTCTGTGGCCACCAGTGCCAGGCAAAATGTGGCCACCCAGATGCCCACCCACAGGCGGAAGGGTAGGTAGTCCAGGCTGTAATCTCTGGGGGGGGGGGGTGAGACAGACAGGAATTGGCAGAGCTGTTCTGCTCTCCACTTAATCCAGGTTAGGTGCCCCTGGAGCCAGACAGTTTCCACCCTCCCCTACTGACCCAGCCAGGACTAGGCTGAGAGTGTGGCTAGTGAGGGTCTGGTGACAGTCAGGGCATTCTCCTACCTACTAAAGGAGAAGAGCAGGCGCTCGAAGACCAGCACTGGCCCCGTACTGCTGAGGATGGTGAGGGGTTGGCCAGCCATCAGGCAGAAGGCAGCCCCCGCCACTGCAGTGCCCAGGAAACTCTCCAGCACCCCCTAGAAGCCAGCAGGGAACCCTGTCCGCACAGGACACTGGGGTCCTCAGCACAGCAACCCAAGCTTCCAGGGAAGCCCACCCATTGTCCCAGGGAAGGGTAAAGGGCATGGCGGGCAGAATACCAAAACTTGTGCCTGCCCCCCTCATGCCTCCCCACTCACCTGAGCACCATTGGTCGCTTCCCCCAGCAGACCCCCAAAAGTGATGGCATTAGTGACGGTGGCCAAGTAAATGTAGAGCACGGCCGAGAAGCACTGGGGATGTAGCGCGTCCAAGAAGTCGCTGGGGTACCATGAGGCCTTCCGGCGCACATCCTGGACAAGGCCCCCAAACAGCCTCCCAGCCATGGTTTGTCAGTGATCCAGGTGACCCCACCCATGCCTCTATCCCCACTACTTTCCCTGGGACTGGGTGATCCCCTCCACAGTGAGCATACGCCTCTGTGCCCCTGTGACCCCTGCCCCTCCCTGTACCCTTACCCTTGCTCTCACCCAGCTCACCTCACCTGCCTGTCCGCTGTAACTCTGGGCTGGGTGCCTGCGGCCAGTGGCCATACCTGTCCTCAGCCAGGGCCCCATGCCGGGCAGAGGAGCCCTGGACCTCCCTCCGTTGTGAGAGGAGCCTGAAGAGAATGGGAACCCAGGTTGCCTGAGGATCTCCACCAGAACATGACTGGGCACCCTGCCCCCTGGTGGCTGCTCGTGTCTCTGCCAGCAGGCTGGGAATCCAAAGATAAGGTTCTATCCCTTTCCTGGAATCCCCTACCCTCCTCAACAGTGGGAGTGGACCCAAGGTCTGTGGAGAAGCCCCCGTATACCTTTTGTGCTGGGAGGGCAGACATTTAGGTGGGGCAATCCGGGCTGTCGGGTCCCACCGACCTGGAGGGAGCACTGTCACCTCCTCTAGGAAGGCATCCAAGGCTGCCAGAAGGTCTTGAAGGTTGCTGGCCCGACGAACTGACCACTGGAATTGCTAGGGATAGGGGCACAAAGGGGCAGTAAATGCAGATCTGGACCCTTACGTGCATTTTCACAGTCTCAAAGCTAGACACAAGTCAGATAGGCAGACAAGTCATTCAAGTATTCACTCATTAACGCACGCATGCGATGAGTATTGGCTGCCTACTATGTGCCAGCACGGTGCTAGGTAAGGGGGCTCCAGTGGCAGCCAAGGAAACCTCAGTCCTCATGCTCATGGACACAAAGCCACACTCTGCCTCATCGCTGTATTCTGTCACACATGGAGAGTCCGCACGTGCATACTCACTGACACAAGTCTATGTGTGGGCATGTGCACGTGCGCACGCACGCACACACACACACACACACACACCCTGCCCAGCTCACCGGGTCACTGAGGAGGATGGCCACTGCCCGGCCCATCTCATGGTAGCCCTTTCCCAGTGTGGAAGGACCAAGGAGGAGGCAGAAAAATCTGAAGAAGGAACCAGGCCCCAGAAATATGAGAGGCTGCTATCCCATAAGGCAGCCCTGACCTCTTACCTCCCCACCAGCCCCCATACATTTTCTCATGTGCACACCTACTTTGCAGCCCTGACCACTAGCCCCCCCCAGACCCCTTAGCACTATCCTGCACTCACCCCCAAAAGAACTGGACCAGAGACCTCCCAATCCCCTCCCTAGTGAAGATCCTTCTGGTTTCCAGAACCCTCGACTCTCAGCAGCCTTACCTGCTGGGAAGGGGAACCTCAGTGAGGGGTCCCAGCACCACCGGATCCCGCAGGCGCACAAAGGCCCCCAGGGGCTGCGCGAGGAAGCCCAACTCTCCTGCCAGCACAATTCCTGCCTCAGCCCCTGGAGGCAGCTTCCGTCTCAGGGGGTTCTGACGCTGGATGGGTTCAAGGAGACACAAAAGATGAGAGCTTATTTGGGGAGGCGGATGTCGGCAGAATACTGATTGATAATGAGGCCAGTGGAGGGTGAACCTCTGTTAATCCCTGACCCCTCTCCCAGCCCTGCCCAAGGAAGGGCCACAAACCTGTTCCTTCAGTGGGGCTTCCTCACTGTGAGAAGCCTCTCTTGGATGGGCAGACCCTTCAAAACAGAATTAGGCAGTGACTAAGAGCACGGGCTTTGGAGGTGGATGCACCAGGGCTTCCTGACCAGCTTTACCTCTGGCAGACTATGAAAACTGGAGCTTCCCCTCTCTGAGCCTCAGTTTTCTTATCACTAAAATGGGGCTAATTGTGGTACTACCTCACAGGATGGTTGTGAAGATTAAATGAGATACTACATGTAAAACTTTTGGCACAATGCCTACCAAAAACATCCCTTCCCAGAACTCTGGCCCCTCCACTCTTCTCCCCTCACCATTACCTCCACTTCTCACCCATGAGACCTGAGTTGAGCTATGAGCCAAGGCTAGGCTGGTCTAGGTCCGGAAGGGGGCAAGGGGTCTGGGACCCTCCCACCTAGGGCTTTTGGTCCTGGGCCCAAGGACAGGCCTCTCACCCTGGCAGGGCCTGGTGCCTGTGGGCTGGATGAGGTGCTGGGGTCTCTGCAGCAGCAAGGCCTGCAGCTGCCCTCTCAGCTCTGGGCTCAGCGACTCCACTCTGGTCACCTGTTCTGAAGAACAGAGGTGGGGCTCTAACCCTTTCCTGAGAGCTCCCTGCCCCAAAACTTCCCCTTGCCCCTCTGCCCAGGTCCCTTTCCATTCTGGGGGTCTCAGGGAACTTGCTCCTCTACTCTAGTCTTCCATCTCCCCCCGCACTGTGACAGGTAAGGATAATCCCTAGGGTGGGGTGGGGTCAGCTCTGGAAAGTTCTAAGATTTGGGGGGGAAGTCCTGGGGAAATGGCATGGCCGCCCAGGCCCTCCCTGCAAAGGCTCCCAGCGTACCCACGAGCTCCAGGAAGCTCTGAGCTGGACAGTCCAGCAGCACAAGGCCCTCGGCCAGTAGGCTGCGGAGCTTCTGAAGGCTGGGCAGTGCCAGGGTGGGCACATGAGGAACACTCCACCGGCCCGCACCCACCTCCAGCTTCTCCTCAAACAGCACCCACCTGTGGTGGAGAGGAGTGGACTATGTTATTGGGGCCATCTCTCCCAGGCCCAGGAGTGGGGACACAGGAGAGGCAGGGAAGGTAGGGCAATGGGGGAGTCCTGGGCCCAGTGGCCTCTTCCTGGGCATTAACCCCTCAACTGGGGTCTTGGGGAACTCAAAAGTAGATTGCATAGAAAGCTGAGCATCATGGAGGGTGAGGGTCTGAACTGGAGAACACAGAGAGGAACTCCTGATTGGGGGTTAGAGTACCTCCTCACACAGGAGGAGCTACGGATCATAGAGGAGTCCCCAGCTGGGGAAAGGGAAAGACCCCATAAAACTGCCCTGGGTCCCACTCACCTGCCCGTCTCTCTCCACTCCAGTGCCTGGGGCCAGCCCAGTAGCTCATTCAGCTGAATGAAGAGCAGAGGGTCCTTGGGTACCCCCAGTTCCCCTCTGTCTGTGTCTGAGGGTCCGTCAGGGCTGGGGCCAGAGCCAGGGCCACTGTCCAGCTCTCCTGTGGGCACATTTTCACAAGCACTGGAGACCTCAAACTCCTCCTGGCCTGGTAGCTTCATCTTGGGGAGGCTTGCACAGACTTTCATGGACTGGTACAGTCCTAGGTTTTGAGTCCAGGGGCCCTCTGGCTGGCTACATTTATAATGCAACCCCCCTCCCCCCGCCCGGCACTGCCCCAGCAAGCAGCGCAACACAAACAAGCAAGGCCTGCTGACTCCAGAGCCAACCGGGTCATTCCCTTTCCCACTTGCTTTCCCCAGCCCTTGCTGCCTGAGAGTGTTTGTTAAGACTAACCTGATCTTTCCCAGGCTCTCCAGAAATGCCCAGCCTGGAGCCAAAATGTTGTGTGCATTTTCTGTGGGATCAGGTCTGACCCCACTGTGTTTTGTGTAAATTAACAGGAGTAAGTCACTGGCCTGGGTCTGAGGACTGAGACCCTCAGATTATCCTGCCCGCTACTCTGTATCAAATACAAACACCAACCCCCACCCAGGACTGTTTTGGGTGTCACCAACACACCCTAAGGGCACCCATTTGGATAAACAGAGACCTAATAAGTAACTGGATCTGTGGAAGCCAGGCTACTGTAAGGGAGACACCAGGCAGAGTCCCAGCTCATTAAAAGGCAAAGGAGGCATTGGAAGGAGAACACAGGGCCTGAAGCTTAAATTCCTTTGTCCAAGCACACCTGGAAACTTTCCAATTTAGCTGTGTCCCTGGGGTCTGCCCTTCTAACTCAGCCAGGCAGTCAGGGCAGAGGAGCCAACTAGAGTGTGTGTATGAAGGAGTTCCTGGAGCCAAAAGAACAAAGGAGAATGTGGTCTATTAGCAAGTCCTGTTGGCTCTACCTTCAAAGTAAACCCAGCATCCAACCACATCTCCCCACCTCCCACACTTCTACCCTGTTCCAAGCCTCCGTCCTGTCTCACCTGAATTATTTCAAGGGCTTTCTAATCTCTTGCAATCATCTCCCTGCTTCCACTCTTCCTTCCTTGCCCAAAGTTCTTTTTTTTTTTTTT
>NC_138375.1:110443805-110518996 GCF_054177405.1 Leptonychotes weddellii
TTGCCCAAAGTTCTTAATCCGCATAGCAGCCATAGGGATCCTTTTAAAAGGTAGTCAAGCTACATTACTCTTCTCAAAACTCACCCGATACATTCCCCTTACTCCTAGAAGAAAAATCAAACTCTGTTATGACCTATAAGATCTACAGTCTGGCTCTAGCCTATGTCCCAGGTCACATCTCATACCATTCTCCCTTGCTCACTCCTTTCCAAGGGCATTGGTCTTTGTTACGCAAAGCCTGTTCCTGCCTGGGGGTCTTTGCTGTAGCTCTTCTCTTTGCAAGGAAAGCTCTTCCCCCAGATCGTCACATGACTGGATCCCAGTAATCTAAGCGTCATCTTAGACGTTACCTACTCAAGGAGACCTTGTTTTTTCCGCCCAGCCCTGTGTCTCCATCACTGTTCTCGGTTTTATTTTCTTCCCAGCAGTTATCACTACTACTATCTGCCTCATTTATTTGCCGTTTATTGCCTGCCCTGCCACACACACACATACTGGAATGTACCGTTCACGGAGCAGGTATTTTACCTATCTTCTTCAACGGCTGCCCTTAGCGCACCTAGTGGCCCTCAATAAATACTTGTTCAATGAGCGCATAGAAAGGGAGGGGCTGGGAAATAAATGCACTTCTCCCGGAGGTCACACGAGGGCGCTGCTCCACGCGGACAGGATCGCCTGGTCCACTCACCAGCCGCGTTTGCTTTCCCAGTGGACCCGCCAGGGCGCGGAGATGACAAAAAGGCAGGGAGGGGTCCTTAATCCTCCAATTTTCCCTGGATTGGCCCACGGGGATGGGATGTGGGGGGAGCGCAACAAGGATGGAGAGAGAGGGCTAATCGTGCTCTTTGGTCAAACCCTCCACTAGATACGTGGGACCCTTCTCCTCCCTCGGAAATGGGACTTGGGCTGATTTCTCCCCACTAACCCCAGGTATGGACTTGGAGCGCAGCGATTTGCCCCAAGTCCAAGGAGGTCCCAGGATAGGAATGAAAGGAGTGAGTCACTCTATTACCACCTGGAGAGGTGGTGCTGAGTCTGAGCGGGGAGTTGGTTTCAGCCCCAGGAGGAACAGAAACTGGCCTAGGACCTAACAGGGCCTGGAATCCCTGTGACCACCCACTTCAAGAATGTGCCCCAACCTCAGGGCAAGTGATTCAAGAGAGCCTGAGGGGGGCAGGAACAGGCACTTGGCATGAATAACCCCCCTCACATACACAGCTTCCCTTCCCATCCCCACTCCTGCCAAAGTTCAGAGGGTCTTACCTTGCCTTCTCTATGGCCCCAAATACTCTGCCTCCCAAGGATGCCTGCCATTGAGGGCCACCATGCCTCCACTCTCCCCAGGCTCCCTTCCTACCTCTTGGGTCCTAAGTGCCCTGAGCTGGGCAGGTTGGTGAGAAACATGAGTGAGAACCCTCAGGTTTGTCTGTGGGCACCAGCTGTCTCCCAGGCAGGGCTCAGTGAAGGTAGGCTATATGGGCAAGTAGCCTTGGGTGTTGGCACTGGAAAATAACCTGACCCAGGAATCCAAAAACTGGGTTCTTATCCTGGCTCAGTCATAGATTTATTAGGTGTTCTTGACCAAAGTCCTTCCCCTCTCTGAGCCTGTTTTCTTTGTATAAATTAAAACAGTTGGGGTAGATGATTTCCAAAGTTCAAAGCATACCTTTACGCAATACTCTGAGCTGAACTCTGAGTGAAAGGGAGTGGTGTCATGAACAGACTGCCTTGGTGTAAATCCAGGCTTGATCACTTTCTAACAAGGGGAGAAGAGATTTATCTTTGCAGAACCTGAGTTTTCTTAGCAGCAAAAGGGGAATAATAAAAGTATCCACAACATAGGCTTTATTAAATGAAACAATGCATGTAAATTAAGCCTATCACATAGTATACACAATATGGAGGCTATTATTACTATATAACTGAAAATAGTCACTTGTAGAGTGGGGAAGAAAGAAAATATATACTGATATGTCAATTGTATCTAATCCTGTGCTAGGCACATTATCTCACGTAATCCTTGCAACAACTTTAAAAAAAAACAAACACCTTTTACTTCTTGGGGCACCTG
This sequence comes from Leptonychotes weddellii, assembly GCF_054177405.1. Lineage (NCBI taxonomy): Eukaryota > Metazoa > Chordata > Mammalia > Carnivora > Phocidae > Leptonychotes > Leptonychotes weddellii. The sequence continues at coordinate 110,445,877 of NC_138375.1, forward strand.
GTTGGTGCAGTTGGTTAAGTGGTTGGCTCAGGTGGAGATGCTGAGGTCGTGAGATAGAGCTCCATGTCGGGCTCTGCGCTCAGAGTGGGGTCTGCTTAAGACTCTCTCTCCCTCTCCTTCTGCCCCTCCCCGCTCAAATAAATAAATCTTTAAAAATAAAATAAAACTTTTACTTTTAAAAAAACTCTTTAATTTTTTGACTAGTTATTTATGAGAATCCCTAATTATAGAAGAAGAAATGAAGAAGTTGCAAAAAAGATACAGAGAGATCTCCAGCTGATACCTTTAATCCATCTTCCCCCAATGGTAACATCTTACATAAAGATAGCACAATATCAAAACCAGGAAAATGACAGAGGCACAATACTGTTAGCTAGACTATAGGCCTTATTCAGATTTCATTTGTTTCTACATGCACTTTTTTGTCTATGTATGTGTCCATGTGTGTATAGTTTTATGAAAGTGCATCACATGCAAGCTGGGCAAGTTGCTCAACTTCCTTAAGCACTGGTTTTCTCATCTATAAACTGGGGGTGAAAATACTATCTTCCTCAGAGGACCGTTGTGAGAATTAAATGAGATAATGTATATAAAGTACTCAGAGTAATGTCTAAAATGTAGTGAACACTCAAAAAATTTAAGTATGTTTTAATTTTTTTTAAGATTTTATTTTTTTATTCGTTTGAAAGAGAGAGAGAGAGAAGGGAGAGGGGAAGAAGGAGAGAGAGACAGAATCTCAAACAGACCCCGTATTGAGCAGGAAGCCTGAGGCAGGGCTGGATCCGATGACCCTGAGATCATGACCTGAGCTAAAACCAAGAGTCCAAACCTTAGCTGACTGAGCCACCCAGGTGCCCCAGTATTTTTTTTGAAAAATCATGTTTTGAAAAGTGACTTGAAATACATAAATCATTCATATTTGTTTTTTAAAATTCATATTCGTTATAGAAGAAAAATAGAGGGGTGCCTGGGTGGCTCAGTCATTGGGCGTCTGCCTTCGGCTCAGGTCATGACCCCAGGGTCCTGGGATTGAGCCCTGCGTCGGGCTCCTGCTCTGTGGGAAACCTGCTTCTCCCTCTCCCACTCCCCCTGCTTGTGTTCCCTCTCTCGCTGTTTCTCTCTGTCAACTAAATAAATACAATCTTTTTTTTTTTTTTTAAAGATTTTATTTATTTATTTGAGAGAGAGAGAGACAGCGAGAGAGAGAGAACACAAGCAGGGGGAGTGGGAGAGGGAGAAGCAGGCTTCCTGCGGAGGAGGGAGCCCGATGCGGGGCTCGATCCCAGGACCCCAGGATCATGACCTGAGCCGAAGGCAGACGCTTAACGACTGAGCCACCCAGGCGCCCCAATAAATACAATCTTTAAAAAAAAAAAAAAATAGAAAATGCCCCTAAGAGTAAAAATAACAAAATAAAATTTCACAATGCCCTTACTGTAAAATAACCACTATTAATCCTTTTACTCACACCACAAATATGAGGCCCATTTCATTACTCCCACTTTAGTATAAAAACACTGAGACTCAGAAAGGTTAAGCACTTTGCCATAGCTACTGAGTTAACGAGTGAGGAGCTGAAATTTAATGCACGGTCTTGCCTCCATTGCTCCCAGCTGGGGGCAGCAGACTGGCGCAAGAGTAACACCAATCCAGGGCTGATGGATGAGCAGCATCTGCTGGCTTCTGAGTGCTTGCTAGGTTCCAAGCACTGCCTTAGCACCTCGCGGGTCATCTCCATGAGTCTTCCCGATAGCCCTTGGAGGTGGGTATCGGTCCCATTTCTGAATGAGGAAACTGAGCCTCAGAGGTACCTTGGCCAAAGTCATAGCTAGCAGCTAGTGGACCCAGGGTTCAGGAAGGGGTCAGTTGCATGCCTCAGCCTGAGCTTCAAAGCCTCTGCTCTGAGGGATTCATTCAGACAAGATGCTAGTGGAATGTGTGTGGAGGGAGAGTCTCTGCAGTTGGAGGTCTGGGCTTCTCTGACCCTGGAGCTGGGGTACCCTTCCCTGGCGCCCACCTTGACACCAGACCACCCAGATGCAGCCAACACTTGGAGCGGGCCCTGACAGTTGGAGCCTGCTTCTACTCACAATGCCCGCACTCCATCTGGAGTAGAGGGGTCTGGGCATTTGAAGGCGAGAAGGACGAGGTATCAGAGAGCCTGAGTCTGCAGCACAAAACCACCTGCACGTGCCATAAACTGCTTTGCCTCAGGCTTTCTGAGCCCCCGAGACCGAGCCTTCCAGATTCAGGAAATGTGGGGAAGGCAGCTACAGGTCTGTGATTTTTGAGTCTCACATTAATTATGTATGCTCCGCTTACTTCCAGAAAAGATTTAAAGACGATAAAAGACATGGGTACAAGTAAATATTTCAAAAATGAGCACTCATAATGAAACCAAAGTGGAGAAGAAAGAAATAATTGTCCTCAAAATTCTGGGCTAGGGATAATCATTGCAACTGTGTATCAAAACTTTTTTTTTTTTAAGATTTTATTTATTTGACAGAGAGAGAGAGTGAGAGAGCACAAGCAGGGGGAGCGGCAGAGGGAGAGGGAGAAGCAGGCCCCCCGCTGAGCAGGGAGCCCGATGCGGGGCTCGATCCCAGGACCCCAGGATCATGACCTGAGCCAAAGGCAGACGCTTAGCCGACTGAGCCACCCAGGCGCCCCAAGCATCAAAATTTAATTGTGATTTTCCTGACAGTGGATGCAAAAAGAGAACATATGAATTCGACATTTTGTCATTATCTAATAAAAGGAAATAGCTATGCCAGATAGTCACGAGAGCCAAACTTTCTAACACTGAACTAACTATAAGAGGAATTTGTTACGCCTTATTCAGGCACTGGCCAGGGACCTTATATGTAATAGTATCTAGAACAGCACTTTTACAAAGGATATAGAAAGACTTCTCATGTGAATATCTCTGGTGTTAGTGGTCCTCAGCCCTGTCAGAATAAATATTTTCTTTTTATAGCAAATACGTTAATATTCCTTTACTATCCTGAAATAAAGTTCACAGGGAATATCCTATCTGTACATTTACTTTTTTCTCTTTTGTAGAAATCTGTCCATGTTAATATTTTGATGTATTTTTCCAGTTTTTTTCCCCTATACATAGGTTTCAAAAGTATTTTAAAATAATCATAGAGAGGGGTACCCGGCTGGCTCAGTCAGAAGAGCATGTGAATCTTAATCGCAGGGTCATGAGTTCAAGGCCCATGTTGGATGTAGAGATTACTTAAATAAATAAACTTTTAAAAATGTGAATGTTTTTTATTTTTTTAATTTTATTTATTTATTTATTTTTAAAGATTTTATTTATTTTTCTGAGCGAGAGAATGAGAGAGAGAGAGCACATGAGAGGGGGGAGGGTCAGAGGCAGAAGCAGGCTCCCTGCCGAGCAGGGAGCCCGATGCGGGACTCGATCCCGGGACTCCAGGATCATGACCTGAGCCGAAGGCAGTCGCTTAACCAACTGAGCCACCCAGGCGCCCGTGAATGTTTTTTAAAAATAAAATAATTGTAGAGATACAATTCTATATACTTTATTTTTACCTTTTTTTTTTTTAGTAGGCTTCACACCAAATGTGGGACTTGAACTCATGACCCTCAGATCAAGAGTCGCATGCTCCACCAACTGAGCCAGCCAGACACTCCTAATTTTAGTTTTTTAAATTGAGGTATAATTAACATATAACATTATACTAGTTTCAGGTATACAACATAATGATTTAATATTTGTGTATATTGTAAAATGATCACCATAATTGCACATTTACTCTTTAAAGAAAGTCAATACCCTAATTAATAGAAAAGAGAAAGTTATTAAAAATAAAATAAAGGCACCTTGGGGCACCTGAGGGCACAGTAGGTTAGGGGTCAGATTCTTGGTATCGGCTCAGGTAAAGATCTCAGGGTCATGAGATCAAGCCCCATGTGGGGCTCTGCCCTGGGCGTGGAACCTGCTTCAGATTCTCTCTCTCTCTCTCTGCCCCTCCTCTGCTCTCTCTCTCTCTGTCTCTCTCAAACAAACAAATAAATCTTAAAAAAAAAATAAGGGTACCTGGCTGACTCAGTTGGAAGGGCATGTGACTCTCAATCTTGGTGTCATGAGTTCGGGCCCCACACTGGTTGCAAAGATTACTTAAATTAAAAAAATCTTTAAATAAATAAAATAACATTATTTGAATATGCAAATGATTCCTCAGAACGACTCTAGAAATCTCAATGAAGAAGCCCATTGCTTGCACCTACACAGACTTACTTTGAATGGGACAGCTACAAATACTAACTGACACAAAGTGTGTTGTTTGAGAACTCAGATACCACCAAAATGAACAATTCATGCTAATGTCATTCCTGGAAAAGTCAGTGTAAAAACTCTTTTTATATTTTAATGTTAATTAGAGATGATTCTAGGCTCAAGTGATTATAATCAAGCTTCTCACCCATATGAATGTCTGGCAAGACACTCAAAAGCATGTGGAATATGGGACAATTGGGGGGGGCAATTTTTAAATGTGTGAGCCTGACATCTTTTCCTCCAAATGCCTGAGGACTCCCTAGTTTTTGGACAACCAAAAACTCCCCACAGATTCCAAAAATGACCCCTAGGGGGCAGTATCTCTTACTTTGTGAACCATTGTCCTAGATCAACCCTCTGTTATAAAAAAAGCAAATGGATAAGGTTAAATTTTTAAATTGCAGCTCTGTGATTGCATTTCTAAGAGAAACTCAACTTACACATTCCTGGTACAGGATGTGATGTGACCTCATTCCAAGGTTGAGCCCTAGAGAAGTTAGTAACAATAGTACTGACCTATTTATGTAGGGCTCTCCATTTTGCCAAGCGCTTTCAGAGGTGCTATCTCCTTAGTCACAAGAACCCCCTAAGCAGATTGTTATTCTCCACACTGAGAGACGAAGAGGCACGGAGAGAGAGATTATCATGCCCCACAGATCAGGGCTGTTGGTTGTCATGGAACTGTCTCAGCAGGACTTTGAATAGCGGCATGCCTGCAAACAATTCATGATGGGCATTTACTGGCCAGTGCCTGCATACAGAACAGTTGCTTCAACCTGTCATTTTACACGTGAGGAACCTGAGGCTTAAAGAGGGAGATGGGTTGTGTGATGGATGAGTGAGGAATCACTTGCCCCCTCCCTGATGACAGCCAGCCATCTGTGTGAGGGGATGGCCAAAGTGGTAAAGTCCTGCTAATCCCTCAAAGTCACATAAATGGGCCCAGAAATGGAGAAGGATGGCTTGGAATCCAGGCCTGAACCAAGGACATTATAAATATTCCCTCCTCAACATCTGGGAATGCCAGGGACTCCTGATTCCTCTAAACCCCCTCCCTGCCTCATCCATTCCTAGTCTTCATCCTATTCAAATGGATCCCGAGCCCAGGCAATCAGACGAGAGGTCCTGTTCATCCGTGGGTGTGCATGAAGTGTTACCTGGCCTGACCTTCAGGAGCCCCCAGGCAACATAGGAGGTACAAGGGGGTTCCAAATGGCAGATCTGAGTACAGATCCAGCTGCACCCCCAAAACTGCCTGATCATCGGGCTCAGCTGGGGACAGAGAGCAGGGATGAAAGCAGCCTGGGGCAAGGAACGATGACTCCTTAACTCTCAGCTTTCAAGTTTGGGTAACTCTGGGCTCATGGTACCCTATAAGACAAGTACCCTCAAGGGAGGTGCCCTTTCCCCAGCCAGCAGAGCTTTGGGTCCCCTTAAGACTCACTTCTCCTGGTCACAGTGGAAGGAGAAGGTGGCTGAATCCCCTCTCCCAGGGGACACATGCTACTCCCTGAGCTCTGAGCCAGGGTTGCTATCTTGGGTAAAGGTTTTCAAAACTCCAGGAGGCCTTGGAGATCCACCACCTCATCATAAGCATGACAATCTCTCAGCAGAGAGATGAGGGAGGATGGCTGCCCCATGATAAAGCAGTACGTTCTTAAATTTCCCACTTAAAGGAAGGAAGGGAGGGAGGGAGAGAGAGAAGGAGAGAGAAAAAAAATGAAAGAGAGAGAGAGGAAGGAAGGAAGGAGGGTAGGAAGGAAGGTAGCCGCATTTGGGGATTGCGTGTGTGTGCGTGTGCGTGCGCGTGCGTGCGTGCGTGCGTGTGTATTTTTTTTTGATGCATTTGTTCTTAGTAGCAGCTGTCACCAAGTAAGCACCTACCATGTGCCAGGCATCGTATTCTGCTTTACACACAGGATCTGATTTAACCATCACAAATCCCTTTAGTAATAGCTACTATTACTATTCCCGTCTTGCAGGTTAGCAAACTGTAGGTCAGAGAAGTTGAATAACTCATCCTAACGTAGAAAGCAAAAAAATAGCATATTCAAAATTTGAACCCTTGGCTGTCTGGCTCCCAAGGGTATACCCATTTCACTAGCTGCTCTGCTGTCCTACCTAGTCCTCCTTCCAGCCTTGCGGCAGATTCTTATCACTGTCCGCCGCAGGACAGATGGAGCCCTGAGCCTCAGTAAAGCTGATGATGTTACTGTCTGTAGAAGCAGGGAGAAGGCAGCCATTGTCTCATCCATTTGTTAAGGGGCAGTGTTGAGCTTAAGAACAGAGGCCCAGGAAGAAGGAAGGAATTCAAATCGAGGCTTGGATTCTCGCTAGCTGGGTGACCTGGGACCGCTACTCACCTGTTTTAGCTTCAACCCCTTAAAATGGGGAGGAATATCTAGTCTGAGGGCAATTGTGAGGAGCGTACAAGATAATGTGTGTGAGCTGTTGAGCACAGGACAAGCGTCATTACCAAATCTCCTCTGCCTCTGGCTCAGAGGTTCACATTTTGTTCAGATGCGCAATAAATTATTCTAGCTAATTAGGCAGACCAGTGCTTCTGAACCTGGTTGATGTCAGAATTACCAACAAAAGTATAAAAGCTTGGGCCCCACCGCAGGAGGGGCCCACTGGCTTCTCTCCCCAAATCAAGGTCTGTATGGCCTGGTAGTGAGTCAGTGACACTCAGTGTCCCATGGAGCCTGTCTTTCCAGAGGCTAGGGAACCCAGGATGGGGCTGGAGAACAGGATGCCAGGGTTTCTGCTCTGGATTTGCCCCCTTGTTACTCACTGGTGGCCCAGGGCCAGTGAGTCTTCAAGCCTCAGTTTGCTCATGGCCCATAGACAGTTGGGGAAATAGGAGTGGCCTGTTTGGACTCTGATTCCTTAGGGCTATATCCCTGGCACTTGACAGCCAGAGAGCAGGGGCGTGGTTACATGAAAAAATCCTGCATAATTGTGCTTTCCCATCACCATCTCACAGTGATAGGAAATAAACTCCAGCATCTACTTTGGCCTGTAATGTCCTCTGTTCTCGGTCCCTAGCCTTTGCTTCACGGTTATGTTATATGCCACCTTGCTTTCTGGCCTTCTTGCTGTTCCCTGAATGCTCCAAGTTTGTTCCCACTTCAGTTTTTACACTTATGTGCATGGCTTGGAATGTTTTTGCAGTGGATGACCACAAGTCTGTTTCCTTCCTTTTATTCAGGGCTCAGCTTACATGTCACCTGCTCAGAGACGAGTTTGCGGATCAGTCACTAAACCTAAAGTATCATCCCAAGCACTGGAACACACCACCCTACAGAATATCGTTGCATTTGAGCATTCACTGTAGCTGTTTTTCCTTTTTTAAATTTACTTAATATGTTGCCTGTTTCCCTTTCAGTAGAATGGAAGCGTCATGAAAGCACATTCTTGGTTGCCTTGTTTCCTGCTGTGTCCCTTGTGCCTGAAAAGCATTCCTTGTATGTTTGTGGAGTAAATAAGCTAATGAAATGACCCCAGCCTGAATTGTGATTTATTTTCTTGGTCAGAGGACACCCCAGATTCTGAGAGGGGGAAGTGACTGTCCCAAAAGCATTCCAGGCCTTTTGTCTTCTTTTTCCAGGCCCTTCCCGTAAAACCTGGCTGACACACAAACTGAGGTGGGGTGAGGCTCCTAGGTGTGATGAAAGCTTGGAGTTGCCCCATGAATGGTGCGGCTAAGACTGATGTGGAGGTGAGAAGGCGGAAAGGCGGAGCACACAAAGGGAGAGGCAGGTTGGGACAGGAGAGCAGGGTGTGCATCTGGCGGCAGGTAGGGGAAAGGGGTGACTTGGCTGTGTGTCAGGAAGTGTTCCCTCCACCCTCCCCTGGGGAGAGCCCTGACCTCAAAGTGGTTTTGTTTGGGGGAAGGAGGTGGTCAGGCAGTTGCTGAGGGAGAACAAAGGTGTGGCCTGGGTGGTCACCATCCACTGAGGTACTAGTGATCACCCAAAAGAATAATCCCACGGTGGCACTTGGCCAAATAGGTGACAGGTGAGCTTCCGCCCGAAACCAGTCCAACTGACAACATATAGCCTCAGACCTGGCAGGAAGGGAAAGAAGAGAAGCCTCAAGGGAATGGAGTAGTCAAGGTAGAATGCTTAGTGATAATAAGATAATAGGTCACATTTATTGAGAGCTTATAATATGCCTGGCACTGTACTAATTGCTTTCTTATATGAGTTTCCTCATTCAATCTTCAAAAAGCTCTCTACAGAGGAGGCCCTATCATTACTGTTATTTCCATTTGAGAGATTTGGAAACTGAGGCTCAGTGAAATTAAATATCTTGTTCAAGGTCACTCAATATGTAGCAAGGTCTGGGGCGCCTGGGTGGCTCAGTCGGTTAAGCGACTGCCTTCAGCTCAGGTCATGATCCCAGGCTCCTGGGATTGAGTCCCACATCGGGCTCCTTGCTCTGCGGGGAGCCTGCTTCTCCCTCTCCAACTCCCCCTGCTTGTGTTCCCTCTCTCGCTGTCTCTCTCTCTCTGTGTCAAATAAATAAATAAAATCTTAAAAAAAATAAGCAAGGTCTGGATTCCAACTTAGATATGTAGTAACCTAGGCCTGGGAAGGGTTGCTAGGAGCAAGTCAAGAGGGCAGACCCCTGCAAAAGTGGGGATGGAGAGAGACAGTGGGATAGCCTGTGTATAAATAGGAGGCCTGTTTTTATCTCTACACATGGGCTGAATCAGGCAAGCAACTCTATTTGGCACAATTTGAGGGCTCTGAATGCCAACCCAGCCCTGTGTCATATAACTCCCTCCCCAGAACGTCTCTGGGAGCTGAAATATCTACTGGGAGAGTCATTTCTTTGGGTCAGGACATTGACAGCAGAAGAGTCCTGTAAAAATACATAGGTTGGAGGAGAAACACATCAATCTCCTGGCACCTGTTGAACATAGCAACCTAGGCTAGCCAGCTGGCTCCCATGGGAGAGGATCTCAGTTTCCACGTTGGGGAAGAAGGTGGGGTTCCAAGACAAGGAATAGTATGAGGCTTGTTGCACAACCACTGTCTCTCCGATCCCAGAAGCCTGGGAATTATAATCCATAGTTCAAAAATCTTAATGAAGACTATGTCCCCTGGGAGAAAGATGGAGGGAAGCCACTCCAGCAGCTGGAAGAATACTAACTTCCTTTGCTTTTGCTGGATTGATACCAAGTGCCTGCAACTGCAACTCTGGTTACTTTGGGCTCATGAAACCTGCTGGCATTCATGTGTCTAATTTTTTTTTATGTGCCTAATTTTTAAATGATATATGAATTAATTATGATTTACTATTTGCTGTGTTGCTAGGCGAAGAAGCGAGTGTTACCCTTCAGAAGGTGACATGGGTGCAGATCCCCGGTGTGGAGCAGGGATGGCTGGAGGGACCAGGCCTGGAACCGGGGAAGGAGCGAGGGGTGTCCAAGGGCAGAGCTCAGCTCAGCAGTCTCAAGGCTGCAGCACGACAAGCGTTTGGGGAAAGGTAGGAACTAGTCCCCGCCACCTGCCGGTCAGCAGCCCTTCCCACAGTCAGGCGGCGGCGACCCTGGCCTGGTCCCAAAATATGTGAGCGCCGCCCCCTACTCCCGCCCCCTTTCCCCGCCGCGCCCGCGGAGTCGGGGGCTGCGGGGGCTGCGCGGCCGGCGCCGGGAGCCGGGCGAGCGGCCCAGCGCGGGAGGGGGGAGGGGGCGGGGGCGGGGCGGGGCTTCGGCGCCTCCCGGAGCCTTATTCCCAGCCGCGCGCCCGGGAGCCTTCAGTCGACCGAGGGACCTGCGGGCGGCGTGCGGCTGGCGGGCCTGACCGAGACGCCAGGGGCTTGGGCGGGCGGGCGGACGGACAGAGTGAGCAGACAGACGCCCAGCGGCCGCCGGCTCCACGCAGGTCCCAGCTAGGCTTGCACCCAGAGGCCGGCAGCAGACCGAAAGCGGCCGAATCTCCTGCGCTCCGCCCGCCCCGGCTTCCGTGCCAGCGCCCGGTGGCCACCGCCTCCGAAGTGATTGCTGCCTCGGCGCCTCCGCCGGGTCCAGGACCATGAAGCTGCTGCCGTCGGTGGTGCTGAAGCTTTTTCTGGCTGCAGGTGATGAGGGCTGACGACGCCCGCGGAGGTCGGGGGTGGGGGTGGGGGGCACAGGGGAAGGTCGCTGCAGCGACCCCAGCGCGGGCCACTTGGTGGGGCCCGTGCTCACTGGGTGCGGGCGGGCGCCAGCACTGGTGCGTGGCGACCGGGGGTCTGGAGAGGGGGTCTGATGCGGCCTCGCCCCTCACCCGCAGCGCTCTCGGCGTTGGTGACTGGCGAGAGCCTGGAGCGGCTTCGGAGAGGGCTGGCAGCTGGAACCGGCAACCTGGACTCTCCCACCGAATCTACGGACCAGCTACTGGCCCCGGAAGGCGGCCGGGGCAGGGAAGTCCTGAACTTAGAAGAGACAGACCTGGACCTTTTAAGAGGTGGGTGTGAGGGCTGCCCATCCTCGACCCCGCGGTGGGCAATTGAAGAATAAGTGGATTGAGGATTCATGCCGTTTGGGCACACTTGCGGGTTGGGCGTATTCGTGGAGGACTTCAAGGAAGAGCTGCTGAGCCTGACAAGCTTACTCGGGGATCCTGAAATGTGGGTCCCACTGTCTTTCTTGCTGTTGAGTCTCACATGTCGAGCTGCTGCCCTTCTGGGTAGTTTAGAGCCTAGGGAGAAGGCAAGGTGTCTGGGGTCTGGTACATTCCCCTGGGGTAAGCTGGAGTAAGGATCAAGGAATGGTTAGGATGCTTTCCGTATTGTTTCTGTATAACAATGGGTGCAAGTCTTAATTCCTCTATCAAATGACCATTATGTATAAAATGACAGATGTGGAGAGCCTAGGAACATAGTAGGTGTGCAGTCTTCTCCATCCACCTGTCTCCAGGTTGGAGAAACAGAGGGGAATGAGGAACTCTTGGTTCCCCAGGTGAGGCCAGCACCTCCTGGGGAGCCTATGAGCGGTGGGCACAGTGTCCCTAGGGAGGTATAATGAAATGCCATGTGTCTACACATCCCACCCAAAGCCTAGAGACTTCTGAGCACCCTGAGTCCCTGAGAGAGACTCTGAGCGCTGAAGGGCCAGGTGGGATCCTCCAACCAGCAGATGTGGCTGTGGCTGAGTACAGGCACAGGGCAGAGTCCAGAGCCTCCAGCAGTGCCCACTTGCCTGCCTCCGGCCACCTGCCGTGATTCTTGAGGGTGGAGCAGGGACTGAGCCCTGGAGCGCCAGAATGACTAATTTGGTTGGAAAGATACCCACCTGTTCTAGCCCCGCCTGCTCTTCAGCCACGTTCCCCCCTCCTTACGCAGAGCTTCCCTTAGGTGCTGTCTCTGCTTCCTATAAATCAAAGGTCTGCTCCCAAGCCGAGCCTGCGCTGCCACCCTTCATCCTCTCCCCGTAGCCTCCTTGGGTCACCCCTGGCCGGAACAACCTGGATTCTCGTAGCCCTCTCCTCCTAGGCTGGGCAGAGCTGGGCTGTGACTCACCCTCCACCCACACGGCTGTTCCTCATACCTCTGCAGACCTGACTCACTGCTCCCTCTCCCTGGCAGGAGCCTTGCTGTCACCCTGTCACTCTCTTCCTCCCCTCTCTGGTTGGCTTGCCTCTCCGGCCACAGTTTCACTACAGCTCTGGTCACTCCGAGCATTGGCCTCACCTGAGTTCTGAAGGGACTTGTGTCTACACCAGAGGAAACGGGACTGTGGGACTACTAGCACCTGCCTTTCTTCCCTTCTCTTGGCTTTGCTGGGTGAAAGCTGTTTTTCAGATCTGGGGATCCTATCATCTAAAACGAATAACCATTACCATTTTTTTTTATTAAAAGATTTTATTTATTTATTTGACAGAGAGAGAGAGAGCACAGGTAGGCAGAGCAGCAGGCAGAGGGAGAGTGAGAAGCAGACTCCCCACTGAGCAAGGAGCCCGATGTGGGACTCGATCCCAGGATCCTGGGATCATGACCCGAGCCAAAGGCAGACGCTTAACGACTGAGCCACCCAGGCGCCCCATAACCATTACCATTTATTAAGTACCTACTGCGTTCTAGGCACTCATTATGCTATTGTGGATTGATTAATCCTGTAACAACCTCTGAGATGGAACTTCTGCTAGCTACTACTTGTTGAGAACCCCAAGGTTCAGAGAGATTAAGCTACTTGCCCAAAATCAGAGGGCTAAAGTTGCAGCACAGGTCTGCTGACTTCAGAGCCCATTCATTGTCTCATTCCTGGTTCAACATCCTGGGTGCTCTAGACTTGTCCAGGGGAAGGGACAGGGGTGCGTGAGCAGTTTGGTATATTGGGAAAGCACTGGATATGGAATCCAGAGACCACATTTCTGACCTCAACCCTGCATGACCTTTACCAAATCACTGCCTTTCGGGACCTCAAGTTTTTTATCTGAAAATGGAAAGCCATGATATTCTTTCAAGTCACTTCCTGCTTAAGGATGCTGGGTCTCCAGTCCAATGTATGATGCTCACCCTAGCACCAGACACATGGCTACAGCCATGAGCAACAGGCATGTTTTTTCTGCTGGGAGCAGGGGAGAGAAGACTGGCGTCAGACCCCTGATGGGCTAATGGGCGTAGCCCACGGTCAGTCCCAGTTGGATGTCTATGTGAGGCTGTTTTTCCCCCCTTTGAAGTGTGGAAAGAATGGGGGGAGTCATCATTGTTCCAGTTCCTTCTGGATAGTTCCTTACTTTCCATCTTTCACCCCCTTGTACACACTATGCTCATCCATCCTAGAGAGCTATAAACAGGAAATTTTGGGGGGTAAATGTAATAGACCTTTGAGAGACGTGGTGAGCTGCTAAGGACACAGAGCCAGGTAAATATTCTGCTTGAAGTCAAAAAAGCAAGGACCTGACCGGGGATGGCCTGCTTGCGGTCCCCAAGCCTGGCTCTGGCCTGGGCTCATGGTACCCTGGTGCTAATGGGTGTGTCAGAGGGGGCCATCTGGATGTGGACACTGTTGTTATTTTAGGAGCCCTCCCCCCGCAAGAAAAACCCTCCAAGTACCTTCTCCAGAAGCAATTTTTATCTCTGACACTGTCTTCCTGCAAGTGGGTCACTGAGTGCAGCATCAGGAAATGAGGTTGATTTAAGGCCAAAATAGCACCAAGTGGGCGTGGGGGAGTAGATGGGGATGGACAGTAGGGTGGGGGGAGGTTGGTAGAACTGCCCAGTCAGCGGCAGTTACTCAACAGAAGCTAGCATTGTTTGAATGGAGCTCTTAAACGGAGTCTGAGAAATGCTTTCCTTGGGACCCCTCTAGCCTCTGTTTCCTCCACTGCTTTCTGGTGGTTCGGCCCAGTCTTCCTTTAGCCCCGGGGAAGCACTGAGCCTGGGGGCCTTCCCGAGTCCTCTGACTTCAGGTGGGATCAAAGAGGACGTATTCCTTCCAAACACGATGCTGTTCTGAGTCTTTCCCCCAGGAGAGTCAAAGACTTAACAGGGTCTTTCTCTCCTGCAGCTGCTTTCTCCTCCAAGCCACAGGCTCTGGCCACACCCGGCAAGGAGGAGCGTGGGAAAAAAAAGAAGAAAGGCAAGGGGTTAGGGAGGAAGAGAGACCCATGTCTTCGGAAATACAAGGACTTCTGCATCCACGGAGAATGCAAATATGTGAAGGAGCTCCGGGCTCCATCCTGCATGTAAGTGTCCCTTCCCTGGGCTGACTCTGCTCAGCACACTCTTTGTCAGTCACGTGGCTGTTCCTCGTTGTCACTGTTCCTTGAATTCATAATTCTACCCAGTTTCTTCTCAATCTTTAGGCGGAAGTTGGGAGGAGGGGAAATATTTTTAGTCAGCGGAAGGGGCTCTCCCCCGCATGGGATGTAATTTCCTGTGGTGTAGGTTTGTGACGCTCTTTTATCCTTGGGGACATTTCCTGCTTGCTCAGACATGAACATGGGGCTAGGAGAGCTGTTACCTGCAGGCAGGTCCTTCAGTCCTACCTCATGCCCTACTCCAGATGGGAGAAGCCGGTAGGACACGTGGCAGAGTAGGCTTCCGGGGTGGAGCAGAACTCCTGGGGCCTCCTTACCCAAGCCCTGCAGGCAGGTATGAGGTGCATTTGGACTCACACCGTGCAAATGTGTGTGCTCAGACATATGTGTGCTCGTATGAGAGCACATTGCGGGTTGATTCAAAGGCATGGCAGGACTAACCAGAAAGGACTCATCATGGAAGCAGGGAGAAGCCCCTTTGTCTCTTCTTCCTCATCCCAGCAAGGGCCAGGACGTGGGGGAACATAGTGGGTATTGGCCTTTGGCCATGGGATTGGGAGAACACTTCCTTTGTGCAAGAGTAACAGGAAATGGAACCCAACCCAGTAGGCTTCAGCCCCTGGTCAGGCAGCACCACCCTTGCCCCGGGTGGAGGGGCCGTGGGCTCCCCAGCTACTCTGCTAGGCCAAGCCCAGCAGACGGCTGCCTGGGCACCCCCTCGGGGATGATGGCACAGCCATGCTCTCTGGCAGGCATAATGTCGCCACTGTGCCTGAGGCCAACACCCACATTCGACCACAAACATCTACTCTCTTCCTCTGGGCACAGGGTCCCTACAGAGAGACAGGCTTTGTGACCTGGGAGACTCTGGACAGGGCCAGGAGACTATTAGGTGGGCGCCTCTCAACCTGTCCAGAAGGCTGGCTGCCTGGCATCTCTTCTACTGTGATTGGTACCGATCCCTTGGCTTTTTATTTATTTATTTATTTATTTTTTAAAGATTTTATTTATTCATTTGAGACACAGAGATACAGAGAGAGAGCATGAGCAGGGGAGAGGCAGAGGGAGAGGGAGAAGCAGGCTCCCCGCTGAGCCGGGAGCCCGATGCGGGGCTCGATCCCAGGACCCTGGGATCATGACCTGAGCTGAAGGCAGATGCTTAACCATCTGAGCCACCCAGGTGCCCCTCCCTTGGCTTTTTAAAGCTTCCTTGTCCTGACTGATCTGACATAGCAAAGCTGCCCTGTACTTGGCAATTGGCAGACAGACCCATCACTCTCTACCATGTCCAAGATCACTTGTGTGTCCTCCCCTATAACATCCCTGTCAGGAGCTTGGTATTAGAGCGAGTTGCTTTAGAGTAACATAGACAGTCCCCATATTATTCTTCCCAAGGTCTTGGGATAGGGTGGGAAATGTTTGTCTTAAATTTGTAAAAGGCCATCTTTGGCACAGGATGGAGGCAGTGACTCCGAGGGTGGTCAAGATGGATCGAGGCCAGGAATCTGTCTGGTCCAGGGCTTTGGTGGATGGACTTCGACTGCGTAGCTGAGAACCTCTGTAAGGGTGCTATCCTGGAGAGCTGGGCCTGACCCACCGGCGAAAGCCGGCAGATAAGGGTGCATAGGGCCAAGGTGGTCCTAGGGATAGTGACGATAACCATGACGATGCCTTCTCTCCTTTGCGCCATAACTTCACAATTAACTTCTAATATGAGCTGAGCCCCGCAGGCGCGGGTTCAGTACCTACCTGGTGCCAACTATTCTAGGGAATGGGGAATTATAGTCCTGTCCTGGGATTCTCAAAAGCCCTAGGCGGGGGTTGGTAGGGCTTGTTATCTCTAGTTGAAAGGTAAGGAAACTAGAGCCAGGAAGTAGGAAGTGATTTGCCTGAGATCAACAGCTAAATAAATGGATGGAAACAGAAAAAGGATTCAGGTGCCTGACTTCCAGTCCAGCATGCTTTTCATGCCCCCAGGCTGTACTGGGTGTTGGCTTGTGTCCTTCTTCCCTATCTGTCCTTACAGAGTTTGAATAGGATTTTATAGAGGACAGCCGTTAGGTTCGAGGTCTCCTAAGGCTTTTCGTAGCATAGCAATCTGATTTGAAGACTTTGTCTCTGCTTCCTAGGCAGATTTGCTAGGGGCTGGATTCTGTGTCCGCTTTGGCTACCTCCTGCCTCTGGCATTTGGAACTTGGGGCAGAAAGCAGCAAGAAGACACAGAGCTCCCGGTGTGGGGAAATGTGATATCTGGTCACCTACATTTGGGGTCCTTTGTTGCTCCTCCTTCCTCTAGACCCAGGAACCGCCAGCCGGAGTGTGTCCAGGCTGCCCTGAGGAGCTTGAGGCTAGCTGGCTTCCTAAACCAGTCCTCCTCAGCCACCATAGCCAGGAAAACCCTTCTGTGTCACCAGCCAAAAGTTGCCCTCAAAGAGCAGTTTCCTGGGGCTCCTGACTGGCTGCTGACCCAGAAACTGGCTGCAAAGTTTCCTGTGGCCGGAGGAAACCTGGAGGCAGTCAGGCTGAGGAGAACTCAGCTGGAAGACAGACAGGCGTGGGGCCTTCCCTTGGCCTCACTGGCCAGATGCTGAGAAGGAACAGCGAGCCCCCTTCTCTTTGGCTCCATCTGACTTCGGTGCCCCATTCCTCAGGGCAGTACCCTCTGGAGTCCTATTATATAATCACTCACACATATGTGGGACTTGGCCTTTTGTTAAGGGCTGTTAAGTGTAGTATCTCATTTGATCTTCAAAGTACTCTCGTGAAATAGGTATTTATTATTCCTGTGTTTTACATGAGTAAACCCAAGCTTGGAAAGGTAAAAGTAACTTGCTCAAGATCACCTGGCTAGAAATAGCAGCAAGACATGAGGTAGGGGTGGAGAAACCCAGTTTGGAAGATGTCTCTGGACCCTAGAGGGTTCTTCCTTCCATTGTAATGCTAATACAAGTTCTGAAATGGGTCACAAACATCAGTAGGAGGAGCATGTTCCAGTTTGGTGGGTTGCTGGCTCTGAGCAAGATACATGATCTTGCCCCCACCCGGGATGCTTGGAATGGACTCATCCACCCTCCTTCCCTGGGGAAGCCAGGAGTCATCTGCAAAGGGAGGGGGAGGTGGGTAATATTAGGATGTTTACATTATTATCCTTTTGACTCAGGGTGGGGGTGGAGGGATTATGTAACTGAATTGCGGGACTCTGAGACCAAGCTTTATTTCTATCATCTGAGTAACTACCTGTGGGGTTTGAGTGATGGCTGGAAGTGAAAAACAGCCTCAGCTTCACTTCCCTTCTCCCACCGCCCCCCCACTCCCCCAGGAGAGCATAGTCTCTGAAGTCATCTAGACTGCTGGGTTGAATCCTGGCTCTACCTCTCACTAGCTGCATAACCTTGGGCGAATTAGCTAAGAACTTAAGCCTCAGTCTCTCCATCTTTGAAATGGGGATAGTAACTCCTACTCCACAGAGATGTTTTTAAGATTAATTGAAATGATTCTTGTAAAGCAATTAGCACAGAGCACTTGGCTCACCGTAAGCCTTTAATGTTTGCTATTTATTATTCAAATTAATAATAATAAGTCAAAGAGCAGGGTTAGACAACCACAGGAACCTATCACTTCATCAGATACGTGTTTCCTGGGGGTAATCTGTGCTGTTCCGAGTGGAAAGAATCATGAATTTGGAATCTGCTTGGACTGGTTTCTACTCTTAGCCTTGCTGCTTCTTAGTTATGCTACTTTTGGTAAATCACACCCTCTGATCGTTAATTTTAGTCTTTCAATCTGTAAAATGGGGCTGTACCTGCCTACCAGATGTTATGAGCCTCAGTTGAGCTAGCAGATAAGGATAGTACCTTATAAACTGTTAACCGCTGTGCATAAGTGATTTTCCAGGGGCTCTCCTGAGACCTTCCTCCATAGCCTGCCAGGATGGGGGTCGTTGTTTTGCCCACCTTGGCCAATGGGTTCATGGAGAGGCTGGGCATGGAGCCGTGTGCCCTGCTGTGTATATACGGGATTGACCCACATTTATCCTACAGTGAGGTGGTTCCCCAAAGCACCCAGGAGGAGCTGAGGCAGGGAGAGGCGCTCGGCACTCAGCAGGGGCGGCCTGGCCCTCCTGCTGCTGCCCGGTCCGGATAGGTCCGCTTCCGGGGTGCCTCTCGGCAAGAAGAAGGGATTCCTTGCTCTGAGGTACCTACCACATGCACAGCCTGCTTCCCAGAGGAGGCATAGCTCCGAATAGAGGGCCGCCAGGTTCTCGGTGCTTCCGTCAGCAAGCTAGTGGCCCAAAGTCCCCAGGCAGATGGTGCCAGTGCGCTTGTGTGTGTGATTGGGGGGCACACTGAGCTCAGAGTCAGATAAACTGAGACCACGCTTCTGCTCTGCTGAGTGACCATGGGGAGGATAGCTCTGCCTTTCTGTAACATGGGGGGCTGCCACCTACATCAAAGGGCCTCTCGGGCACTCAGATACAGGAAGGGACATGAATGTGCTTGTTCAACTGAAAGGGCTTCCCAGTCTTCCTAAGAGCTTCGAGGAAATGCTTTATGTTAGAAGAGGCATTTGCCGTCTGATTGATTTCTTGGGTGTGAAAAGCCGGAGTGTTGTTTCTGACATTTTTCCATGCTCTGGCAAGACAGCTGGGCAAGAAGTTACCTTGGTTTTTTTTGCTTTGTCCTATGATTGAGGAGGCCAGATAGCCCAGGGTTCAGAGGCCAAAAGTTGATGTGAAGCTCTCAAATTGGGCCCTGCACCCAGAGGGAGCTGGGAGTTAAATGAAAGGAACTTGAGAAAAATGACTCCTGGCAAAGGAACAGGACCTATTAATAGGATGAGCCGCGGCTGAGAGGGACTGAGGGCTGGAAGCCGTGGTGGAGAAGGCTGGGTTTATTTCTGGGTCAGAGTTAAGGGGCCTCACCAGAGGGAAGGATACTCGGTCCCCTCAACTCAACCCACCAGCTCATGGACCTAAGTCTTCTGAGGGGCTTAAACAGCATGTCTTAATACACATGTAATAAATCATCCACACATGGAACATATGTAGCTTGGACCTTGAAGTCCTCCCTCACTTTTTCCCCGCCTGGAGCGAGAATCTTGAGCCAGAGAACCAGAGGGAATGGAGAGGGGGGCGAAGGGTGGGGAGGAAAGCCACAGAGCCTTCAGAGCGGCTTCTCAGGAGTCTTCTCCTAGACCCCTTCCAGAAGGATAGCGGAAGGGTGGGGATCAAGGCCAGGGACTGATAGGCTGCGGCTGTGAGGACTGCAATCTGGCTTAGGCAGGAGGACCATTGCCTGTAGAGAGAGGACAGACCACTAACCTCATCTTTGCTTTGTCCCGTCTGGAACCAGCTGCGAGCCCGGTTACCACGGAGAGAGGTGCCATGGGCTGAGCCTCCCAGTGGAAAATCGCTTATATACTTATGACCATACAACCATCCTGGCTGTGGTGGCCGTGGTGCTGTCGTCTGTCTGTCTGCTTGTCATCGCGGGGCTTCTCATGTTTCGGTGAGTATTGGGGCCCCCTGCAGGCTGCTTCTGCAAATCACTCCCATTCCTCCTCCGGCTGGGTCTTCTGCCTGTGATCCTATGAGCCCTTCAGCCTCCCAAATTCCAGGCTAGGAATCTGACCGACATTCCTGAGTCCAGGTTCTCTAGGAACCTAGCTTCTCTGGCCTGACGTGAGTCCAGTGGTCCAGAGCCCAGGGCAAAGATTGCCAGGTCATAGCAGGTCCTGCTTTTCACAGCAGGCCTAGTAACCCACGCATGGGTCTACCTCTTCTCACAGTTCTTTCCCTTTGCTCTGTTCTTTGACGGCATTAGTGTGTGGTTTGATTGACAAAGCATGGCTGGTGTATGGCTATTGGGATATCCTTTCAATTCTGAAGCATCTCACCCTCAGGCCGGGCTTCCAGTCCAGGTTATGTTCTAGACTGGGGGAGACCTACCAAACACTCTGCCCATTTCCAAGCCGTGCAGTTCGTCTGTTGTGAGATCTGGACCAAGTTACCTGTCTCTCTGACGGCTGTCATCTTACAGTGATTGTAATCTGTCTACCTACCTCATAAGGATATTATGAGGATATGTAAACAAGGTCAAAGTTCTCAGCAAATTATAGCCTGCTGTTAGAGACAGGCATTCCTTGGGGCAGTTGGGCCTTTGACCAGAGGTCTGTTGGGCTGCCATACCATCTTGGCTTTTCCAAGTAACAGAGGGAACCATCATGGCAGTGTCCTTTAGAAAGACCTTCTCTGAGACCTGCACCCTATCATATCAGGCAGAGCTTGCTCACAAAACTTGTCTCCTTCAGGTACCATAGGAGAGGAGGTTATGATGTGGAAAGTGAAGAGAAAGTGAAGTTGGGCATGACTACTTCCCACTGAGAGAGACCTGTGCTCAAGGTAATGGTCCATCCTTTGCCCCATGACACCATCACCATCTTCCCTTCAAGGCATTCTGAATTCTTCTCTCGACCTAGGGGCTGGGGGCAGGCTACTATGGAGTCAGGGTCCCATTGCAGAATGGTTTTCAAAAAGGTTTTCAGTGGGCCATCTCCACTAGGGGTGACAGTTGCTAGAGAAACACCTGAGAGAGATGCCTAAGACAACAGCTTCTCCCATCCTTGTCCCCTCTTCTGCCCATTCCCAGATGACCTTCCTACTTCATAAGACTGGACCTGGGAAACTCTTAAGACCGGATCCAGCTTTAAA
Organism: Leptonychotes weddellii; assembly: GCF_054177405.1. NCBI lineage: Eukaryota > Metazoa > Chordata > Mammalia > Carnivora > Phocidae > Leptonychotes > Leptonychotes weddellii. The sequence continues at coordinate 110,466,647 of NC_138375.1, forward strand.
TGCCTTCCTTTTGTGCTTTAGGAATCTGCGGGGCGACTGCTACCTCTGAGAAGGCACAGCTGATCGTAGACTCTGCAGAGGGAAAGAACGTCACAGCTAGTCAGGAAGACTCCTTCGTTCCCAGTTGCTATCTAGATTGGGCCTCCCATAATCTGGTATTTTTGCCAAAATACCAGAGCCTTCAAGTGCCAAACGGAATATGTCAAAATGGGATCTTGGTGAGAAGAAAGCAAAAGTGAGAGACCTTCATGCCCTTCTGATTCCCCTCCTCCAAACCCCACGTATCCTCATAAGTGTGTTTAAACGATTAACTTCTGGATTCAGATGCCAGTTATATTCCATATGCTCCAGGATCTTTGATAAAAAAGAAGAAGGAGAGGAGGAAGGAAAGCTTTGTGGATTGGAAGAAAGTTACAAAGGTTGAGAAGCCATGTACTCAAGTAGCCACCAAGGGATCTGCCATTTGGACCCTCTAGCGCTGGATTTGATGAGCTAACTGTGAAATAAATACCACAAGCCCGAGAACTCTGAATTTTGGGACTTCTACCCAGACGGAAGAATAACAACTATTTTTTGTTTGTTTGTTTGTAAAATGCCTCTTAAATTATATATTTATTTTATTCTATGTATGTTAATTTATTTAGTTTTTAACAATCTAACAATAATATTTCAAGTGCCTAGTCTGTTACTTTGGCGATTTCCTGGCCCTCGACCTTGTATGCCCCACCACCTGGCTCAGTGTCGCACCCCTCTGCCACAACTCTGAGATGGTTCTGTGACCCATCTGTAGTAATCTGTTCTCTGTCCACATTTCTGAAGATCTTTCACAATCACGGTGCCACAGGGGGAGGTCAGTAGAGTCAGGATATAGAAGTTAACTTTGTCAGGTCCACTCTATGAGTTGGACTGCGGTCTTGCCTAGGCGATTTTGTCTATCGTTTGTGTTTTGAAAGCCCACAGTGCTGATGTCCAAGCGTAACAGATATTGGTGTTTGCCTATGTCCTCTCCCTGCGAAATCTCGTAAGAGGTTGGGCTTCCATGCCGGCAGCTTTCCTGGCTCCTCAACCCCCATGGCCCCAGGCCCACAGAGTGGGAACTCCCTCTTCCCTGTGTCATGACATTTCTCTTACTCCCGCCATTCTTCTGGTGCTACTCCATGCAGGGGTCAGTGCAGCAGAGGATAGTCTAGAGAAGGTATCAGCAAAGAAAAAGGCTGAGGAGGAGCAGGAGACATTGGAGCCGACTGTTCTTGTTAACTGATGACCTACCAATTACTACAGAGTTCGGAGGTGAGGAGGGCTTTTGTGGAAACCCACCCACCTCACCGAAAACTAAAAAGGTATGCTATCATGGTCCCTTCTGGAAGTTTCTGGTGCCATTTCTGAACTGTTACAACCTGTATTTCCAAACCTGGTTCATATTTATATTTTGCAACTCAAATAAAGATAACCCTTACTCCACAGACTTCTGTCTGCTTGTTTTATCTGGGAACTGGTTTAACATAGTTCCTAAGCCCTGAGTCGATATTAGGTTCTATGCCAGGCCTTTTTATGGACACTATCTCAATATCCCTGACAACAGTGTGATGGAGCTACTGTCATCATCCCATTTTTCCAGAGGAGAAAGCTGAGGCTCAGAGAGGTTATGTAACTTACCTGAAGATACACAGTTGGTAAGTGACAGAGCTGGGACTGGCAGTCTGACTGCAATTACTTGTCTTAATATTTATATCAGACCACCTCTGAGACACCAGAAAATAAACCTCTCACATAGGAATTTTGGCTGGCTGTAATCAGAAAGACGTCCACCCATTCAGCCAATAGACTCTGGACTCGGGGCCTGGTCCCGCACTATATACCCAATGAGGCATTGCCCCTGGCGGGAACAGGGCACCTTTGACTTCCCTCTCATGCTCCACAACCAATATGTCAGCAAACCTTGTCACTCCTACCTTTGGAATATATGCTGAATGCAGCCACTTCTGATCACTGCCCCTACCATCACCCCGGTCCAATTCACCATCATCTCTGGCTCGAACTCTTCCGACGACTGCCTGTCTCCTTTCTTCCCCCTTGCTCTCGTATAGCCCATTTCTAACACAGTAGCCAGAGCGATCGTGTAAAACGTAATCCAGCTCTTGTCTGCCTTGCAGGCTTTCCCTGACCAACCTACTAGATGACAGCACATTCCTCACCCACCCCGTTCTTCTTACTCTCCCTACATTGCTTTCTTTTCCACCAGACCCCTATCACCACTAACATATTCTTCTTTGTTGATTGTCTAGCTCTTCCTGCTAAAATGTTAGCTGCGTGAAGGTAGGGATGTGTATGTTACTCCAATCCCAGATTGTAGGCATTCGATATTTGTCACATAGATGAATGAATATAAGAAATGACTAAAATCTAGTCAAAGGCCAGCAAGGTATGTGATCCAGTGCTGCCGTGGAAATGTGGTTGGCTTTAAAGAAGGGCCTCTATCGGGGAGGGGGTGGGGGATGACAGGATAAAAGTGGAATTTGGGACAGATCATCTGGCCATGGTGTCCTTGGTAGATTGGAAGCAGAGAGATCCATTGGGAGGTCATTGGACAAGTGCCATTGGACTGCCCTCTCCTCATCCTCTGCTCTTAGAGAGTTGTGATACTCTAAAATTTCTCCAGGAGCCCCCTTATATATACTTTTTTTTGAAAGATTTTATTTATTTGACAGAGAGAGAGAGCACAAGCAGGGGGAGCGACAGAGGGAGCGGGAGAAGCAGGCTCCGCACTGAGCAGGTAGCCCGATGCGGGGCTCGATCCCAGGACCCTAGGATCATGACCTGAGCCGAAGGCAGACGCTTAACCACTGAGCCACCCAGGCACCCCAAAAGGGTACATTCTCTGTGTTTCTATTTATTTAAAATTTTAAAACTGGGGGCTCCTGGGTGGCTCAGGCAGCTAAGCATCCAATTCTTTGCGGCTCAGGTCATGATCTCAGGGTCGCAGGATGGAGCCCAGCCTTGGTTCTGCGCTCCCCACAGAGTCTGCTTGAGATTCTCTCTCTCTCCTTCTCCCTGGGCCCCTCCCTCCCCACTTGTGCACTTTCTCTTTCTCTCTAAAATAAATAAAATCTTTAAAAAGTTCTCTGAAAATAAAATTTTAAAACAGGTAAAACTTATCAAGGGTGAAAGAAATCAGAAAAGAAATCCCTGTTGGGATCAGTAGTGACTGGAAGGGGGCAAAACAGGGTGACTTCCAGTGCACTGATGAACGTTATGTTCCACAGTCTGGGTGCTGGCTACCTGGGAGTATTCACTTTGAGAAAATTCTTCGAGAATGGTTTGTGCATTTCTCTGTATGTATTCAACTACAATGAGAAGATTTTTCAAAACTTGGATCGGGGACTCTTTTGCTATTTGCCTGATATAAAGCTCTATGAAATACCAGTATATGACTTTGGTAATCAGAGAAAACAGAACAGACGTCAGTGAGGTACTTAGAACTCTTCGTGGGTTTCTCTCTCCTGCTCCTATCTTGCACCAGGCTCAGCTTTTCAACACACTTTGTTTCTCCAGCTAATGTTTCCTGCGGCCTCTGGGCTTCCTGCCTTTCAGGGGCTCTCTCCTGACACTGCTGCTGTTGGGAGCCTCCCCCCCACCCCCCACCCCCGGGCCATCTCCTTGGCTGATATAGTGGCTCTGGGAGCCACTTGCCAAGACTGGCTAGTGGTAATCCGGCCTTCCTGTGCGCTGACAAGCACCTACCTCTTCTCCGATGGGCTTCCCCTTTGGCCCCTTTTCCATGCTTTCTTTTATAATGTTCATCGTAATCATTATTAGGCTAATAATCAAATAAATATCTGATAGTCATGGAGTGCTCACTGAGCCGGTCCCCACATTCTACAGGCATCACCTCGGTTGTGTCTCGTGATGACCTAGGAGGTAGGTGCTCTGGCTACCCAAGTTGTGGATGCCTCAGATGAGTGGTAAAGTCCAGATGTTAACTTGAAAACTTAACTCCCAAGCCTTCACTCTAACCACTAAGTTACATTCCCAAATGAGTTCTTCGGGCCAGACTTGTTTTCTCTTCCTCTCGTATTCATCCAGAAAAAACACGCTCATGTGAAAGGGATCTTAGAAAGCAACTCCTTAGAGCCCAAGAGTTTACTCCCCAGGCACCCCCCCACACACACACCATTTACAGATTCATGGGAGAAGATGTGAAGTGCCTTATCAGGGTACAGGGGAAGGTACAGGAGGGCAGGCTGACAGGATCCTGGGTCCACTGTTTATCAGGGAGTGCCCTCATGCCTGATACCTGACCTCTCTGACCTTGTCTCCCCGCCTATAAAAAAGATACTAGGGGCGCCTGGGTGGCTCAGTTGGTTAAGCGACTGCCTTCGGCTCAGGTCGTGATCCTGGGGTCCTGGGATCGAGTCCCGCATCGGGCTCCCTGCTCGGCAGGGAGTCTGCTTCTCCCTCTGACCCTCCCCCTCTCATGCTCTCTCTCTCTCTCATTCTCGCTCTCAAATAAATAAATAAAATCTTAAAAAAAAAAAGATACTAAATATATCCACCTGAGAAGTTGCAAAAATGACACCTGCGAAGAAAGTGCCGCTCAGGGCCAGGCACATGCTAGATACTCAGTAAATATTGGTGATCTTTAGCAACTTGTCCAAGGAACTAATTAGAGGCACACTGGGCATTGAAACCCAGCCTTCCACTTCCCAGTCCACAGTTTTTTTCCTCAGACACAAACAATGCTTCTCAATCGGTGTTTTACATTTTAATGTCAACTGTGGTTTCAAAGGAGCTTTAAAGGGTCTTAATAAATATTTGTGGGTTTAAGAAGTCCGGGAACAGCAACTCTGTCCAAATATATCACTTCAACTTGGCTGGCCTGAAATTCTTCCCTTTGTCAACAATGCCTGAAATTCAAGCTTCCTGTTTGAGAATGCTAATACTTCTGGGAATAGCTAAGCATCAAGAGGCTGGGATTCTTTGTTGGTGTAATTCATTTTAGCTTCATTCATTCAGCAAATATTTGTGGAGGCCTCCCTATCACCTTCCAAATGAAATCCATGCTCTGAAGGAGAGGGCATTTTGATGGAGCGAGAGTGGGGGAAGAAAAGAAAGAGAAGTACTTTGGAATAAGGGCATTCATTCACTCATCCACAAAATTGAGTGAGCACTTACAATGTGCCAAGTATTATTCTTTTTTTTTTTTTTAAAGATTTTATTTATTTATTCATGAGAGACAGAGAGAGAGAAGCAGAGGGAGAAGCAGGCTCCCAAGGAGCAGGGAGCCCGATGTGGGACTCGATCCCAGGACCCTGGGATCATGACCTGAGCCGAAGACAGACGCTTAACCATCTGAGCCACCCAGGTGCCCGCCAAGTATTATTCTTATCACTGGAGAACAGCGGTGAGACTGACACATGGACCAACAATACATGTATAAATAAAGAAATAGGATAACTTCAGGAATTAAGGAACACACACAAAAGGGTGATGTGCTGAAGAGTCACTGGGGGCAGAATTTATATAGGCAGCTCAAGGAAGGTCCCTCTGAGGAGGTAACACCTGAACAGAGACAAGATGAGATCAGGCATATGAAAGCCCTAAGACAAAAATAAGCATAGTTTGTATGAAGGACAGAAAGGGACCCCTGAGCTGCAGCGTAGTCATTGAAAGTTGAAGAGAGAGGCAAGGACCAGATCATGTAGGGCCTTGTAGACCATGGTGAACAATTTGGAAGCCAATGGAGTCTTTTGAACAGAAGAGTGATATGATTTGATTTATGTTTTGCAAATATGACTCTGATATGCACAGAAGGGCTTCTAGGGGGCAAAAGTGGAAGAAGCAAGACCAGTTAGGAGGCCTTTGCAGTCATCCAGGCAAGACATGCTGGTGGCCAGGAATACAGTGGTAGGAGAGGTGGTGGTGAGAAATGGGCAGATTCAGGATATGTTTTGGAGGAATCACCCATAAGACATACTGATGGATGGAATGTGGGCTTTATGAGAAAAAAGGAATCAAAGATCACTTCTTGGATTTTAACCCGAGAAACTGGGTAAACGATGGTTCTATTCATCAAAATGGGAAGGAATACGGGAGGAGTTCATGGGGGCCATATAAATAAACATTCTTTTGTGGACGTATTAAGTCTATATGGCGTGAAGGAGGGCACCAGAGAGAGGGCAATGAGAGGAAGGGGGAGGCAAGGAGGGAAAAAAAAAGAGGCAAAAGTGTAACTAAGAAGGACCTGAAGACAGAAACAAATGAGGGCACCTGACATTTATATGGTGTTTTACACCTCTAAAGTGTACTCCTATTATAGAATATTATTTAATCCTCATAGTGCTCCAGGTAGTATTCTTATCCCCAGTTTCACGATCGAGGGCCCTGAGGCTCAGAGGGGTAGAGTATGTTGCACAAGACTTCTGCCAGCTAATGCAATTTTGCCTCTGACCCCTGCAGGAGGGCCCAGGCTCTTCGCTGACCATGAACTCCTGTCTTGGCCACCATTCTCCAAAAAGAGAAGAGAGGAGAAGGCTCTGTATTCTCCTCCTTGCTGTGATAAGGTGCCCTGGAGGCCAGGCCTCCAGGGAACAGAGCAATAGGCAGTGAAGCTTCATGAAGACCAACCCTAGAGAAAAAAAAAAAAAAAGCTCACCTCATCCAAGAGCAGGAGGAGGAAGTTAGAATTGTCCCATCCATGACAGGTTTCTGGAGCATGAGGCCACCACCAAATTAATATAATTTGGAGGTTGTTGTGGCTTGGATTTTCTTTTTGAACTTTTAAAATTGCACATTTGTTCTTGGTTGCCCCTTGATTGATGGAGAAGAGATCAGGGACCTCTTAGCTCACTACCACCCACACAGCTGTGAAGGAAGTCAGCTGCCCTCTCGCTCTTCAGAGAACATCCCTCCTCCCTCTCTCCATTCTTCCCTCCCAGCATCTTGGCCATTACTAACCAACAGGGCATCTAAGGAAAAGGGCTCCTTTCAGGGCTGGATTGCTGTAGTTAATGGATCATAGCCTGTGTGGGAGGCTTCCCCAAAGACACACGTGGGTGTAGGAACCAGACAGATGGGAGGAATTAAGTCACACTTTTCCCTAACCCTTATTTTCTTGCCTAACCTAGAAGTCACCGGATTGGCTTCCTTTTAATGAGGGACTACTTTTGTTTCTGCCGACCCTAGCTTTTGACAGCAGGCCAGCTTCAATGGGACCATGACAGAAAAAAGAAGCTACCAGTTAGTTCTTCTTTTATGCTCCTAGTGTCTGGGCTAAGGCTGGCCATATAAACCATGACCCAACCCACGGCTCTCTAGGAAGTCTTGACTTCTATTTCTTTGGTGATACTGAGTGGGTTGGGTGGCCCTGAGAAGTGCTAGGCTTGGGAAGGAGGGCCTGATCAGGTCCACTGGGGAGTAAGTATTCTCTTCCGCCCAGTGGCTAGAACTCTGGATCCCGAGACTCCAGGCCTGAGAAGTCTGACCCATGTTCAACCCTGCAGGTACAAACATCCTCTTCCAGGTGTGTGTTTGGGCACCTTCTGGAGAAAGTCTGCCACCCACACTCAGTCCTGGTGTGTTAGTCACTCCTCCTCTGCACATCACAGCACTGGGCCTTGGACAATGCAAGGAAACTCAGTCCTCTTCCCATAGCAGCTTCCGTGTTCCTCTCCCATGGCTTTCATCACCCCACGTATTGTCATTGTGTGCTCACCTGCTTCACCCACTGTGAGCTGTTGGAGCTGTGGAGCGTGTCCTTTTGCAGCTCTGTGTGCCTGCACCCAGTACGTCAGAGGCTCTCACTAAATGTTTGATGCATGCATGAGTGAATGGACAGTGGAATAAATGAATGAATGCATGAATAAATGAATGAGTGAAGGTAGAGTAGAGGTTAAGAGTTTAGACTCTGGGGAGACAAACCATAAGATTATTTTTTTAAGATTTTATTTATTTATTTGACAGACAGAGAGAGAGAGAGAGAGCACAAGCAGGGGGAGTGGCAGAGGGAGAGGGAGAAGCAGACTCCCCGCTGAGCAGGGAGCCCCATAAGGGTCTTGATCCCAGAACTCCGAGATCATGACCTGAGCCAAGGCAGATGCTTAACCGACTGAGCCACCCAGGTGTCCCAAGACTCTTAATCATAAGAAACAAACTGAGGGTTGCTGGAGGGGAGGTGGGTGGGGGGATGGGGTAACTGGGTGATGGACATTAAGGAGGACATGTGATGGAATGAGCACTGGGTGTTATACGCAACTGATGAATCACTGACCTCTACCGCTGAAACTACTAATACGCTATATGTTAATTAATTGAATTTAAATTTAAAAAAATTTAAAAAAGAGTTTAGACTCTGGATCAGACAAAGCTGGGTTCAAACCCTAACCATGCCATTTTCTGGTCATATAATAATCTTGAACAAGTTATTTAACCTTGCAAAGCTTCACTTTTCTTAGGGTTTTTGTGAGTATTTTAATGCATATAAAGCATTTATCACAGTGCCTGGTGTGGAGTAAGTACTCAAGCCATGATAGCTATTAACAAGCTCTGACTTCTAGCCCTCTGCTAGTTTTTATACTTGTGGGTCTTGTGGGTACCTCCTTTTCCAGATTTTTGGCCCAGCCGGGTCCTTGCCAGACTCATGGCTCAGCCTGCAGGATTGTCCCAGTGGGTGCAGGTTGGAGTCAGGCTGGGTAAGCGGTTACAGCCGTGGGCTTTGCTGAGCAGGGGAAACTGTGATAGGGACCTGCCTAAAGCCAGCCAACAGGTCAGCGGCCACCCCCATTGTCTCAGGGCTTCATAGCCGGCGGGTGCCTCAGGAAAACAGGAACAGTGCTGCATTTAAGGTGCCCGGCTGACAGCCCCATCAAATATGTGACCTTTTCCTAGGAGGCCTAGTTTCCATGGTGAGTGGGGCCTCACGCTCTTTCTCAAAAGCCACACTCTGTGGTGCTGGGCCTGCTCTGGAATGTGATGGCAGTGGCCCCAACAGCTGGGTGGGGACATCTGCCCAGGGGCTGCCCCTCCAATATGTCCAGGCTGGGTGAGGGGCTATCAGATGCCCACACCAGCTCTCCAACCTGGAACGAGTTTGCACTGAGGCCCTGACACTACTCGTCCCCCCCCAACCCCCAACCCCCACCCCATACGCACACACTTAATAGTTCATGGCCAACTGGCTGCCAGGCCAGGCAGAAAGAAGGCGACTCTTTCTGTGATCCCCCATGTTAGGCCAAGGCCTTGACCTCCTCCACCTCATCTTGGCAGCCGGAGCCGGGAGAGAGAGCCTTGCCTCCCTGGCCTTGGCAGAGCGTGTGTTGGGGCTCAGCCTCTGCAGCTGCCAGAACAGGAGCTGAATGCCCAGTGCTTCTGCCAAAGCTTGCTAACTTCTTTCTTCTTTCTCCGAGCTATGCAAACGGGGGCCGCTGAGGAATGTGGCGGGACCCTCCCCACCACCCGCCTCCCTCCTCCCTTAGCCTGTGCTCCCCCAAGCTCCCAGGCCGGAGTCACATCAGAAAAATGCAATGGGAGAAAGAAATCCCCCAATGTGTCATGACATTACATTTCCGCCTGGTGCTCAGAAACAAGAAAAGTAGGAGGGGGAGGTGGAAGCAGTTTGGTCATAGCTGGAGCCCTGTGACTACCTCACCTCGCTGCCTCCCTGGGGCAGATCACCTGCTCCCCTGGGGCTCTGTTTCCTCATTAATAAGCCGGGCTAATCACTCTGACTCAGACTGCAGAGAAACTCTGAGAATTAACTGTTTGCTGTCATAAGAGAGCACTGATACTCCTAAGAGGCTGTTGGGAGGGTCTGTACTGCAAGTTTCAGTTGTCAATGATTGAACTAGTTCACTGCTTTCACATGCATTCATGTAACAGACATACAGTGATTCCTACTTTGTTCTAGAAGCTAAAAATGCAAGAGTGAGCAGAACCCAGGCCTTGCCCTCCAGGAGCTTGCACTCTAACAGGGAAGATAGACAATTAAACAGATCACAGTAATCAAGTGTCAAGACAGTTATGATGGGCAGCAGGAGGTGCCAGGTGAGTGAGCCTGCTCCAGGGGTCAAGGGGGCCACTTCCTTGAGGGAGTAAAATTCAAGGTAAGGCAGGATGAGCAGCTGTGGTCCAAGGGAAAAGGGGAGGTTATTAAGAGTATTCTAGGGGCGCCTGGGTGGTTCAGTCCATTAAACGTCTGCCTTTAGCTCAGGTCATGATCCTGGAGTCCTGGGATGGAGACCCTTGTCAGGCTCCCTGCTCAGTGGGGAGCCTGCTCCTCCCTTTCCCTCTGCTGCTCCCCCTGCTTGTGCTCTCTCTCCCTCTGTCAAATAAATAAATAAAATCTTTATTTAAAAAAAAAAAGAGTATTCTTGGGGCGCCTGGGTGACTCAGTCATTAAGCGTCTGCCTTCGGCTCAGGTCATGATCCCAGGGTCCTGGGATCGAGCCCCGCATCGGGCTCCCTGCTTGGCGGGAAGCCTGCTTCTCCCTCTCCCTCTCCCCCTGCTTGTGTTCCCTCTCTCACTGTGGCTCTCTCGGTCAAATACATAAATGAAATCTTAAAAAAAAAAAAAAAAGAGTATTCTAGGCAGAGGTAACAGAACAGAGAGGGAGGATGATGTGAATGAGGAACTGAAATGAGTTTGGTGTGCCAGGAGTGCAGACAGCTGGGTTGGGGTCAGTAGAAGAGATGAAGAGACTGCAGAGGGAGACCAGGCCAGATTATACAGGGACCTTCAAAACTGTGCCAGGGCGTTTGGACTGGTTTCTCGGAGTGATGGGGAGCCAGTGCAGGGGTTTAAGAGGAGTGTAGGTAGGAGGTGGCATGATCAGACCTACTTTTGGGTAGATGCCTCAGGCTGCAGGGTTGGGAACGGGCCAGAAGCGTAGCTGTAGCAGCGCAGGGAGACCAGTTGGTTGGTGGTTGCGACAGTATCCAGGTTGTAGTGTCTGATGGTAGTAGCAGTGGATGAGAAGAGAAGTATATGAATTCAAGAGGTACGCAGGGGATGAGCGAAAGGGAAAGGGAGTTAAAGATGACTGAGGTTCAGGCTTGTACGCCTGAGTGAAAAGTGGCGCCGTCCACTGAGATTGGCCACTCTGGAGAAGGAGGAGCTGGTTGCGAGGTGAAGATAGCAAGCCCAGTTTTGGGCACATCGAGTCTAAGGTAGTGACCACCTTGTCAGGAGAAATGTTCGGTGCACAGTTAGAGAGCCAAGTCTTGAGCCCAGGGATGGGCTCTGGGCTGGAGCGGTGTCATTGGCCCAGAGAGAGCGAGGAACTGTACAGTTATGATAGCGCTAGCTAATCTAGCAGGCAAACTCCCATCCCTAGGGGCCCATCACGGTAGCTTATTTCTCACTCAGGTTAGTCCAAAATGAGTGGCCCTAATGCATGGCAGACGCTATTCCAAGAGGCAGTGCAGGGACCCAGGTCCTTCCATCTTGTGTCTCTGCCATCTTTAACACACAGTTTCCAAGGTCACTGTGATGGAAAAAGAGCATGAAGGATGGTGCATGGGAGAGTCTATCGCTTCCATCCACACTCCACTGGCAAAAGCTCATCACATGGTCATACCTAACTACAAGAAGGGTGGGAAGATGTAATCTAGGTAGGTGTCCGTGAGAAAGAGGAAATGAGTTTGGCAACCAGCTAGCCAGTCTCTGGCACAGGAATGCACAGGAGTGGATAAGATCACTTGGCAAGTCTGGGGCTTTTCCCCATTCATTGGTTCCCATTTTTCCATGCCTACACACACACAGGGTAGACAGAAATGAAGATAAGCCACTGCTTCCCCTCCCTAGACTCATGTTCTTGGAGACCAACGGGGAGGGTAGGCTCCAACCCATTTTGGTCCCTCCTGTAAGTCGGGCACATCTTTGGGCTGAAATGATCCTGTGGGGGTTAGTTATGTTAGCTCTTAAGCTGGCCCCTCCTCTCTCTTCCCTGAGGCTAGCTGCCGTTCTCCCTCACCTCTTTTCCTTCACCTCTATGAGTATTTATGGAGTATCTGCTCTGTGTTGGGTACAATGTTCAGTTCTGGAAATGCAACCGTAAATAAGGCAGAAATCCCTATATTACTTTGTCAATTTGTTTATTGTCTGTCTCTCTCGCTAGAATATTAGCATCATGAACAGGGTCTGTGGCTTATCTTGCTTATCTTGCCTATCACCACGTCCCCAGCTGCCCGAATAATGCCTAGCACATAGTAGGAAGTCTAGAAATAACTGTTGCACAAATACATGGTTGAATGAAGGCCTTCTGGAAAGTATGCTTGGAGGAACAAAGGAGACTCCGTGTGGCTGGAGCCTGGAGAAGGAGGGAGTCTCACCTGCAAGATGAGACAGACTGCATATGGCCCTGAGGGACCTCTTGAATCTCTGTATTCCCTGAGGATTTATCACTCAGCAGCTTCTTTGACCTGCAACCATTGTATTTCAAGTCAATGTTCAAAGAGAGCAGTTTTGTTTTCTGGTTTTTGTGGGGGTTTTTTGTTTTTGTTTTTGTTTTACTTTATTAGTGATTCTCATCTCATTGTCTCGATAATATTTGAACAGGTTGGAATTAAAATTCCTGTCTGCCAGACCCTACTTCCCCTGCAGAGACTTCTCCTTTGTAGGAAAATAGGCACAGAGACTCTTCTTCTTGCTGACAGTGAGTGGGGAAATGAACAACTGCCTTGATGTGTTTGATGTTTTCACAGAAGACCTCATTTAATTTTCACAACAATCCTGGAAGGCTGGCATGATTATCCCCATTTTACAGATGAGAAAACTTGAGTCCTTAAAGAAATGAGAATCTGCAGTAAAGCCCAAGGGAAGAGCATCTCTCTAGAGATTCTGAAGACACTAGTCTTCGCCGGAAAAATAACAACACCTAACCGCTCTGACAGACTGCAAAGTGGAACTTTGAGAACAGAAATGCAAAGGAGCCAGCAGTCCAGTGAGTCAGGTTAGACAAGCAGTCAGTTAGAAAGTGTTCATTAACTTCTGGGTCGCTTAGCACAGCTTGAATGTGGTCTCTGACCTCTAGGAGCTCACAGTCTACTGGGAGAGACAGGCGGACAAGAGAAGTCTAATTTCACCACCACGTGAGAAGTTGCTCCCACAGAGGTGTAAAACGGAAGTTAGGGGAGCACGGAGCATCAGTAGGGTTTACTGTGAGCTCAGTGCTGAGTGGAGGTACGGACGACGTACATGAGCTGGCAGTTTAGATACCGACTCCTTCTCTCTGTTCTTTTAACATCCTTACATTCATTCCACCAACACCTAAGGCGCTGATTATGGGCCAGGTACTAGGGAAAAGGCAACAAACAAATAGACAGAGAACCTGCCCTTCAGCCTGGTACAGGAGGTAGCCAGCTAATAAATAATTACATGGACCCACAAGACTCCAGAAAATATCTAGAGAATGTAAGTGCTAATAGCATGTACCTATGCGAAAAAGAATCGAGAATCAGGGGGTCAGGAGCAGGAAGCTAAGTTTCTTTTCCTGGTATATGAGTTACGTTTTCATTTAATATGTAGTTACTGTATGAATTACTTTTTATTTTATTTATTTATTTTTTTTTTCTTTTTTTTTTTTTAAGATTTTATTTATTTGCGAGAGAGAGAATGAGAGACAGAGAGCATGAGAGGGAGGAGGGTCAGAGGGAGAAGCAGCCTCCCTGCTGAGCAGGGAGCCCGATGCGGGACTCCATCCCGGGACTCTAGGATCATGACCTGAGCCGAAGGCAGTCGCTTAACCAACTGAGCCACCCAGGCGCCCTGAATTACTTTTTTAAAAAAGATTTATTTATTTTGGAGAGAGAGACAGAGAGCATGAGCGGGAGGGACAGAGGGAGAGAGAATCTCGAGAAGACTCCTGGCAGAGCACGGAACCTGGCGTGGGATTCGATCTCATGACCCTGACACCAGGACCTGAGCTGAAACCATGCTTAACTGACTGCACTACCCAGGTGCTCCTGAATTACTTTTTATTTAAGTGAAGTTTAACAATAATCATGTGAATAAATATACTACTAAAAACTGTGATAAATACCATGAAGGAAAAGTGTAAGTTGCTCTGAGAGAGGATAACAGGGGGAACTACTTTAAATGGAGGAGTGGAAGGGTGTTTATGAAAAGGCCATTGAAGCTGAGCCCCACAGGTTTCATTGCAGAGGACTGGGCAGAGTGCAGGTAAGAATGTTCTGGAGAACAGGCGCATAGAAGGCCTAGAAAGAAGAAAATGCATGGTGTGTTCTAGAAACAGAAGAGAAACTAGTGTCATGGAGCTGCTAAAAAAAAAGGGGGGGGGGCGGAAGATCCCTTTATGACCCCAGTGCTCAGTCTATGAAATGAATCCCATACCCATGCCAGACTGAAGATCCTGAGGCCTGGGAGGGTGTCTGATTCGTTCACTGCTAGAACAGAACCCATCATCCTGTAGGCATTTAAATATTTGTTTCATGCATAAATGAACAAAATATGCATAGTATTTTGTTCAGAAACTATACAAATGCCAAGAAATGGTGGATTTGCCCTAATGCTCAACTGCCCTGAGCCCTGGGGATTCACAGTATCTGACAGTCCCTGGAGGGTAGTCAGAGAGACAAAATATGAGCTAAGAGCTGATTTCCCTAGGTGTAAGCGGGGGTCACAATGTGCTATCCCAGAACCTTAGCCTTTTTCTGAATTCCATTATCTCTATGGCTTCTTGAGTCCCAATTCTCCCTTCTTTCCAGGAATTCTAATTTTTCTCTGTCATAAACACCATTTACATCAGAATGGCTTTGAAGTGATAAGTCCTGAGGTAATTTTTTCTTCTTCATTCCAGGAAAGCATTTCCAGTAGTATTTTCCTCTAGAGCTACAGCTGCTAAGCCTGTGAGCTTCTAAAAGATGCAGATTCTTTGCGCCCCAGCACAGATCTGCTGAGTCCGCCGCTCCAGGAGGAGGGGCCCCCATATCAGTGCTTTTAAAGCTTCCTTGGTAATTCTGATGACAAACCACATCTGGAAAAATCACTTTAGTGTGGTGGTCCTTAACGTTTTGAGGGTGATTAAGCCCCTTTGAGATGCTGAGATTATGTTCATCCTGACCCAGAAAAAACACCTCACAGGCGCAACACTTAGTATAAGGATATCCTAGACATCTTAGCGTATTTATGGAGTACCCCCAATTCCCAGAGCATAGTCCGCATCTGAAAGAACACCAGGTTCATCCTGCTTCTCCGGAGCAGAGCCCTGAAGCTTTTTCTATCTCATCTCTGTGCTCTGGGATTGAGGCTTTTTTCGAGATCTGAATGTTTAAGTGCATTTGAGGGTAAGTGGCTACAAAAAGGAGTTCCATATTCCCAAGACAAATGAAGCCTTCTATTTGAAACTCAATAGTCTTGCTGGAATCTACCCAAGAGAGGCCACAGGGTAGAATGGAAGGAACTCTGGAAGGGACTCCAAGACTCCTGAGCTCTAGTCTGAGCTTGGACACCAATTTACTCTGTCCTTGCCAAGTCAATTCTCCTTTGTGAGACTCATTTTCCTCAACTGTGAAGTGAGGTGGTAGACTGGAAGAACTCAAAGATCCCTTCCAGCTCTTTGAGCCTAGGATTCTTTTCAGGAAATTGTATACAGGATCCACTTCAGATGGCAGAGCACAATGGAGATATGTGACAAGTGGATGGATTAATAAGGGTCCCTCAGAGAGTTTGCTTCCTAATTCTATATGGCCTTCTGTCTTCAGATTCCAGTATTCCAGGGTAAGTTCTTTTGCTAGTGACCTCTTAGGTATTCTACTAATCACTGTGGTTAGAAAGGCAAAGACCTGTGAGGTCACAGAGGCTACTCACCCACAGCCAACCACACTTTCCCATCTTCTCAAACCAGGCTGAGGCATTTGACCTTAGCTGAGGGGACAAAAGGAAGTGGTAACTTCCACATCCCTATCCATGGCTACAATTTGCCTTTAATGAAACAGACAGATAGTCTTACTGTCTCTGAGCAACATTTTTTTTTTTTTTTTTTTTTGGTGGGCAGAAAAGTTTATTGAGTGATAGTATAAAGCTCCCAAAGAGGGAGGGGACCCTAGAGGGTTACCAATCTCTGAGCAACATTAGGTCTTAGATTCAGTCCCCTAGGATGGTACTCTCCATGTCGAGTGGATCCAAGGCCTCCAGTGCAAAGCAGGACTCTTTCCTTGAGGTCCCTGACCATCACCATCTGGGAAGAATCATGAAGCCCATTGAAATGGAATTGACCTATTCATTAGGAGAGAGGATTAAAATAGTGGACATCCGTGTTTTGTTTTGTTTTTTCTTTTTGTGACATCCAATACTTTTTCCTTGGATAGTTATACTTTATTCTTTTGTAAAGAAGATACTTTCCACTCACCTTCAGTCCATGTGCTTTTTGGGTGAGGGTGATACCCCTAACCTTCCAGAAATGGCTATATGACCTGTATCTGGTCAATCAGAGCATTCCATATCTCGGGCTATTGTGATTGTTTTAAAGATGGACAATTACCCAAGCTGGTCAGGAAATCCAATCCTGGGACTCTTTCTGGAGCTATGACGGAAAAAGGCATGGACTCTACTGTGGAAGCTAACCTAAAAGTAAGCCTGGATTTCTTGTGGATGTTTATGAGAGTTAGTAACAAGGTGGAGGATGTGGGGCTTCCTATTTCAACTAAGTTTCTTGCTTACTAGGTGCTACACTCACTTATGTTCTTCTAATTTACAAAAGGAAAATATTAAAATTTTTAGCTTCTCATAATGACAAGAAATATTTATTTAAAAACTTTTAGAGGAGGGGGGCTCAGTCGGTTAAGTGTCTGCCTTTGGCTTGGGTCATGATCCCAGGGTCCTGGGATTGAGCCCCGGTTTAGGCTCCCTGTTCAGTGGGGAGCCTGCTTCTCCCTCTCTTGCTCTCCCTGCTTGTGCTCTCTCTCTCTCTCTCTTGTTCTGTCAAATAAATAAATAAATCTTTAAAAAAAAAGACCTTTTGGAGGAGGGGCACCTGGGTGGCTCATTGGTTGAGCGTCTCTTGATTCTGACTCATGTCGTGACCTCAGGGTTATTAGATTGAGCCCCCCATCAGGCTCCGTGCTCAGTGGGGAGTCTGCTTGAGATTCTCTCCCTCTCCCTCTGCCCTCCACCCCCCACCACTCGCACACATGCTCTCTTTCTTTCTCTGAAATAAAAAATACATCTTAAAAAAAAAAACAACTTTGGGAGAGGCTCCTGGGTGGCTTAGTCAGTTAAGCGACCAACCCTTGATCTCAGCTCAGGTCTTGATCTCAGGGTTGTGAGTTCAAGCCCTGCTTTGGGCTCCATGCTGGGTGTGGAGGCTACTTAAAATAAAAACTTTTGGAGCTTCTAAGTGTGGGTGCTCTGGGGTAAAGCATTAGTCACCTCATCTTAGGTAGCTCTGGGGGTGGAAAAACATTCCTCTGTACTGGTACTTTTTGGAACCTATTTATAAAATGCACGCACAGTTTTGTCCAGATTTCGACTCGACCCCATTGTATTCCTCTTCCTGTTCTAAAGGACCATGAACTTTTTCTGCTTGGGGCGAGCCAGTGTGATGGAGCATGGATTCTCCACTAAATTTGATTCCCTGATTTTATTCCTTTTCTATTCTTGGGCAGTTTCCTGATCTTGGACTTCCCCCCTGGCAGGCCCCACACCCTCACTTTCTCTGGTGAGCTGTGGGATAAACACCCCAGATTTTGTTATGCTCTGTTACCCAGCCTCATCTCTTACACAGGTTTAAGTCATCTGGTTGATTGAAAACATTCACTTTCTTTGGACTTTTCATAAACATTGAATCAGATGTGGCAAGGTGCCTGAGAAAAGCCACCACCGGTTCCTGCTTACGACAAGTCACTTCCTCTCCTTGCAGTTTCCAATGACTATTTCATTTGGTAGGCACAGCTAAGGTTCTCCTTCCTCTACGAGAAAGGTCCCTGCTCCAAACCTTACTTTGTCAGCTAGAAGAGCTACCTTAGAGTTTCTTGGCAAATGTGTCCCTTGGGAAGGATCACTTCCCATCTCTGTCCCTGAGGCCTCACAGAACTACCATATAAGCCTCACAAATGCCCCACCCAGTCCCATCCTACTCCTAGGCAGATCTGTTGTGCAGAATTCACTTTCAAAGGTAACAGGGAAGACTTACCCATTCTTGAGGCTATCAGGAGGTAGCCTACTTGGGAAAGAGTTTTAAAAGCCTTCAATTCTTTTTAATTCAATTTAATATTCTCAGAGCTTACCCGCAGGTCAAAGAGTCTCCAGGGTCACAGAACTACTTTTCTAACCACCCTTAGGTTGGATGACTGAGAGGTTGAAGTGAAGGGTTTGGGGACATCCAAGAAAGGATCACAGAGCAAGGGTATATGTGGGACAGAAGTGAAATAAACCAGAAGGTGGTAGGTTTGTAACAGCTGTAATTTCAAAATGCTCATAACAAATAGAATCCTCTAGGCACCATTCTAAATACTCAGTGCATATTTATGTAATCCTCAGGATGACCCTGTTATGTGGGTACTACACTGCATCCTCTCATTTTTCATGTGGGGAAACTGGGCTACAGAGAAGTGAATTAAGTTGCTCAAGGTCCTGTACTTGATACAAGATAGGACTAAGAATTGAATCCAGCTTATTTGGAAAATAAATTATGCATTAATGTATGTATTGTGTGTATGTAATGTAACGTACGTATGTATTCTAGTAACATATTACCCTGAATATCTAGCCCAGTCTCCATGTCCATTGGCATTGTAACT
This sequence comes from Leptonychotes weddellii, assembly GCF_054177405.1. NCBI lineage: Eukaryota > Metazoa > Chordata > Mammalia > Carnivora > Phocidae > Leptonychotes > Leptonychotes weddellii. Next base: position 110,485,397 of record NC_138375.1, read on the forward strand.
TCTCTATTGATATTTACAGTGAAACTACATCATAGTATCAATTATGTGTGAGGAGTGAATTGAGATTAAAACATGCATCTAAGTTTCTAAAAATTTAGTTTTCTATAGCAAAATTGAAGGGAAAATCATTCAGCCTCAAAGGTTCTAGATTATTTTTTATGATTGCAGACCAAAGTAAAACAAGTTGGTTAACAACAACAACAACGGAATTGAATCTAGGCAATCTACTTCGAGAATTTGCTTTTAACCATTATACCACACTGCGTCTCCATAAATCTCTAAAGGTTGGGCTACCAACTATCCTGGCCTGCCCAGGACTGAGGGGTTTCCCAGAACAAAGGACTTTAAGTGCAAAAACTGGTACAGTGTTGGGCCAACCATGAAGGTTGGTCACCCTTATATAGAAATGTTATCAGGGGCGCCTGGGTGGCTCAGTCGTTGGGCGTCTGCCTTCGGCTCAGGTCATGGTCCCGGGGTCCTGGGATCGAGCCCCACATCGGGATCCCTGCCCGTCAGGAAGCCTGCTTCTCCCTCTCCCACTCCCCCTGCTTGTGTTCCCTCTCTCGCTGTGTCTCTCTCTGTCAAATTCATAAATTAAAAAAAAAAATCTTTAAAAAAAGAAATGTTATCAAAGAAGATGTTTCTCTTGTAATCTGATACAAAAGCAGCTGCTATAAAGCAGAGTTGAGAGAGAACTTGCTCAAGACAGGACAGAAATTTTGAAGAGCAGATGAACTTTGGGGCTCTCCTCTTCTTCCACTACCTTAGTTGTGGCCCCTTGACCAGATGTGGATGGCTGCTTCAGTTCTGATCTAGTTTCTCATCTTCTGCCTTCTGGGAATCACTCCACATGAAGTAGCCATGGTAATCTTCTGGAGCATAAATATGACCAGTCACTCCCATGCTTATAACACTCCACTGAACTCAGTGACCAGAGGGCAGATCCTAAGCTCTTGAGCTTGACTTGGAAGGCCCTCTGCCATTGGCCCTCATCGATCTCTCTGGCCCTTTCTTCATGGCTAACAAGCTACTATAGTCCAGCCACTCCAAACAACTCCTATTTCCCTGAAGACACCAGCCTCTCACCTTGGTGTCTTTTTGTAAACTTCTAGAAATATCAGCAATATCCTTTCTCCCTTCTTTGCCAGGAACTTTCTTTTATATATATGTTTATCTATATCTATATTTGATGTTGTACTTTACATCTCTGTGAATTCTTTCTTTTATAACTGCAAGTTTGCACCTCTTAATCCCCTTCACTTTGTTGGCTCATCCCCCTCTCTCCTCCCCAACTTGGCAACCAACCAAGGCTCCAACCAGCAAGACTCCTGGGTTAGGAGGCTCTCCTTTGTGTTTTCCAGCTCCTATGGTCACTTCCTCCACAGCAGAATTTTCATATTCTTTTATAACTCTCTTTTATCTGTGAACCCCACTGTACTATGAACTGCCCTTTATTTATCTGTAGTTTTGCAGTACTCGACGCTTAATAATAGTAACTGTTAATTAGGTGCAACTATATACCAGAAACCTTGCGTGCATTACCTCATTTAATTCACATGATAACTCATAAGTATTATTACCTCTATTTCATAGTTAAAGAGATGGAAGCCCTGAGAAGTTAAGTAATTTTCCTTAGATCATACAGCTAGTAAATATTTTGAAACTGCTAAAGTTCTTCTCCAACTAAATGAACCCTTGGGGGTCTATCTATCTTACAAAGTTGCAAAGATCAAATGAAGTGATGAATAGGATATGGCTAAGTAAGCTGAAAAACTATGATGTCAGAAACTGCTGATTTCCACCCCCCATCTTTGTCTTCTATTTTCCTTTCATAATAATAGAATCCCTGGTGTTTAAGTAGACACATAGCTGCCCATAATAATAGCTGTATTTCCCAACGTCTCCTACAGCCAGGAATGGCCATATGATTCTGTTCGGGCCAACGTGATATGAACAGAACCATACCTACCACTTCTAGGACATTGCTTTAAAGAGAATGAATGAATCTCCTCCTTCCATTCCCCCTTCCTTCTAGCTAGGCCATGGACCTGGTGGTGACGAGTCATCTTGGATCACATGGATGAGATAGAAGGAGCCTGGGAACTCTGGCCTTGTGGAATTCACATACTTACCCTACACTGCATCTGTCTGGATGATTGTGACAGAGATAAATAAGCTTCTCTCTTGTTTCAGCCAATTTGGATCTCTGTTGTAACACCTAAACCTATACTCTAACTAATATAGTCTATTCACAAGGGGGAAGGATTATTCTTATTATTTCTACACAGATGCTTTGAAACTGCATGTAGGCTATATCATAAGAATTAATTTCCTCTTCTCAGTAAAAGACATTACCATTCAACTAGTTGTTCAGGTCAAAAACCTAGAAGGCTTTATTTTCCTCTTAAAACAGCTTTCTTGGGGCGTCTGGGTGGCTCAGATGGTTAAGCATCCGACTTGTGATCTCAGCTCAGGTCATGATCTCAGGGTCATGAGATCAAGCTCGGCATCGGGGCTCCGCGCCCAGCATGGAGTCTGCTTGGGATTCTCTCTCTTCTTCTGGCCTGCCCCCACTAGGGCTCTCTCTCTCTCTCTCTAAAATAAATAAATAAATATTTAAAACAAAACAAAACATCTTTCTTGAGGTATGATTGATACACAATAAACTGAATATGTTAAAGTGTACAATTTGGTAAGTTTCCAGCCAGGAAACTATCTCCGCAATCAAGATAATAAACATATCCATCACCACAAAGGTTACCTAATGCTCCTTTGTAATCCCTTTCTTCTTCTTCCTCCTCTTCCTCTTCTTCTCCTCTTCCTCCTCCTCTTTCTTTCTTCTTCTCCTTCTCCTCCTCCTCCTCCTCCTTCTTCTTGTAATCCCTTTCTTCTAACTCCCCTCATTCCCAGTACTCTCTGGCAACTACTGATCTTCTTTCTGCCATTGCAGATTTGCTAGCATTTTCTAGAATTGCATATACATGGAATTGGATAGTATGTTACTCTTTTTTTGTCTGGCTTCTTCCACTCAGCATACTTATTTGGAGATTAGGAGTGATCTTTGGTTCCTCTCTTTCTTTCATTGGCACCCTCCTGATCTCAATCCATTCCTTCATCAAGTTCAGTAACCTCTACCTGAGTCCATCGACTTCTACCTTTGTCGCTATCATCCTCACCAACACCACCATCATCTCGCTCGTACCACTTTTATTGTCTCCTAACTGGTCTCTTTGTTTCCACTCTTGTTTCTTCCGATCCATTCTCCACCTAGCACCTACAATGATCTCTTTAAAATGGGATCATATCAATCTCTTCAGATCAGATCAGTAACCGGTTTGAATTTATTCAGTGCCTTCCAATCACACTCAGAATAATATTCTACCCTGCCAGTAGCTTGCAAAGGCCTTTCATGGTCTGTGCACCTTGCCACCAACTCTCTGACCAGGGAGTTTGTCTCTTGTTATTGGTATATCCCAAAGGCCTAGATCAGGGTCTAAAAGATGTTCGATAAAGACTTGTTGAATGAATAAATGTTTTGAGTATGTGTAAGTAGAGCTGAGGGATAATCAATCACCTTTTTAAGTTCCACAACTGTGGACTGATTCAACCTTGGAAGGAGTACATCTCCGTACTAGTGAAGCCTTCAGCATGAAGTCTATTCTGTAAAAATAATAGGAGCGACCACATCTTGGTTAGACACTGTGGCAAGTGTCTAAGGACTGTAAACCTTTCAGGACTTTCATAGTCTCTTCCTGCCATTTTAGAAGTTCCACAGAGAGGGGCGCCTGGGTGGCGCAATGGGTTAAGCGTCTGCCTTCAGCTCAGGTCATGATCCCCAGGGTCCTGGGATCAAGCCCCGCCTCCAACCTGGACTAGAGCTCCCTGCTCAGCGGGGAGTCTGCTTCTATCTTCTATCTTGCATAAAATCTTAAAAAAAAAAAAAAAAAGAAGAAGAAGTTGCAGGGCACCTGGGTAGCTCAGTTATTAAGCATCTGCCTTCGGCTAGGGTCATGGTCCCAGGGTCCTGGGATCGAGTCCCGCATCAGGCTCCCTGCTCCGCGGGAAGCCTGCTTCTCCCTCTCCCCCTGCTTGTGTTTCCTCTCTCGCTGTGTCTCTCTCTGTCAAATAAATAATAAATAAAATATATTAAATAAATAAATAAATAAATAAATAAATAAAAATAAATTAAAAAAAATAAGTAAAGGGCGCCTGGGTGGCTCAGTCGTTAAGCGTCTGCCTTCAGCTCGGGTCATGATCCCAGGGTGCTGGGATCGAGCCCCGCATCAGACTCCCTGCTCAGCGGGGAGCCTGCTTCTCCCTCTCCCCCTCCCCCTGCTTGTGTTCCCTCTCTCGCTGTCTCTCTCTCTGTCAAATAAATAAATAAAATCTTAAAAAAAGAAAAGAATTTAAAAAAAGAACTTGCAGAGAAAGAAAAATAATTTATTTTGAAGACCCAAATGAAAGGGAGAAACATACTATAGTGGTTTCCAGTCCATAAATGTATATCACATTCTGCCAACTCTATGCCCAGGGCAAGTGTGATTTTTCTCCAGATTTGCTTGCTCATGTGGTGTCAAGAATTAACACAAAACTGGTCTGGAACCCATGAATCTCTTAGGGCTTTGGTAGAAGTGAATGTGAGGCCATGCTTACAGATGTTTCTACAGCCCAGGACATGCTACACTGAAGACAGATTCTTAGTCAAAAACTCATGAGTCACAGGAGAAATCAACTGTCATAAAAAAGATCAGTGGATGCCCCCAATGAAAGAACTCAGAAGCCACAAATCTCAGGTGATAATACATTGTAAAGAAATTTTTAAATAATTATATTCATGATGTTCTATTAGTCAAGAATATAACATTACTTATCATTATGAAAAAGAAAAGAGCATGTGGATTTGAAAAAGGACCAAATTAAAAAAAAGGAAAAAGAAAAAGGAATAATTTTTTTTCATTTTTTTATGTGGTAAAATACATATAGAATAAAATTCACCATCTTAACCATTTTTAAGTGTACAGTTCAGTGGTACTAAATAAATTTATAATATTCTGCTACCATCACCAACATCCATCTCCTGAAGTCCTTTCATCTTGTAAAACTGAAATTTGTACCGTACTTCTTAAACAATAACTTTCCATTCCTCCCCTTTGCCTCATCTCCTGGCAACCACCATTTTACTTTGTGTCTTTATGATTTTGACTGCTCTACACCCCTCATATAAGTGAAATCATATAGTATTTCTCTTTCTGTGACTGGCTTATTTCACTTAGCATTATGCCCTCAAAGTTCGTCCATGTTGTAGCATGTGTTAGAATTTCATTCCTCTTCGGGGCGCCTGGGTGGCTCAGTTGGTTAAGCGACTGCCTTCGGCTCAGGTCATGATCCTGGAGTCCCGGGATCGAGTCCCACATCAGGCTCCCTGCTCGGCAGGGAGTCTGCTTCTCCCTCTGACCCTCCCCACTCTCATGCTCTCTGTCTCTCATTCTCTCTCTTGCAAATAAATAAAATCTTAAAAAAAAAAAAAGAATTTCATTCCTCTTCAAAGGCTGAATACTATTCCATTGTACATATATGCCACATATTGTTTATCCATTTATCTGTTCACAGACACTTGGGTTGCTTCCACATTTTGGCTTTTGTGAATTTGTTGCTATAAACATAGGTGTGCACATATCTGCTTGAGTACTCACTTAGGATTTTTTTGGGTATACACCTAGAAGTAGGATTGCTAGGTCCTATGGTAACTCTACTTTTAATTTTTTGAGGAACTACTGTACTGTTTTCCAGAGCAGATGCACCATTTTGCATCCCCACCAGCAACACACAGGGTTCCAGTTTCTCCACATCCAGCCAATACTTGTTATTTTCTATATTGTTTTTGTTTTTAGTTAATAGCCATCCTAATGGGTATGCAGTGGTATCTCATTGTTTTGATTTGCTTTTCCCTAATGATTAGTGATGTTGAGGGTCCTTCCATGTGTTCATCTTCCTTGGAGAAATGTCTATTCAAATCTTTGCCCATTTTTAATTGGGTTGTTTGCTTTTCCATTGCTTAATTGTAGCAGTTCTTTATATAACTTGGATACTAATTCCTTACTATGTATCTAATTTGCACATATTTTCTCCCATTCCATGGGTTGCCTTTTCTCTCTTGATAGTGTCCTTTCATGCTTAAAAGTTTTTAATTTTGATGAAGTCCAATTAATCTACTTTTTTTTGTTGTCAGTGCCTTTCCATTTCATGGAAATCATTATTAAATCCAATGTCAGAAAGATTTCTCCAATGCTTTCTTCTAAGAATTTTATAGTTTAGCTCCTACATTTAGGTCTTTTTTTAAATTTATCTGAGAGAGAGTGAGAGAGAGAGCATGAGTGGGGGGGAGGGGTAGAGGGAGAGGGAGAAGAAGGCTTCCCACTGAGCAGGGAGTCCAACGCAGGGCTTGATCCTAGGACCCTGGGATCATAATCTGAGCCAAAGGCAGATGCTTAATGGACTGAGCCATCCAGGTGCCCCTCCTACATTTAGGTCTTTGATCCATTTTGAGTTAATTTTTGTACATGGTGCTTAGTAAGGGTTCAACTTCATCCTTCTGCATGTGGATATCAATTTTTCCTAGTATCTTTTATAGAAAATTATGATAAAAAAAGATATAAAATATGACAGCATATACATAGACACATGGAAGAAGGGGAGGAAAAAAGAGAAAGAATGCATTTGGAGCCTTTCTCTTCTATTTTTGGGGATAGTTTGAAGAGAATAGGTATTAACTTCTTTAAATATTTGGTAAAATTCACCTCTGAATGCATCTGGTCCTGGACTTTTATTTTTTGGTAGTTTTTTTCTTACTGGTTCAACTTTATTCATAGTCATTAGTCTGTTCAGATTTTACATTTCTTTCTGATTCAATTTTGGAAGGCTGTATGTTTTTAGGAATTTATCCATTTCTTATAGATTTGTCCAATTTATTGGCATATAATTTTTCATTGTACTTTCTTTTTTGTTTGTTTTTTGTTTTCTAAATTTAAATTCAGTTGATTAACATATAATGTATTATTAGTTTCAGAGGTAGAGCTCAGTGGTTCATCAGTTTTATATAACACCCAGTGCTCAACTTGAGAAGCAAGGCAGAGGATCACAGGGGAAGGGAGGGAAAAATGAAACAAGATGAAACCAGAGAGGGAGACAAACCATAAGAGACTCTTAATCTCAGGAAACAAACCGAGGGTTGCTGGAGTGGAGGGGGGTGGAGGGATGAGATGGCTGAGTGATGAACATTGGGGAGGGTATGTGCTATGGTGAGTGCTGTGAAATGTGTAAGACTGATGAATCACAGACCTGTACCCCTGAAACAAATAATACATTATATGTTAATAAAAAAAATATTTAAAAAAGGAAAAAAAGAAGAAAAATACCCAGTGCTCATTACATTATGTGCCCTCTTTAATGTCCATCACCCAGTTACCCCATTCCCCAACATCCCATCCCCTCCAGCAACCCTCAGTCTTCTTCCCATGATGAAGAGTCTCTTATGGTTTGCTTCCTCTCTGATTTCATCTTGTTTTATTTTTCCCTCCCTTCCTCTATGTTCCTCTATTTTGTTTCTTAAATTCCATATATGAGTGAAATCATATGATAATTGTCATTCTCTGATTGACTTATTTCGCTTGGCATAATACCTTCTAGTTCCATCCACATTGTTCCAAATGGCAAGATTTCATTTTTTTTTTTTTTAATGGCTGAGTAGTATTCCGTTGGATATATATACCACAACTTCTTTGTTCACTTATCAGTCAGTGGACATCTGGGCTCTTTCCATAGTTTGGCTATTGTGGACATTTCTGCTATAAACATTGGGGTGTAGATGCCCCTTCTGATTAGTACATTTGTATCTTTGGGGTGAATACCCAGTATTGCAATTGCTGGTTTGTAGGGTAGCTCTATTTTCAACTTTTTGAGGAACCTCCATACTGTTTTCCAGAGTGGCTGCACCAGCTTGCATTCCCACCAATGGTGTAAGAGGGATCCCCTTTCTCTGCATCCTCGCCAACATCTGTCGTTTCCTGATTTGTTAATTTTAGCCCTTCTGACCTGTGTGAGGTGATATCTCATTGTGGTTTGATTTGTATTTCCCTGATGCCCAGTGATGTGCAGTATTTTTTCATGTGTCTGTTGGCCATTTGGATGTCTTCTTTGGACAAATGTCTGTTCATGTCTTCTGCCCATTTCTTGATTAGAGTATTTGTTCTTTGGGTGTTGAGTTTGATAAGTGCTTTATAGATTCTGGATACTAGCCCTTTATCTGATAAGACATTTGCAAATATCTTCTCCCATTCTGTTGGTTGTCTTTTGGTTTTGTTGACTGTTTCCTTTGCTGTGCAAAAGCTTTTTATCTTGATGGTCTCAATAGTTCATTTTTGCCTTTGTTTCCCTTGCCTTTGGAGATGTGCCTAGCAAGAAGTTGCTGCAGTCGAGGTCACAGAGGTTGCTGCCTATTCTCCTCTAGGATTTTGATGGATTTCTTTCATCCATTTTGAGACTATTTTTGTGTATGGTGTAAGGAAATGGTCCAGTTTCACTCTTCTGTATGTGGCTATTTTTCATTGTACTTTCTTATTAGCCTTTGTATTTCTGTGGTGTCGGTTGTTACTTCTCTTTTGTTCCTGATTTTATTTATTTGGGTCCTTTCTCTTTTTTTCCTTGATGAGTCTGGCTAAGGGTTTATCAAGTTTGTTTATCTTTTGAAAGAACCAACTCTTGATTTCATTAATTAGTTCTTTTTTATTTTTTTGGTCTCTGTCATTTATTTCTTTTAAAAAATCTATTTATTGGGGCGCCTGGGTGGCTCAGTCATTAGGCGTCTGCCTTCGGCTCAGGTCATGATCCCGGGTTCCTGGGGTTGAGCCCTGCATCGGGCTCCCTGCTCAGCGGGAAGCCTGCTTCTCCCTCTCACACTCCCCCTGCTTGTGTTCCCTCTCTCACTGTCTCTCTCTCTGTCAAATAAATAAATTAAATCTTTTTTAAAAATCTATTTATTATTATTATTATTTTAAAGTAAACTCTACGCCTACCATGGGGCTTGAACTCATGACCCCAAGATCAAGAGTTGCGTGCTGTTCCAACTGAGCCAGCCAGATGCCCCTCTGTCATTTATTTCTGCTCTGACCTAATTATTTCCTTCCTTCTGTTATTTCCTTCCATCTTGGGCTTTCTTTGTTCTTTTTCTAGTTCCTTTAGGTGTAAGGTTAGGTTGTTTATTTGAGTTTTTTCTTATTTCTTTAGTTAGGCTTGTATCATTATGACCTTTCCCCCACTGAATGGTCTTGGCACACTTGGGACAAAAAAAAAAATCGTTTGACTATATATTGAGGGTTTATTTCTGGGCTCTCTGTTTTTTTCTAAGATTGAATGAAGATCAATCTTAGAGATAATGAGAGGGAGAGAGTGAGCGAGAGCACAGGGGGAGAGGCTGCAAGAGAGGGGAGAGGGAATCCTAAGCAGACTCTGAGCTGAGTGTGGAGCCCGACTTGGGGCTCGATGGGGGCTCAATCCCACGACCCTGAGATTACAACCCTGAGATCAGGACCTGAGCTGAAACCAAGAGTTGGACCCTAAATTGACTGAACCACCTAGGCACCCCACTGGGCTCTCTATTGTATTCCATTTGTACATTTGTCTGTCTTTATGCCAGCATCACACTGTTTTGATTACTGTAGTTTTATAATAAAGTTTGAACTCAGGAAGTGTGAATCCTCAGTTTGCTCTGCTTTTTCTAGATTGTTTTGGCTATACAGGGTTCCTTGAGATTTCATATGGATTTCAGGATAGGTTTATCTATTTTTGCAAAAAAAGTCATTGGGACTTTGATAGGGATGGCATTAAATCTATAAATCATTTTGGGTAGGATTGACATTTTAACAATATTAATTAAATCCTCTAATCCATGAACACAGAATGTCTTTCCATTTATTTGTGTATTCTTTAATTTCCATCTGCAACATTTTGTAGTTTTCATTGTACAAATCTTTCACTTCCTTTGTTATGTTCTTTTTTTTTAAGATTTTATTTTTTTATTTGACAGAGAGAGACATAGTGAGAGAGGGAACACAAGCAGGGGGAGTGGGAAAGGGAGAAGCAGGCTTCCTGCGGAGCAGGGAGCCCGATGTGGGGCTCGATCCCAGGACCCTGGGATCATGACCTGAGCCAAAGGCAGACACTTAGTGACTGAGCCACCCAGGCGCCCCTGTTATGTTATTTCTGAGTATGTTATTCTTTCCGATGTTATTGTGAATGCAATTATTTTCTTAATTTCCTTTTCAGATTGCTTATTGTTAGTGGATAGAAATGCAACTGATTTTTGCATGCTGACTTTGTATCCTTATACTTTTTGAGTACATTATTAGCTCTAATAATTTTTGTGTGGAATCGTTAGGATTTTCTAATTATAAGGTTTTATCATCTGTGAACAGGGATAATTTTATTACTTCTTTTCCAATTTGGATGCCTTTTATTTCTTTTCTTGCTTAACTGCATTGGCTAGGACATCCACTACTATGTTGAGTAGAAGTGGAGAAAGTGGGCACCCTTGCCTTGTTCCTTGTCTTACTGGAAAAGCTTTCAGTCTTTTACAAATGAGTATGATGTTCACTATGGGTTTTTTATATGTGGCTTTTATTATGTTAAAGTTGTTTTATTCTATTCCCAGTTTGCTAAGTGTTTTTGTCATGAAAGGGTCAAATAGAATTTTAAGAATTAAAGTTTATAATTATTCAAATAAAAACCCAAGGAATGACTTAAATAGTAAACTAGACATAGTTGAAAAAAGTTAGTAAATTAGTGAGGAAAATTGAATAAATCATTCAGGATTCAGCATGGGGAAATAGTAAGTATAAAATAGAGGCAAAGAGATATGGATGATTCAACATATTTTTAATAGGGGTTCTAATTAGGAATAATGACAAAAAATGGTGGGAAGCCAATATTCCATGAGCTACTGGTTGAACATTTTTCAGAATTAGCATAAAACCTCAGATTAAAGAAGTGTACTATGTCCCAAACAGGAAAAATAAAGAAAACACACACACACACACACACACGTAAAAGGGCAGAACCTAGAACAATGTGAATGTCTTAAAAGACACGAGAGATAAGACAGGTTTCTGGGGCACCTGGGTGGCTCAGACGGTTAAGCGTCTGCCTTCGGCTCAAGTCATGATCCCAGGGTCCCGGGATCCAGCCCGGCCAGCTCCTGGCTCAGTGGGGAGCCTGCTTCTCCCTCTTCTTCTGCCTCTCCCCCTGCTCATGCTCTCTCTCTCTGTATCTCTGTGTCTCAAATGAATAAATAAAATCTTTAAAAAAAAAAAAAGGTTTCTAACAAAATCATGAAAAGCAGCCTGACAGAACTTTTTATCAGTATATGAAAGCCAGAAGACTATGGAAAAATGTCTAATAATTGTCAATCTGTAATTCTATACACAGCTAATCTGTCATTTCAAACTAAGGGTGAAATTAAGACAATTCTACATATACAAAGTGTCTTACTTTCATAAGGCTGCCATAACAAAGTACTATAAACTGCGTAGCTTAGAACAACAGAAATTTATTTTCTCACAGTTTTAGAGGCTAGAAGACCAAAATCAAGATGTTGACATTGTCATTGTCCCTCTAAAAGCTAGAGAGGGTTTCTTGCCTTTTTCAGTTTCTGATAGCCAGAAGGATAACTACAATCTTCACATGGCATTCTTCTGTTTCTTCACATAGTCCTCTTTCTGTGAATGTCTATCTCTAAGTCTAAATTTCCCCTTTTTTATAAGGACACCAGTCATTATTGTGCTACGGTATGTTTGTGTACCCCCAAAATTCATATGTTGAAATCTTAACCCACAAACACGATGGCATTAGCAAGTGGGGCCTTTGGGAAGTGCTTAAGTCTTGAGAATGGAACCCTTACGAATGGGAGTCATGTTCTTATAAAAGAGACCCCACAGAGGTCTTCCACTCTTTCTTGTGAGAACACAGCAAGAGGTCAGAAGTCTGCAACCCAGAATATGGCCCTCATTCAACCATGCTAGCACCCTGATCTTGAACTTCCAGTCTCCAGAACTATGAGAAATAAAAGTTTGCTGTTTATAAGCCATCTAGTCTGTGGTATTTTGTTATAGCAGCCTGAAGGACTAAGACATATTGGATTAGGGCAACCGCAACAACCTTATTTTATTTATTTATTTATTTATTTTTTAAGATTTTATTTATTTATTTTGAGAGAGAGAGCACATGAGAGGGGGGAGGGTCAGAGGGAGAAGCAGACTCCCTGCCGAGCAGGAAGCCCGATGCGGGACTCGATCCCGGGACTCCAGGATCATGACCTGAGCCAAAGGCAGTCGCTTAACCAACTGAGCCACCCAGGAGCCCCGCAACAACCTTATTTTAACTTGATTACCACTGTAAAGACTTGATTTCCAAATAGATGACATTTGGATGTACTTCAACTCATCTTTTTTGGGGGGGACACAATCAAACCTATCATACAAGGCTAAGAGTTTACTCTCCAAGACTCTTCCTGAAAGAATCTACTAAAAGACTTACTTCATCAACAAGGAAATTAAACTCAGGAGGAAGGAGTGGTATGCAAAAAGGAACAATGGCCAGAAAAATTGAGAGAAGATTCTTTCTTAAGGTCCCACTGCTTTTAAGTAGTGCAGGCAGTATTTGAACCCAGGTTGTCTGACACCTTAGCCTATGCTTCTAACTTTGACATTACATACGCCTCTATGAGGAGTGTTTTAAAATCCCATGAGGTAATGTACAGGTAAGTGTCTGAGACTTTCTTTGAATTTTAATTTTTAGTCATTATTAATTAACTATCTATAACGAAGTTCTAAGAAGGTCCCAGAATAGAATTAGGCCTTTCTTTTCTTTACCAGATTAGAGAAAAATGGCTAGTTTTCTTCTGTAGAATTTATTCTTACTGAGTGTTTATTTTGTATTTCTTCTTTGTGAGGCACTGTAATCAGTGTTTTGGGTATAAGTGGGAGAACCATTATTCCATAGTTCTTGATTTCAAGGAGCTTAGAGTTTAATAAGAATTTTTTTTTTTGGTAGGAGATCCTGGGTGGCTCAGTTGATTAAGCATCTGCCTTTGGCTCAGGTCTTGATCCCAGGGTCCTGGGACAGAGTTCCACATAGGGCTCCTTCCTCAGCAAGTAGTCTGCTTCTTCCTCTGCCTGCCAATCCCCCTGCTTGTGCTCTCTATCTCTCTCTGAAAAATAAATAAATAATATCTAAAAAAAAAGAAAAAGTTTTCTTTTTTTTAAGGTAGGAAGTATCATGTACCTCAGAAAGGAACAGATGTAGTCTTGAAGAGAGTTCAGAGGAAAGATTATTTTTGGTCTGTGTGATGAATGATACAAAAAGGCAAAAAAAAAAAAAAAAAGATAATGGGAGAGGTGGCCTGCTTCCTAGACCTTGAAAGACAAACATAATAATGCTAACTACATCAACTTAACTATAACTATTGAGTACCTACTGTGAGCATGGTGCTATGCTTGGAGCTTTTCCCAGTCTTATTCCCTAAAATAACTGTATGAGGTCAATATTGTTACTCTCAAATTAAATAAGGACACAAACTCTACTGTCACACAGCTACTGAAGTGGAACCAGACAGACCTAGGCAAGAGCAAACACTGAATCCAGAGCTAGCTGGATCCAAATTCCCTGCCTTTCCCCCTCTCTCCCAAGTTTTTAGAGTCGGTAAAACATCCATTTCTTCCGTTTCTAAAAGTCTAATTACTATTCATCTTCTGGTTGAAATGTAGTCTGGAGGTGGACTTGCATCAGGTCATAAAGGGAGTTTGAGAAAACACAAACTTCCAGGCCCCAATTTCAGATATTTTTAAGTAATTAACTCTGGGATGAGGACCAGAGACTCTATACTATTATTTTTTAAAATATTTATTAGAGAGAGAAAGCATGAGCGCAGGGGGAGGGGCAGAGGGAGAACCCAAAGCAGACGCCCTGCTCAGCGTGGAGCCCAGCGCAGGGCTCAATCTCAAGACCCCAGAGATCACCACCCAAGCAGAAATCAAGAGTCAGGACCTTCAAGCGACTGCACCACCCATACACCCCAGAGAATCTGTATTCTTTCAGCAAATTTATTTGGCTTCTCTTGAGAACCACTGTGTCTAGAAGGTCTTCCAGAAGATTTCAGTAGAAATAAATTCTTTGGAAGAACACTTCTACTAAAACTGCTGGACTTCTCCATACTGGCATGCCTGAGGCTTAGGTTGATTCTTCTACTTCCCCGACAGCACAGGGACTAGTTGAAGTAATGAATGCCTGAAGAAGTTTTGGCCTGATCTACTTACAACTCTAGTCACCAAGCACTAACTAAGCTACTTGTCAAAGCGCTTAAAACCACACTGAGAATCTGCGTGCCAAGCCTGATAAATCACATGGGGAAAACGTAATCTGTATTCGTAACATTTCTAGAAGCCGGGCTAGTCCGACTCGTGCGCAGGCGCAGAAGGAAAGGGACAGTCGAACCGCCAAGGCTTGCCCCTCCTCCATCCTCTTTCTGGCTTTATCGTACTGCGCAGGCGCACTGAGTGAACCAAGATGGCGGCTCCCGTGGATCTGGAGTTGAAGAAGGTAAAAGAGGGTCCTGACCTGCCTCAGGCTTCTCTTTGGGAAGCTAAGGGGATATATCAAATGGTGCTCGAGTCCTGAGGAAGGCAAGAGGCCCCAGGGAACTGGGGAGTGATTTCCCAGAGTCCTGAGGCGGGACCAGGTCTTCTTAGGTTGGCGTGGGGGGCGAGCAACTCTTTCTGGGCAAGAGCCGGTTGGGCTGGTCTGGTTGTCTCGCGGGCCGATAGCTGGCCTGTTCTCTCGTTCCGAGCTCCAGAGCCGTTTCGTTGTGTGGAGGCTTCAGTTCTATAGTAAGGCCTGAAGTAAGCGTTTCAAATTGGAGACCCTTCGGACCGCTTGCCTGAGCTGAGGCATCTGTAATTCTAAATCCTCATTTGCTTTAAAAATTCCCAAGTCCACTCTGTGTTTTTAGGCCACTTACTTGATCCTGTAACGTGAAAGGTCGCAGTATCTACATACAGGTCAGAGTTAGAGAGTCTCATAGCAATGTTAATATCAGAGCTTTAACTCCCAGCCCTACTCCCCTTCCCCTTTTCTTGAAGGACTTGTCAAAAAAAGAAACAGGTCCGTAAAATTTTCCAAATTTAATCTGTATCAGAAGGAATTGGGCTCCTCTCTTCAAACAGTTGCTTATAAATGTGTTTAGTCAAAAGCGTTTTCGCCATCTAAGGGTTGTCAGGGAAAGGATCCTGGACTTCATCTACTTTAAACCTGTACTTTTTCTAGAAAAGGAAACTGAGTTCCAGAAAAGATTTAGTCAAAAGTTGGGACTAGAATCCACTGTTCTTACTTTACTCCACACCTTTTGATTATTTAGGTTCTTCAGAAGAGCAAATTTTGCGTCTTAATATTTCTTCTGGTCAACCTTTGCATATGAAATAGGACAGCTGGGCTAGTTGTTGCTCCTAATAAATGAAGCTGTTTGTTATTACCCGGAGGATATATGTGTATGTAACTTGCTTTTTGTCTTCTTTTGAAACTTGTAAATTTAGTCTTTAACGTGGTGTTCTCTAATGCTGTAATATCTCAGCTTGAACAGTTACCAGCTTCCTTAGCAAAGTGTGTACAGAACAGTCAGGTAATTTTACATGCAAAACAAAATTCATTTTAAGAATTCTTAACGAATTCTAAAAATTTACCTTTTTTTTTCTGTTAAGAGTTCAAATGTAAGTCGGGGTTTAGTGAAAGAGTAAACAGTTGAGTACAGCTGTGAGTAGTCTTAGCTCCCAGTATTTGAATTCGTTAAGAAACCCCTGGGCAATGAATGCAAACTAAGAAAATGATTGGAGACTTAAATTGGGTAGTTTTGAGAGCTAATTAAATTAACTAAAAAAAACTTGTTTAAAGGTTTTATCTTCTAATATCTTTATAAGGTCTTTGTTGTTGTTGGAAACTAATAGGAAGTTTCAGGCACCTCCCTCCCCAAATGAGTCTTTGGAAACCTACTAGTAGGGGAGAACAAAGTCAGAAAAAAGTTTAGTAGCCTTTGCCTTGTATTGTTGCAGTCACAGATGTTATTATTATGGAATAAATTTGACAGCATCTGAAAGTCATTCCAGGCACTTAAACAAGAGTATCCAAGAACTGTGTTTAAGTGTACATGAGGGTCAAATTTGGCTTGGTATGTGGATATGAATATCATGATGCAGTTCTTCTACCAATGCTTTGAATTTTTTTTGTTAGTTTTTTATCTTTATCTCAAAAATATTTGTATTCTGAATATTACTGTAGACAGTAGAATAGAAACATTCCTGAACTAGGGGTCAGAAGAAATGGATTTAAGTGCCTGCCTTACCACCTAATAGTTGTTCAACCCTGTGCAAGCCACTTTTATCTCTTCAACAAATTTAGTTACTTTAACTTGTAAAGAGTGATGATGAAACTGCCATCCCTAACTCATAGGATTATTGAGAAGAGTAAATGAGATACTATATTCTTCAATGTTCTCATATTAATATTCCCTTGTTAGTATTTCAGACAAATGTGAGAAAGTGTTTTGAAATCTAGTCATGTAACACAAATGAAGTGAGTCGTTGTATTTGTGGTTCTTGTTTTGAATCTCTGGATTTCATCCTCTGACTCTTGCATTTATTGTTTTTATTACTGCTTGGATACCTGCTTTTTCATAAGGTTATTTAATGTGCATTTGTTCTGCTTCAAATAGACTGCATCTTCTGAGGACAGGATAAGTTTATTATTTAGTATGGTGGCTTGATTGTTTACAATTATATTGACTTTTACTGATGTTTGTGTTGGTAAATTTAACAGCTTTGTCTCTGGTTAATATGCTTTATTTTAATGTGTTTGGATTTGACTTAAGTGTTTCCTGTAAAATGTTTAACCCACTAAATCAAGGACTTGTTTTTATTAGGCCTTCACAGAGCTTCAAGCCAAAGTTATTGACACTCAACAGAAGGTGAAGCTTGCAGACATACAGATTGAACAGCTAAACAGAACGAAAAAGCACGCACATCTTACAGATACAGAGATTATGACTTTGGTAGATGAGACTCACATGTATGAAGGTGTAGGAAGAATGTAAGTAAAATATATCCTTAAGGGGGTTATTGTGGGAGAGTTTTTGTCTAGAGTTTGTTCATTTTAAAACTTGGGTTAAAGTATCATAGTAGTTTTGAGGATCATCGCGTCAAAAAAAATGCTAACTGAACCCCAGAGAGATGTGTTTAATATTAGACTTTGAAGTACATTTCTTAAATATTTTCCTGTTCTTCTCTCTATGATCAGGTAGGTACTTAAGTGTATAACTTCAATGACAAAAATATGATTTGTCATGAAAAGATGTTTATAGTAATTTTGTGTGTGAAGATTTATTTAAGTAGTTGTAGTTTTAACTTTCCCTATGCTACCTGATTTATTAGGAATCATACAAATCCTAGGTCTTTTAGATGTTTGTCCAGTTTTGTAAAATAAAAATAGATTCATTTATCATTTAAATAAACTCATCCTATCATACGTGAGAAATCAAGTAAACCAATTTGCCCTTTGTTCTAATTGTTATATTATTAACCACCCACACTGCACTTTTCTTCTTTTAAGAAATACATTACCCTTGTGAGGGAGAATAGATCTGCTTCGCCTTCTCTAAGCAGTAAATAAGGAATGGAAAAGCCCTTAACTACAGGTCACATTCCATTACAATGAGCTAAAAGGAGAAGACTGATTTTTTTTTTTTTTAAGTGGGGGAGGTACAAGAGGAGGGTTTTTCTGGAATTTGGTCTTTGAATATTATTTAGTAAGTGGACCGTTACTTCAAGTTTGGAGATCTTTTAGTTGAGTGGAATTTGACCTCGGTCTTAGGATGACTTGTTTTGTGATTGATTTGAAGGAAGCGTAACATGTGTAACATTTAGTAATGGCTTTGGAATGACATCATGAGAAGTGGGCCCTGCTCATGACTAGCTACTCCATTTCTTTCTGGAAAAGAGATTATGATAAACATGTGATTTGCTTTCTCAGAATAAACAATATATCACAAATAAATTTTATCTCTGTAGTTCATATTTTTCATTTTAGCTTATTTTTAGAGGAAGAGAATCCCACTTTGAGGGTTTGCTTACTGGGACATGAAAGAATTGGAATGATAACAAAATAGAAACCTTGAATATCTGTCTGTGTAGTATGAGGTGCATTGTTGGCATTCACTGCAGGGTAGTTTTATCCTTAATGTGAATATCCTTAGGTATTAAAACAGTAATGTTAGCTTTCCTAACATGTTTGTAACATGTTGCACCTGGATTTCATGTCACAGCATTAGCTTTTGCAACAGTTAAAGAATCTCTTTTTCCAAAAATAGAAAAACTCTTGACTGTCTTTGGCCTTTTGAGCTATAATGAAGTTTTTAGTTTTAATCAGAATAATTTAATTTATTAAACATAGTGCATAAGTGGGGTAGTTGCCTTTTTTGCATACTGCCCTAAGTGCTACAAATAGGTTGTATTCCATGCGAAGAAGTATAGAATTAAAAGGCTAGGATATGATTTAGTTAATGTACAACAGTAGTAGTATTTCCCGAAGATTTATTTCATGTATAAGAAATACATAGTTTTTAAGTGTTTGGATAAAGTGAAACCTACATAGTTTCAAACTTTGGTTTTCAATTTGACTTTTACGCTTTCTGCATCCCACTGAGTGCAAATTTGACCCTGCATTGTAGGGGCATGTAAGGTGAACAGCGTTTGTTGTTTGGCTAGAGTATTAGTGCCCTCAGGAAGAAAAGACTTGCTGAGGATTAGTCTGGTCATGAGGATGTTCTCCTTGATGCTAAACCTGAAATAACTATTTCTGAATTTATAGTCTTGAGTAATCTTGAGTATCATTGTGATTCACTTTAATTCCAGTCTTTACCTTAATTTGTCTTTTCCTTTTTGAGTATTATTTGGGAATTCTAATTAGAATACTAATTTTTCTCAAGCTGTTGTTTTAAAACCATGAATTATAAAATCCAAAATACTCCATTTTTGTTTTAGAATCTGTGGTAGATTTTTGCCATTGCTGAAATTCAGGCGTCATTGTATCTTGCCTAGATTATTGCAATAGCGTCTTAATTTTCTTTCTGCCTTTATTCTGTCTGTCCAAATGCAGTCTTCGTACTTCTGCCGGAATTGATCACGTCCATATTTTTCATAAAATTCTTTGATCTCTTGCCCATAGGATAAAATCTAAACTTATTAGCCTAGTATTCATGTTCATTCATAATCTGTCCATTATTTTATTTTTTTTTAAAGATTTTATTTATTTATCTGAGAGAGAGAATGAGAGAGAGCATGAGAAGGGGGAGGGTCAGAGGGAGAAGCAGACTCCCTGCTGAGCAGGGAGTCCGATGCGGGACTCGATCCCGGGACTCCAGGATCATGACCTGAGCCGAAGGCAGTGGCTTAACCAGCTGAGCCACCCAGGCGCCCCATAATCTGTCCATTATTAATGTAACTCCCTAGCCTCAAGTCCTGCCACTTTCTATTCCCAGGCTCAGGATAGCACATAAATTTCATGTCATGGACTTAACTTCTTGTATTGATTTTGCGTTATCTGTTGAGAAGGAGTTTGAGTTTCATGTGGACTTTAAACGTGTTTTAATTGATTAGTAATGTCTGTCATGGGTGAAGGTAGAAGAGTAGTAAGCACATGTTCCAGAAATGGTTGTCCCTACTTTTGTCACAGGGCTTTGTCACACATGTTCTTGCTTTTGCTCGTTCTGTCCTTGGCCTGAAGTATCCCCATAGCTCATCTTCTCTGAAGATTTTTCGGTTCTCCCTGGCAGACTTATTCCACGCTTCTTGGGTGATACCAGAGCTTTTGTTCCTGTAGCTAGTACAGCAGAGAAAGAGAGATGATTGACTTCTAAATAGGTCTTTTTTCTCAACTAGATCGTCAGCTCTGTGAGACCATGTACATATTTGTCTTTGTTTCCTCAGTTCTCAACATAATGTCTGACACAAAATAGATGTTAAATGTGTCTTGATTTGGGGCGCCTGGGTGGCTCAGTCGTTAAGCGTCTGCCTTCGGCTCAGGTCATGATCCCAGGGTCCTGGCATCAAGCCCCACAATGGGCTCTCTGCTCAGCAGGAAGCCTGCTTCTCCCTCTCCCACTCCCCCTGCTTGTGTTCCCTCTCTTGCTGTCTCTCTCTCTGTCAAATTAAAAAAAAAAAAAAAATCTTTAAATGTGTCTTGATTTGAAATGAGTATGATTCGTTCTCTTGCCTAAAATAACTGCATTTTCTTTTATTTCTTTAGAAAGAAAATATGTTTGGAAAGTTGGACAATTAAGAATTAGGATTTCTTATTCTGTTTTAGAATATGATTCAACAAAGGTGAAATTGTAAAAGTAATGTATTTTGACTAAGGTCAGAGGAGTTGTTTCTGACCAAAATTATGTCCTTTGATTGGACAGTATTAATTCTTTATGAAATCTACCGAGAAAGTTGACTAATTCTAAATGCCAACCAGTTGCAGAGATGTTCATTCAAAACTGAAAGTATAGAAGAACATAAGCCTTTAGAATTATGCTGAGGACAGTATAATCCTTAAAGAATAAAGGTTATTCTATGCAGAATACTATCAATATAACAGTATCTCTTTTACCTTCCTCATTTTCATATAGGATGGGAATCAGATTTTCCTTTATAGGGTATGTATTTAGTTTAACCAAATCTTGCCAGCCCAGATGTCTTTCAAGTCACAAGTATGGAGAAATTTGGTAGTATTAAATACCTCTTATATATGGCTAATTGTGGTTTTAAACAAGGAAAATCAGGCTATAGGGTAAGAGATGATGAATTGCTATATACTGTAAGCTCTGCATATTCATTGCTCAAACTATATGCCATCCAGTCTCTTGGCGTGTGGCCAGCACATTTTAGTTCTCTTACTTCATATTCTTTGGAGAGGCTGTTATGTAGCCTGATACTACTACCACCAATTTCTAGTTTGGCTACTTAAGCTGTTTGTGAGCTGACCTCACCATACTGCTTTGAGAACTATGATGAAAGTTACAACTGTGGAATGATCTGTCTGAATAGTTTGCAAGTGTTTGTCTTTGCATCTTTCTAGCATGCAAGGAGGGAATAGACATAGTTCGCAAATACTACATGAATGTTTCTTGTATCTTTTTTTTTTTTCCTGAAAAGAACCAGTTTATAATGGTTTATGGGGGTTTTCTTCCCTTTTAGTTTGCACACTAGAAAATAAGAGTATTTTTTAAAAATAAGAATTATATTTGAAAGTGTATGTAAAGGACATTTAACCATGCTGGTATTTGAAAGGACCATCATTAGAATAAATGTCAGACTTACTTTTATGAACACTAGGTATGATCCTGACCCTGATGTCAGGTTTATTATTCTATAATTTTAATGTCCTTTTACTTGAGCATTACATAAACTTCTTTTTTCCAAAAGAGACAAATTAAGCTTTTAATTTTTTTAATATGGGAGGAACTTGAGTAGATCAGCCTTTGAGAAGAATGATTAGTGCCTTTTTAAAACTTGAACCCCACTAAAAATAACTTTGTACCATATTTAAACCAATTTAGAGGTATGCCACCATTCTGTGGGTATTTTTTACATTTAAGGAACTAAGAATGAACAATGGTATAAATCTACCAACTAGATAAGTGTCTAGCAATGCAGAAATTGCTGTTTGGGAGCGGTGTTGCTATTTCTACTTGTTGAAGTAATTTGATGGTTGATCTCTAATGGCTGAAAGATCCAGAAGTATAAAACCTAAGATAAATGTGGCACAGGTAGAAAGTAAAAACAGTAGATGTATTCCTGATAGGTAACAAATTAAGATCAACAACAAAAATCTAAACAGTTGAGCAACTTTCCAATTATTTAGGCTGTAGTAATCTGAATTCTTCATGACAGCTTGTTTGAAATGCCCTTTGTTTAAAATACTATGTTGGTTTTGTTGTTATTTTAATTGTTAGTTTGGATGTTGACCTGTAATTTGAATCGTGACATTTATAAAGCCAAGTTGAAATATTTGCTCTTTCTCTGTTTCATTATGTTAAATATTAATAGAAAGGGACATAGTCATGGTGCAAGTTTTGAAACCATTTTACAATTTCATGTAGCTGTAGAGTTGGTATTCCAGTCAATTTGAGGTAATTTTAAAGCCGACAAAATAGTTGTACTAGATTAGGAAATAAACCACAAATCTTGGTGCAGTAAATATTGTTGATGTTACAGTAAAAATAATTATGTATTGTTCTTACTGGAATCAAGTTTGGATATTTTATTTAGTGCTTGCTATAGAAGAAAAAAGTATACATTACTTTTGTTGTGAGAGCACACTGCAGATATAAATTTATCAGCTCCTTGTATACTACTTTATACTTAGAAAAAATGAAGCAAAGATAACTAAAGAGTTCTTCTTCCCTTTGAAAATTATTTTGTTTTTTAGATTTAATTTAATTTAATTTAATTTTTTAAAGATTATTTATTTGACAGAGACATAGCGAGAGAGGGAACACAAGCAGGGGGAGTGGGAGAGGGAGAAGCAGGCTTCCTGCGGAGCAGGGAGCCCAGTGTGGGGATGTGGGGCTCGATCCCAGGATCCTGGGACCATGACCTGAGCCGAAGGCAGACACTTAACGACTGAGCCACTCAGGCGCCCCTTAGATTTCATTTTAAAGGAAGAGGGGTTCTTGATGTTGAGCTGCTTTTACTAATAGACTGTGACCCACCCTTTTTGTGTTTTTTATACGGAGCCATTTAAAGTCCTGGCTTTCATTGCTCAGAGTTCTAAGGGAAAAAACAACTTCTCTGTTGTGCAGGGAAAAATGACTTCAGTCTTGTTGATGCTGAGTATGTATATGCTGAGTATATGACCCCAGATGGGCACACTCTTCTCTTTCACAGATGTGGTACTCTAGGGAGAGGAGATTTTTGAGTAATATTCTTAATTTCCTTAAGTTGTTAGTGATTTAAAAACTCAGATGTTGATTATAACTGCTGTACGGCTGTGTAGAATGACATCACCGTTTTTGTGCCAGGGGAAGTTAGCAAACATTTGCGTAGCAATTACATAGCTATGTTTCTTCTTCAGAAGATTATTTTTAATAATTCTTTCCCTTCTTCCCCTCCCATGTCCTCCAAATCCAGACTGTCACACTGAAACACAGGAAGTTAGTTTCGAAAATCGTTGTGCTAATTACAAGTTTATTGTAAAGGGAAAAGAAGTCTGTTATACTTACCTTGGGATGTGCAAGCATGCTAAAATAAAATTTTTATTTAATGTGCCCTTACTTATTTTAGGCTCGAACTTGATTTAAAAATGTAAATATAATTGATTCATTTGGTTACTTGGAGGACTTGTCTTTTGCATTTCCTGACATCAAAAGGCCTGACTTTTTTTTCTCTTTAAACTGGCAAAGGATTAAACAAGACCTGCTTTTGTTGCATGAAAGTAGCAATTACTCAGCAATACAAGAGGATACTACAGTGTATCCCAATTGGTGATAAGGATTGATTTAGTAAACTGAGGGAAGGGTGAAAAATACCATTACCTTGTTGTTCCTATCTAAATAAAAATTAAGGTAGCAGTAACCTTGAACTATGTTACTTTGTCATTGGGGAATTGTTTGCTGCAACTGACTGCAGCTGAATTTCTCAGAAATGAAAAACAATCAGTTTTAAGCTTTACCAAGAATTTTCTGATTTTAGCTGCCACTTATCTCATAATGGCAAATTTAGGAACAACTTGCTATCTAATCTGTTTGAGAGAGGACTGGAATGGTCACGTCAAGGAACATAATCTGCTTAATGAAACATCCAAAAGGAGCTCAGAAGGAATACTGACCTAGAAGGTGAAAGTCCGTCTACCTGTGTATGTGAACACACACTTGGTAGGGACTTCTTAGTATTCTTTCTTATTCCTTGTATCAGGAATTGCTGTGAGCTACAAATACCTTTTGCCCAGAAGGAATGATTAGGGTTGCAGTTTGTTGCATGCACCATTAGTGCCTGTGGTTTTGTGAAGAATGTATGCTCAGTTTATTTTTAGCATTTAAGTTCGAATAGACATGTCTGAGGGAATGTTCTCTTATTGTCCTGGCCAGGAACTCTCATTGCCATCTCTTGTTTTGAGGAAGGTCAACTACCTTGAAATGGACCAGATTACTTGGAAGACACTGTTCCCTTGGCTTTGAAGAGGACTTGAAATGTTCTCATATCAAATCTGCACATTAGCAAGAGCCCAGTATTAAAAATGTGTCTTTAAATAGATGAGAGCATGACTACCTAAACTGAGCCTTTTACATTGTTTGGCTCAGGGTAAAAAGATTTGAATCACAATATGCATCCTGTATGTGTGTCTGAGTCTTTTGCATTTGTGCCAAAATATATTTATATTCCTCTGACTTTCTACTTTTGTACCAGGAGTCTTCTGTTCTGTTTGTGTCCTTCAGTACTCACTGGATAGTAATTTTTACTCTCCAATGGTTATATTTCATTCGGTGTTACATTTTAACCTTCTAGTAAAATAAATATCACATCTTGGAAAAAGTTGTAGCAAATCTTGATGATTATATGTGGATATGTTTGGGGTTTGATGAAGCTAGAGTAAAAGTGGTAAACATCAGAGGTGATTACTTACCAGAATACTTAGAATACCAAATAGTGACCAAAAATAAACATCATGTTTCAAATAGATTAACATACTACTGCTTTCATTTTAGAAGTAATAGTTTGATTTAAAAATACACAGTGATTTCTAATTAGTACAAATCGAACCTAGCAGTGTGTGGGTTACTTATCTAGAAGGGACATTTACATGGGCCTGGGTTCCTGAAGGGACATTGGTCCTCTAATAATTCCAGTGAATTCTCATTCCTCATCTAATTTGACCTATCAGTAGCATTTATTCCATCTGGTCTTGCTTCCCTTGTTGAAACATTTTCTTCCTTTGGCTTCTAGGATATCACCTCTTGGTTTTCCTTTTCTTTTACTGGCCATTCCTTCTCATTCTCCTTTACTGTTTCTTTTTCTTTACCATTTCCAAATTTTAGATTGCACTTGGGTTCAGTCTTTGGAATTTTTTTTTCTTCTCTTGTCTATACTCAGTCTCTTAGTGATCTCATCTAGGCTTATCTCTTTAAGTGCCTTTTTATATACTGGCAACTCCCAGATTTTTATCTTTAGCTTATACCCCTTCCCTGAACTCCAGACTTGTATATCCACCTGCCTAGTTTATATCTCCATTTGGTAGGCATCTCAGAATTAACTTGACCAAAATAAAATTCTCACTGTTTACAAGTAAACCAGTTCCTCCCTACAGTCTTCTTCAGTTCAGTAGATGGAACTACATCTACATCTCGTAGGCATCCTTGACTCCTCTCTTTTAATCTTCCATTCAGTCCATTAGCAAACACTGTCTTTAAATTTGGTCCAAAATCTGAACATTTCTACTTACCACCACCCTGATCTCAGCTACCATCATATTATTGCAGCTGCTTCCTCTCTGGGCTCCCTGCTTCCATCCTTACCACTTTATAGGTTTTCTCAACTGAGTGCACAGAGTGATCCTTTCAAAACATGTCTGATCACTCTAGTCAAAACCTTCAAATGGTTATCACTGAAAGAGACAAGGGCTTTGCAGTTGCTGATCTCTCTGTCTGGAGCTTCCTTCTTCAAGATGTCTCCCGTACACCTTTCTCTTCCTTGAGGCCTTTGTTAAAAAGGCATTGAGGCCTTTTATAACCATCCTGTTTAAAATTGTGCACATACTTCGACTCCCACTTTCTTGCCTCTTGTACTCTCTTTTTTTGTCTTTATTTTTCTCCATAGCATTTATAACCGTCTGGCATACTATAGAACTAATTATTCATTTTTCTTAAGTAAACTTTATTGAAATATAACATATATGGTAAAATACACTCATTTTTAAGAATACAGTTAGATGAATTTTGACAACTGTAACCATCACTCCAGTCATGATATAGAACATTTTCATCAGAAGTTCCTTCTTCTCCCAAGTCATTTCTTCCCTCCCTGAAGTTCTGCTCTAGGCAATTGATAATCTGACTTGTATCACTGTAGATTAATTTTGCCCATTTTAGAACTTCATATGGAGTGCACATATATGTGTGTGTGTATATATATATATATATATAAAAGAGAGAGAGAGAATCATTATAGAATGTACTCCTTTGTGTGGTTTCTTTCATTAAGCACAATGCTTCTGAGATTTATCAATATTGTGTATATCAGGCTTCCAATGCTGGGCTGCAGTTCCACTTCTTTACTCTTGCCTCTGCCCTCTTTGTGCTTGCCAGCTTTATCTTCCAGTTTGGCTGTAGGAGTTCCAAATATTTCATTCAGATGTGACAACATCTAGAGTTAGAAAGTACCATGTTTTCTATGTCACATTTGTAGGAGCAAAGAAATCTTTCTCAGAAGTCTTTAAAAGGGCCACCTCTCACATTTCATGACAAGAACTTTATCACGTGCTTGGGCTTAAATCTTGGGGGATGGGACTGCCATGATTGGGTAAGACCAATCAAGATTCACCCCAGGATTCAATTCCCTGAGTCACTTGGGGAAGTGGAGGGTCTCCAAACAAAATTTGGGCTCTTCAACGAAGAAGAGGAATGGATATTGGGTAGCCAACCAGTAGTGTCTACTAAAATCGTCAGCAACAGTCTTTACAGTGACCAACAGTTGAGGGCTAGCTACATGAAAACTCTTGGTACTATATGTAAGATGAATTAGGGAGAGTTTAATTAGGGACTACAGAAGGAAGCTATTGAAGTAGTTCAGGAGTGTAATAATAAGGGCATAAGTTAAGGTGGCAGAAGTGGAATGGAAAGGAAAAGGGTCAGTATGAAAGAAAATGATGAGTCAGTGATAAATTGGGAATATAGAGGGTACAAGGAAGGTATTTGCAGGTTTGGGACTTAGGTGAGTGGGCAAGTGGTGGTATCATTGATATGAAATGGGGAAACTGCTTGTAGGGAATGTTGGTATGGGTAGATAAAAGGAGTTTAATTTGGGACATGTTGAGTTTGAGATGTGGAACATACAAGTAGAAATGACAGATGATGCAGAGATAGTGTAGTTGATGGGGGTGATATTATTTTGCGATATTTTGTCGTTGATGGGGGTGATATCATTTAGCCAAGTTGAAGCCTTGAAAATAAATGAGTTCTTGGAGGGACTTTGGGTAGAGGTAGCTTGGTGGATAGCCTTCCATAATGCTTGAAATACTGACCCTGGAAGAGAAAAGGAAGGGGTTGTGTGTTTAAGAATATAGTAGTAGATGAGGGGACACAGTATAGTACTAAGATGTAGCAGCATCCCTCAGAGTTAGATTTGAGCATACTGTGTTCTGCAGATTTCTTCTGCCTAAGGTATGGCAGGTCTAGGTGCTGTATTTCTGCATTATAATCTGAAACTATGCTATTTTGTTGCTCAGATAGTTCCACTTTGGCCATTGGTTCTTTCAGGTTGTCTTCAACTTGTCCCCAACCATTTTTCGTTTGTTTCTTTTAGAGAGAGAGAGAGCGCGCGTGCGTGTGCGTGCACACACACAAGTGCTTTGTTGGGGGAGGGGCAGAGGGCGAGGGGGAGAGAGAATCTTAAGCAGGCTCCACATTTGACGGGATCTCACAAGCCATGAGATCATGACCTTAGCTGAAATCAAGGGTCAGACGCTTAACCGACTGAGACACCCAAGGATTTAAGGATGAGTTGTGGGCGCCTGGGTGGCTCAGTTGGTTGGGCGACTACCTTCGGCTCGGGTCATGGTCCCGGAGTCCTGGGATCGAGTCCCACATCGGGCTCCCGGCTCAGCAGGGAGCCTGCTTCTCCCTCTGACCCTCTCCCCTCTTGTGCTGTTTCTCTCTCTCTCTCTCTCAAATAAATAAATAAATAAAATCTTTAAAAAAAAAAAAGTTTAAGGATGAGTTGTACTCCACTGTGTATATATACCACATTTTTTTTATCCATCCATTAATGGACACAGGTTGCTTCCATGTCCTGGCTATTGTAAAACTAGTGCTACAGTGAGCATGGAGTGCATATCTTTTCAAACTGGTGTTTTCTTTTTCTTTGGACGAATACTTAGAAGTAGAATTGTTGGATCATATGGTAGTTCTATTTTTTATTTTTTGAGGAACCTCCATACTATTTTTTATAGTGTTTGCAACAATTTATATTTCCACCTACTGTGCTCAAGGCTTCCCTTTTCTCCTTGTCCTTGCCAACGCTTGTTATTTCGTGTGTTTTTATAATAGCCATTCTCAAAAATTTGTGGTGACATCTCATTGCGGTTTGATTTACATTTCCCTAATGATTAGTGATGTTGAGTACCTTTTCATGTACATGTTGGCCATCTCTCTGTCTTCTTTGGAAAAATGTGTATTTAGATCCTCTGCCCATTGTTAAATGAGGGTTTTTTATTATGTTGTGAGAGTTCTTTTTTTATGTATTTTGGATATTAGCACCTTATCATATATATGATTTGCAAATACTTCCCAATTCACAAGTTGCCTATTTTCTTTTTTTTTAAAAATTTTTTGTTGTTGTTGTTTGTTTTATTTATTTATTCATGAGAGTCAGAGAGAGAGATAGAGAGAGGCAGCGGCAGAGGGAGAAGCAGGCTCCCCGCCTAGCAGGGAGCCTGATGCGGGACTCGATCCCAGGACGCTGGGATCGTGACCTGAGCCGAAGGCAGACGCTTAACCGTCTGAGCCACCCAGGCGCCCTTCATTTTATTTTCTTGGCTGTGTATAAGCTTTTTGGTTTGATGTAGTCCCCCTTACTTATTTTTGCTTTTGTTGCCCAAGTTTTCTTCTGGGAGTTTGATGGTTCAGGTCTTATGTTCAAGTCTTTAATCCATTTTGAATTGATTTTTTTGTGCATACTGTAAGATAGTGTCACAGTTTCATTCTTTTCATATGGCTATCCAGTTTTCCCAACGCCATTTATTGAAGAGACTGTCATTTCCTCATTGTATATTCTTGGTTCCCTTGCTGTAAATTAATTGATCATATATATGTAGGTTTATATCTGAGCTTTCTATTTTGTTTCATTGATCTATGTCTGCTTTTAGGCTAGTACTATATTTGATTACTATAGCTTTGTAATACAGTTTAAAATCAGGAAGTATGACACCTACAGCTTTGTTCTTTCACAAGATTGCTTTAGATATTTGGGGTCTTTGATGGTTCTGTACAACTTTTAGGATCCTTTGATGCAATTCTGTGAAAAATGCCATCAGAATTTTGATGGGGAATGCATTAAATCTGTAGATTGCTTTGGGTAGTATGGACATTTTAACAATATTTGTTCTTCCAGTCCATGAGCATGGAATATATTTCCATTTGTGTTGTCTTCAGTTTCTTTGATCAGCGTTTTATAGTTTTCAGAGTACAGGTTTTTCATCTCCTTGGTTAAGTTTATTCCTAGGTATTTTATTATTTTTGGTGCAATTATTAATGGGATTGTGTTCTTAACTTCTCTTTCTGCTACTTCATTATTAGTGTATAGATATGCAACGGATTTCTGTGTGTTGATTTTTTGTTTTTGTTTTTTCTTTTTGTACGTTGATTTTGTGACTTGCAGCCTTACCAGAAGTCATTTAACAGTTCTAATAGTTTTTTGATAGAGTCTTTAGGGTTTTCTCTATATAGTATAATGTCATTTGCAGATAGTGAAAGTTTTACTTCTTCCTTACCAATTTGGATGCCTTTTATTTCTTTTTCTTGTCTGATTGCTGTGGCTAGAACTTACAGGACTCTGTTAAATAAAAGTGGTGAGAGTGGACATCCTTGCCTTGTTCCTGATCTTAGGGGGAAAGCTCTCCATTTTTCCACCATTGAATATGATGTTAGCTGTGGGTTTTTCTTATATGGCCTTTATTTTGTTGAGGCATGTTCCCTCTAAACTTACTTTGTTTCAAGGTTTGCATCATGAATGTGTTTTATACTTTGTCAGATGCTTTTTCTGTATCTACTGAATGATCATTTGGTTCTTATCCTTTCTTTTATTGTTAATGTGATGTATCACGATGATTGATTTGCAAATATTGAACCACCCTTGCATCCTGGGAATAAATCCCACTTGATAGCGGTGAATGATTTTTTAAATGAATTGTTGGGTTAGATTTTCTAATATTTTGTTGAGGATTTTTGCATCGATGTTCATGAGAGATCGTGGCCTGTAGTTCTCTTTTTTTTGTAGTGTCTTTATCTAGTTTGGTATCAGGGTAATGCTGCCTCATAGAATGAATTTGGAAGTTTTCTTTCCTTTTCTATTTTTTGGAATAGAGAAGAATAGGTATTAATTCTTCTTTAAATGTTTGGAAGAATTCACCTATGAAGTTGTCTGGTCATGTACTTTTGTTTGTTGGGATTTCTTTATTTTTGATTCAGTTTCAATGCTGGTAATTGGTCTGTTCAAATGTTCTGTTTCTTCCTGATTCAGTTTTGGGAGGTCATATGTTTCTAGGAATTTATCCTTTTCTTCTAGGTTGTCCAATTTGCTGGCATATTATTTTTCATAATATTCTCTTATAATCCTTTGTCTTTCTGTAGAGTCAGTTATTTCTCCTCTTTCATTTCTGATTTTATTTGAGTCTTTTCTCTCTCTCTTTCTCTTATTTATTTATGAGTCTGGCTAAAGGTTTATCGATTTGTTGATCTTTTCAAAGAACCAGCTCCTGGGGCACCTGGCTGTCTCAGTTGGTAGAGCATGTGACTCTTGATCTTGGGATTGTGAGTTTGAGCCCCACATTGGGTGTAGAGATTAGTTAAAAATTATAAAAAATTTGGGCGCCTGGGTGGCTCAGTTGGAAACTGAGGCTTAAGTTTGAACTCATTCTTTTTTCTTTTTTTTTTTTTTTAAGATTTTATTTATTTATTTGACAGAGAGAGAGAGAGATAGCGAGAGCAGGAACAGAAGCAGGGGGAGTGGGAGACGGAGAAGCAGGCTTCCCGTGGAGCAGGGAGCCTGATGTGGGACTCGATCCCAGGACCCTGGGACCATGACCTGAGCCGAAGGCAGACGCTTAACGACTGAGCCACCCAGGCGCCCAAGTTTGAACTCATTCTTTACTATCCACCCTGTGTTTTAGGTATATGGTGTCATAATTTACATCCTTTTATTTTGTGACTCTCTTGACTGATTTTTATAGATAAACCTAATTTTACTGCTTTTGTGGTTCCCATTTTTTTCTACTTATGGTCTTTCCTTTCCATTGAAAGTTCTGTTTAACATTTTTTGTAGGGCTGGTTTAGTGGTGATTAATTCCCTTAACTTTTGTGTGTCCGGGAAACTCCTTATCTTTCCTTTTATTCTGGGAAATTCTTTAGCTCTTTCCTGGATAGAGAAAAACCTGGTTGCAGGTTTTTTCTTTTAGCATTTTGATTATATCATTCCAATCCCTTCTGGCCTGCCATGTTTCTGCTGAAAAAATCAGTTAATAGCCTTATGGCTTTTTTCTTGTTTGTAACTGTTTTCTCTTGAGGATTTCAAAATTTTCTCTTTATCACTACTTTATGACATTTTAATTACCTTCTGTGGACCTCCTTGGGTTGCTTTTGTTGGGGGCTGTCTGTGCCTTCTGCATCTGAATTTCTGTTTCCTTCCCCAGACTGGGCGAAATGTTCAACTATTTCTTCAAATAAATTTTCTGCCCCCTTTTCTCTCTCTTCTGGGATCCCTATAATGTGAATGTTACTATACTTGATAGTGTCACTGAGTTCCCAAAGTCTTTTCAATTATTATTGTTATTTTTTTCTTTCTTGTTCAGCTTGATTGCTTTCTATTACTGTCTTCTAGGTTACTTATTCCTTCTTCTGCTTCCTCTAGGCTACTATTTATTCTGCTGTGTTTTTAATATCGGTTATTGAGTTCTTAATCTCTGGTTCATTTTACATTTTCTTTTTGTTGAGGATCTTAATGAGGTTCTCCACTCTTTTCTCAAATCCAGTGAGTCTTTCTAAACCATTACTTTATTTTTTTAATTTTTTAAAAGATTTTATTTATTTATTTGACAGAGAGAGACACAGCGAGAGAGGGAACACAAGCAGGGGGAGTGGGAGAGGGAGAAGCAGGCTCCCCGCAGAGCAGGGAGCCCGATGCGGGACTCGATCCCAGGACCCTGGGATCATGACCTGAGCTGAAGGCAGTCGCTTAACCAACTGAGCCACCCAGGCGCCCCTCTAAACCATTACTTTAAAATCCTTATCAGGCACATGACTTATCTCCATTTCATTTAGCTCTCTTGCTGTGATATTGTCCTGTTCTTTCATTTGGGGCATATTCCCTTGTCTCCTCACTTTGTTTGACTCTCTCTACTTCTATGTGTTAGGAAAGTCAGCTATTTCTCCTGCTCTTGAAAGTAGTGGCCTGATGAAGAATAGGTCCTGTAGTGCCTTGCAGTGCAGTATTCCCTGCTCACAAGTCCTGGCCCTTCAGGGATGTTTCTTATGTGTGTTGTGTGTGCCCTGCTGTTGTGGCTGATCTGTGTTTGCCTTCAGTCTAGTCGTCTTTAATGGTTCTCTTTGCCTGTTTTGGGCAGGGTTTGGCCCCCATGTTGTTAGTGGGCCAGTCTGGGTCCACCTTGTGCTTGAGTTGAGTCAGACCAGGTTTTTGCCAGAGATGCAGTAGAACTGAACTTCAGGGTGCTCTCCCTGTATTGTGCCCTGAGAAACTTTTGTTGTTGGAAAGGGCCTGCAGTCAGATCCAGTGTGTGCCTCCAGTTGGGCCTGTAGTTGGAGTGGTGTGGGGGGTTATCTTCCCTTCTCCCTGGGACAGGAGTCACTTTGGAGTGGTGCTAGCCCCTCTTGGGACTGCTTGCACACTACCAGGCTTGTGACACTGCTTTGGACGGGCTCTGAACAAGGGCATATTGGAGGGAACACGTTAGCAGCAGAATATGAGAATGGGGCTCGTGGTGCCAGCATGGTCTGTGCTGGTCTGCTGCAGGAGGGGACGTGCAGCCTCCTGGGAACACTATTGCTGAGGCCTGCCAGGTTGGAGGGGGCAGAACTGCAGAGGTGCTTGTGGACAGGGATGCTGTTAGCAAGCAAGATGGAGAGTGTAGGTCCTGTGCTGGTTCCCACAGGTATATCTAGGCTGTAGGGTGGGGAAGAGAAATGGTACTTGCCAGCTCTTTGGTTCTTGGGGAAGTCTCCCAAAGATCTCAACCCTTCCTGTACAGACTGAGGTTAGTCAATAAATCTCCTTCCCATATACCCCAGGCATTTTTCAAACTGCTGCTTCTGTGCTGTTTCTCAGCAGGAATGTTTCTTGTCCTCTCTCTCTCTCTCTCTCACTCTTTTTAAAGATTTATTTATTTATTTTTATTTTTTTTTCACATTTTAATTTATTTTTTTATTCTTATGTTAATCCCCATACATTACATCATTAGTTTTAGATGAAGTGTTCCATGATTCATTGTTTGTGCATAACACCCAGTGCTCCATGCAGAATGTGC
>NC_138375.1:110519496-110542870 GCF_054177405.1 Leptonychotes weddellii
CAGTGTCTATCACCCAGTCACCCCATCCCTCCCACCCCACCCCCCACTCCAGCAACCCTCAGTTTGTTTCCTACAATTAAGAATTCCTCATATCAGTGAGATCATATGATACATGTCTTTCTCTAAAGATTTATTTATTTGAGAGAGAGAGTGAGAGCATGCATGCATACATGCCGGGGGAGGGGCAGAGGGAGAGAATCTTCAAGCACACTCCCCACTGAGTGTGGAGCCTGATGCAGGGCTTGAGCTCATGACCCGAGCTGAAATCAAGAGTCTGACGCTCAACTGACTGAGCCACCCAGGTGCCCCTGTTGTGCTCTCTGTTTAAGGGCAGGGACTCCACCCTCCCCACTCTCCTAGAGCAGAGCCTCCTGATGATTAAAATCCCAGGTGTTAAGCCCTACTGATTGTTAGGCCCCTCTGTTTTCCAAGCCAAATGTTATGGGGGATTTGTCTTCCCCATGTGGGTCCCTTGTGCCTGGGCTGCCTGGGTTGGGGGTCTGGTCATCTCCCCTCTCTGCGTGTGCCAGTCGCTCCCTCCCACGGACAGTCCTTGGGGTCCGTTTGGCTTTCCACCCTTCCTATCCTCTTTGATGTGGCCCCTTCTCTACATTTAGATGTGGAGAATCTGTTCTACCAGTCTTCAGGTTGTTTTCTGGGTTTTTTACGCTGATATGAGTGTTATCTAGTTGTTCTGTGGGATTAAGTGAGTTTAGGATTCCCCTATTCCACCATCTTCCCCTGAAGTCTCCCCAACCCCCCCTCTTGTTGGGGATTTTTGCATCTTTGTTCATCAGGGATATTGGCCCATAATTTTCTTTTCTTTTGGTGTCTTTATCTGGTTTTAGTTATTAGGGTAATGCTGGCCCTCTAAAATGAATATGAGAGTGTTCCCTCCTATTTTTTTTGGAAGAGTTGAGAAGGGTTGATATTAATTCTTCTTTGAATGTTTGGTAGAATTCATCAGTGAAGTCATCTGGTTCTGGACTTTAACTTGTTGGGAGATTTTTGATGACTGTTTCTGTCTCCTGTAGTAATTGGTCTGTTTAGATTTTGTGTATATTTACAATTCAGTCATGGTAGATTGTTTCTAGGAATTTATCCATTTCCTCTAGGTTATCTAGTTTGTTGCCATATAATTGTTCAGTCTTTTATGATCTTCTGTATTTCTGTGGTATCATTTTTAAAAATTATTTATTTATTTATTTTAGAGTGAGTGCATGAGGGGGGTGGGGAGAGCCAGGGAGCCCAATGCAGTACTGGATCCCAGGACCCGGGGAGCCTCTGTGGTATCATTTGTAACATCTCTTTCATTTCTGATGTTGAGTCATCTCTTTTTTTTTTTTTTTTTTGTCTTGATGATTCTAGCTAAAGGGTTATCTTGTTTATCTTTTCAAAGAACCAGCTTTTAATTTCATTGATCTTTTCTATTGTCTTTTTACTCTCATGCTCTCTCCTCTAATCTTTGTTATTTCCTCCCTTCTACTGACTTTGAGCCTTGTTTTTTCCTTTTTTTTTTTTTTTAACCTTAGATCCTTGAGGTGTAAAGTTAGGTTGTTTGAGATTTTTGTTTCTTCCTGTAAAGTTTGGTATTTTGCCTTTCCAATTTCATTTATCTCAAAGTATTTTTTTATTTCTCATTTGATTTCTTCTTTCATGCGTTGGTTGCTTAGTGGCATGTTGTTTAGTCTCTACATATTTGTGAATTTTCCAGTTTATTAATTTTATGTAAAATTCCAGTTTATGTAATTAATTTCTAGTTTCATGAAAAGATCCTTATATGATTTCAGTCCTCAGATTTATTAAAATTTGTAGCCCAACATATGATCTAACTTGGGAAATGTTTCATATGCACTTGAGAAGAATGTGTATTCTGTTGATTTTGGATGGAATGTTCTGTAAATATTAAGTCTGTTTGGTGTTATGTGTCATAAAGGCTGATGTTTCCTTAGTGATTTTCTATCCATTGATGGAAGTAGGGGCATTAAAGTGCCCTGCTATTATTGTATTGCTGTTTCTCCCTTTGGATTAGTTAATATTTGCTTTAATTATTTTTTAAAAGATTTTTTATTTTTTAAGTAATCTCTGTACACAGTGTGGGGCTTGAACTCACAACTCCAAGATCTAGAGTCGCATGCTCTTCCGACTGAGCCAGCCAGGTGCCCTGCCTCGCTTTATATTTAGGTGCTCCTATGATTGGCATGTAAATATTTACAAATGTTATATCATCTTATTGGATTGACTCCTTTATCAGTATGTAGTGCCCTATTTTGTCTGTTATTACAGTCTTTGTTTTAAAGTCTGTCTTGTTTGATACAGGTATAGCTGCTCCAGCTTTCTTGTGGTTTCTATTTGTGTTGAATATCTTTTTTCATCTTTTTCACTTTAAGTTTGCATATGTCTTCACATCTTGTAGGGAGTATCTTTTAGGAAGTGGGTAGATGGGTCATGTGTGTTATTTATTCACTCTTGTCTTTTGACTTGAGAATTTAGTCCACTAACAATAAAGTACTTGTTGATAGATTTGTGCATATTACCATTTTCTTAATTGTTTCTGGATGTTTTTGTGGTTCTTCTCAGTTCCTTGCTTCTCTTGCTCTTTTCCTTTATGGTTTGATGAGTTTTTTAGTGGTATGCTTATATTCCTTTCTCTTTATTTTTTGTGTATTTACTATAGGTTTTTGCTTTGTGGTTACTCTGAGGCTTACATATAATGACATGTCTAAAATGATGTCTTTTAAGTTGGTAACAACTTAAGTTTGACCCCATTGTAAAGCTTAACGTTATTACTCCTGTCCTGCAACATTTTATGTTTTTGACTTCACATTTTACATCTTTTTAAAATTTTTTTAATTTTTATTTATTTATTTTTAAGATTTTATTTATTTATTCATGAGAGATAGAGAGAGAGAGAGAGGCAGAGGCAGAGGGAGAAGCAGGCTCCCCGCGGAGCAGGGAGCCCGATGCGGGACTCGATCCCAGGACCCTGGGATCATGACCTGAGCCGAAGGCAGACGCTTAGCCGAAGGCAGACGCTTAACCGACTGAGCCACCCAGGCATCCCTTACATCTTTTTTTTAAATAGGAATGGTTTTATTTGTATTTGTTTGTTTATTTGTTTTTAAATCATAATTCCAATATTGTTAACATACAGTATTGTATTAGTTTCATGTGTACAATATAGTGATTCAATAATTCCATACATTATCACGCAGTGCTCATCATGACAGGTGTACTCCTTAATCCCCATCACCTGTTTGACCCATCCTCACTCCTCACCCCCTCCCCTACCCCACAACAATCACCTTGTTCTCTATAGTTAAGAGTCTGTTTCTTGGTTTGTCTATCTTTTTTTTTCCTTTGCTCATTTATTGTGTTTCTTAAATTACATGTATGAGTGAAATCATATGGTAACATTTTACATCTTTTAAAAAAATTTTTATTTAAATTCAACTAACTAACATATAGTGTATTAAGAGTTTCAGAGGTAGAGTTCAGTGATTTCATCAATTGTATGTAATACCCTGTGCTCAGGTGCTCATATTTGGCTGTTCATTGGCTTCATGCTGGCCTTTCGATCTCTGATTGCATCTATGTGGATTCTCTTTGGAGGTTATGTTGCTAAAGAAAAAGCCATCGTATACCCTGGAATTGCTGTATTTTTCCAAAATGCCGTCATCTTTTTTGGAGGACTGGTTTTTAAGTTCGGCCGCACTGAAGAGTTATGTCAATGAAAACATCCAGTTTGCTTCCACATAGCAGCCCTGCTTGGGTTTTTTACTACTCCCAGTTTTTTGTAATGCCATTTTCTAAACTCATTTTTGAGTGTAGTCTCAGCTTCAATTTGTACAATACTAAAACCATGAGAACTTCCTATGTAAACAACAAAAATCTATTGTGGTATGCGTTGGATTAACTTATAAAATCTTGAAAATATGCGACATGAGTAATTTTTATTGTTTTATCATGGTGTAATTTATAAAATTAAATTACAAAAGGAATTATAGATGCAAAAAAAATACAACACCCTGTGCTTATTACATCATGTGTCCTCCTTAATGCCCATCACCCAGTTACTCCAGCATCCCTCCTCCCGTCCTCTCCAGCATCCCTCAGTTTATTTCCTATCCTTAAGAGTTTCATATGGTTTTTCTCCCTCTCTGATTTCATCTTGTTTTATTTTTCCCTCCCTTCCCCTATGATCCTCTGTTTTCTTTCTTAAATTCCACATATGAGTGAAACCATATAATTGTCTTTCTCTGATTGACTTACTTTGCTTAGCATAATACCCTCTAGTTCCATCCACGTCCATTTCATATCTTTTTATCTTATGTATCCCTTAACTAATTATTGTAGTTGTAATTATTTTTATTAGTTTTTTTTTTTTAAAGATTTCATTTATTTATTTGAGAGTGAGAGAGCACGAGTAGGGGGAAGGGCAGAGGAGAAGGAGAAGCAGATTCCCTGCAGAGCAGGGAAGCCCTATTCGGGGCTTGATCCCAGGACCCTGAAATCATGACCTGAGCTGAAGGCAGCCACTTAACCAACTGAGCCACCCAGGCAACCCTATTTTTATTAGTTTTAACTTTCACAATTTGGTTCTTTTTGTTCAATTATTCTTGATACGTATCTGATTTTATTTCATAGTTTTTAAAAAATGGATGTTCTTCAGTCACTTTGAAATTCTTACGTGTACTTATGTTAATGTCATTCTAGGATTAATCTATTTCCATTTTGTTGGAAATAAAACCATTTCCTGATCGTTTTTCTTTTTTTCTTTTTTAAAAGATTTATTTTAGAGAGAGGGGCAGTGTGGAGGGGCAGAAAGAGAGAGAAACTCAAGCAGACTCTGCACTGAGTGCAGAGCCTGACGCGGGGCTGGATCCCACAGCTATGACGTCATGATCTGAACTGAAACCAAGAGTCGGATGCTTAATCGACTGAGCCACCCAGGTGCCCCAAATTTACCCTTTTTAGTCATACAGTTCTGTATGTTTTGACAAACATATATGGTTGTGTAATTAACACCACAGTCTGGTTTTGAAATATTTACATCTCCTCAAAACATTCCTTAGTCATACCTCTCTCTTTACCCTTACTCCCTATTAACTATTGGTTTATTTTTTCCCTTATTTTCCCTTTTTAGAATGTTATGTAAATGGAAGCATACTGTATATAACTGTTTGTGTCTGTTGCCTTTGACTTGGTATAACTTTTGAGATTTCTTGATGTTGTTAGGTGTATCAATAGTTTTTGTTTTTTTTTTTTAAGATTTTATTTATTTGAGAGAGAGAGCACGAGTGGGGTGAAAGGCAGAGGGAGAAGCAGACTCCCTGCCGAGCAGAAAGCCTGGTGCGGGACTTGATCCTGGGACTCCAGGATCATGACCTGAGCTGAAGGCAGTCGCTTAACCAACTGAGCCACCCAGGCGCCCAATATTTCGTTCTTTTTATTGCTAAATAGCATTTCATTGTATGGCTGTACCACGTTTTCCCCATTTACCAGTCGATGGACATTGAGTTTCCAGTTTTTGGCAATTATGAATACAATAGT
Source organism: Leptonychotes weddellii (assembly GCF_054177405.1). NCBI lineage: Eukaryota > Metazoa > Chordata > Mammalia > Carnivora > Phocidae > Leptonychotes > Leptonychotes weddellii. The sequence goes on from NC_138375.1 coordinate 110,525,050, forward strand.
CATAAATATTTGTGTACAGTTTGATTTTATTTTTACAGATGTATGTTTTTATTTTTCTTGGTTATAAACTTAGGAATAGGATTGCTGTGTTCAATGGTGAATGATTGCTTAAGTTTATAACAAACCTGCCAACTCTTTTCCAAAGTGGCTGTACCGTTTTTGCCAACCATCTGTGTATGAGAGTTCTAGTTGCTTTGCATCTTTATTAACGCTCGATACTGCCTTTTTTGTTGTTGTTTATTCTAGGCATTCCAGGAGATATGTAATGGTGTGTCCTTGTGGTTTAATTTGCATTCCTTTAATAACTCATGATGTTGAGTATTGTCATCTTCATGTCTTCTTTGATGAAGTGTTTCTTAAAGTCTTTTGGCTTTTTTTTTTTTAAGATAAAATTCATGTAACATAAAATTCACTTTTTTAAACACTTTAAAGTGTACAAATCAGTGGTTTTTAGAATATTCATGGAATTATGCAATCACTGCCACTAATTCCAGAACATATTTTTCACTATGAAAAGAATCAGTGAACCCATAGTTGTTATTCCATATTTCTCCCTTCTTTTGGTTGTAGGCAATCACTAATCATTCTGTCTGTATAGATATGCCTATTTTGGACATTTCATGTAAATGGAATCATACAATAATATATGATTGTGTTTGCCTTCTCGCATTATATTTTATTTATCTTATTTTATTTTAAGAATTATTTATTTAATCTTGAACACCCAGTGTGGGGGTTGAACTCATGACCCTAAAATCAAGAGTCACATGCTCTTCTTACTGAGCCAGCCAGGCACCCTCAGCATTATGTTTTTAAGGTTAATCCATGTTGTAGCATGTATCAATCAGTACTTTATTCCTTTTCATTGCTGAGTAATATTCCATCGTAGGAATATACCACATTGTATTTATCCATTCATCAGTTAATGGACAGTTCAGTTGTTTCCACTTTTTGACTATCATGAATAATCTGCTTTGAATATTTATATATGTGTGTGTGTGTGTTTCTTTCTTTCTTTCTCTTGGCTATGTTCCTAGAAGTTGAATAGCTGGGTCATAAGTAACTCTATATTTAACATTTTGAGGAACCGCCAGAATGTTTTTCATAGCAGCTATGCTATTTTACATATCCACCAGCAAAGTATGAGGGTTCCAGTTTCTCTATATCCTCTCCAACATTTGTTATTACCTATCTTTTTCATTATTTACACCCTAGTGGGTGTGATCATGCTTTTACTTTTAACCTATATGTGTCTTTTTATTTAAGGTAGATTTATTGGTGATTGCATAGTTGGGTCATGATATTTAATCCAATTGACAATTTGTGCCTTCTCATTAGGATGTTCAGATCATTTATTTTTCAAGTAATTGTTGCTGTGGTTGGATTGAAATCTGCCACTCTGCTACTTGTTTTCTTTTTGTTTCATTTGTTCTTCATTCCTTTTCCTTTTTTTCCTGCCTTCTTTTAGATTATATATATATATATATATTTTTTTTTTTTCCTTAAGATTTATTTATCTCAGAGAGGCAGCATGTGTGGTGGAGAAGGGGAGAGGGATAGAGAGAAACTCAAGCAGATTCTACACTGAGCACAAAGCCCAACGTGGGGCTCAGTCTCACAACCCTGAGATGACAGCCTGAGCTGAAACCAAGAGTTGGACGCTTAACCAACTGTGCCACCCCAGCACCCCTCTTTTAGATTATTTTTTATGGTCCTATTTTATCTTCATTTTTGGCTTATGAGTCTTTAGTTAAAAAAAAAATTAGTGATTTTCCTGTTTTTACAATATGTTTTTGTTACAGTCTACCTTTAAGTACTATTATATTGCTTCATCTTTAATATTATATTTCAAATCCTTTTCCCCATTCCTTTTTCTTTTTACTGTTACACCTTTTACGTGTTATAGTTTATTTATTTTTAAAGATTTTTTTTTTTAATTTATTAGAGCGAGAGCGTGCACAAGCAGGGGGAGCGGTAGGCAGAGGGAGAAGCAGACTCCCTACTGAGCAGGGATCCCAATGCGGGGCTTGATCCCAGGACCCTGAGATCATGACCTGAGCTGAAGGCAGATGCTTAACCAACTGAGCCACCCAGGTGCCCTTATAGTTTGTTTTAGATCAGGAGTTGGCAAGCTTGTTTTGTAATGGGCCAGATAGTAAATATTTTTTGACTTTGCTGGCCGTATGATCTCTGTCACAACAGTCTCTCTTAACTCTGCCTTTGTTGTGAAAGAATATCCATAGACATTATAAAAACAAATGAATGTACCTGGATTGGACTGCTGGCCATAGTTTGCCAATCTCTGCATTAGGCAGTCACCTATATTTTTTTTTTTTTTTTAAAGATTTTATTTATTTGTTTGACAGAGAGCACAAAGGCAGAGAGGCAGGCAGAGGGAGAGGGAGAAGCAGACTCCCTGCTGAGCAGGGAGACCGACGCGGGGCTTGATCCCAGGACTCCAGGATCATGACCTGAGCCGAAGGCAGCCGCTTCACCGACTGAGCCACCCAGGCGCCCCGGCAGTCACCTATCTTTTAAAATGACTAACAATAGGAGTGCCTGGATGGCTCAGTCAGTTGAGTGTCTGACTCTTGATTTGGGCTCAGGTCATGATCTCAGGGTCATGGAATCAAACCCCACGTTGGGCTCATGCTCAGTGTGGAGTCTGCTTGGCCCTCTCCCTCTGATCCACTCCCTGCTTGTGCTCTCTCTCTCTCCCTCTTTCTCTCTCAAGTAAATAAAATCTTTTTAAAAATATGACTAATGATAAAAAAATCTCATATTCATCTTAAATTATACTGTCTCCAGTGCTTTTCATTTCTTTGTAAGTTGCCTTGTTATATTCCTTCTGCTGAAGAACTAATTATAACATTTTTTATGGTCTATATTTGCCAAAATAAATTGTGTCAGCTTTTGTTTGTTTGAATTTTTTCTTCATTTTTTAAAGTAGTTTTTTTTTTTGTTTTAATTTATTTCGGAGAGAGGAAGTGTGCATGAGCCGGTGGGGAGGAGTAGTGGGTGATAAAGAATCCTCAAGCAGACTCCCCACTGAAGTATAGAGACTGACTTAGGGTTTGATCCCAGGACTCTGGGATCATGACCTGAGCCAGAATCCAGAGTCAACTGCTTAACTGACTGAGCCACCCATGTGCCCCTTCTCCTTCATTTTTGAAAGATATTTTCACTTTGTATGTACTTCTGGGTTAATAACTTTTTTCTTTTAGTACTTTGAAAATGTCATTCCATTGTCTTCCGCCATATATAGTTTGTGACAGAAAGTTTGCTGTGCCTCTTACCTTTGTTTTTCTAAATGTAATCTGTCATTTCTCTGGCTGCCTGTAAGATTTTCTGTTTATCTTTGAGTTTCAGTAGTTTGATTATGCTACCTGTTACATCTTGGTTTTGATTTTGATTTTATTTTGCTTGGGTTTCTCCAGGTGTCTTGGAACTATGATTTGGTGGGGTTTTTTGTTGTTGTTGTTGTTGTTGTTTAATTTGTTTTAGGAAATTCTTGTTCATTATTTCTTCAAGTGTTTCTTCTTCATTCTTTCCTTCTGGATCTCTAATTACACATATGTTAGGCTGCTTAAAAAGATAAATTAATAAAATAAAATTAGTATTGTTTCTTAGGTCTTGCATGCTGTATCCTATTTTTTTGTTTTGTTAGTTTATTGTTTTTTTAATAGCTTTTTCTCTCAGTTTGATTAATTTTTATTAACCCATCATCAAGTTTACTTGAACTCTGCCACCCACCTAATTAGGAACACTGTAAATTAAAGTCTGTGCTGGAGATTTTCTAAACCATACAGTAGGTCGAATTTGGACCATAACCCATTAGAAGGCCAGTTATGGTTACACATTCTTTGATTCTTTTTTTAGTTAAAATACTTTTTTTTTTTAATTTTTAGGAAATGTAGGATTACCTTTAGTGAGACTTTAACAACTCTTAGCACTGCTCACATAAGTTTTAGAAGTTGTTAATTGTTTGTTTAATGTTATGTCTCCTTCAAGAAATAGTTCATGATCTGCTTGATTTGTCATTTGCTTTTTTTTTTTTTTTTTTAAGATTTTATTTATTTGAGAGAGAACAAGCAGGCGGAGAGGGAGAGGAAGAGGGAGAAACAGACTCACTGCTGAGCAGGGAGCCCTTTGTGGGGCTCGATCCCAGAACCCTGGGATCACGACCTGAGCTGAAGGCAGATGCTTAACCAACTGAGCCACCCAGGCGCCCCTTGTCATTTGCTTTTTGATAGCTACTTAAAAAAATAAAAATAGCAGAGTCTTTATATTCCAGTAAGAACTGATATCTGAAACTAATATAATGTTACATGTTGGTTATATCTCAATTTAAAAAAGACACCCAATTTTTTTTTCTGAGTAAAAATGAAATTTTTTTATATATATCATGCTTAACTATTTAAAAAAAATTAGAAGTCATAGGTTATGTTTTGAAATGTTATTTACATCCTGAGAATTAAAATATGAAAATTATACTCTTCCTATATGACTGATGTATCTTTAGTCAAATTAAAAAAAAATTCCATTTCGCTATATTTCATTTTTTTATTGTGTTGAATTTTAAAAATATTTTTTAACTGAAGTACAGTTGACAATACAGTGTTAGTTTCAGGTGTACAAAGTGATTCAAAAAGTCTGTTCTGCTCACCATGAGTGTAGCTACTGTCTGTCATCAAACAATGCCCTTTCAGTACCACTGACTATATTCCTTATGCTGTACCTCATTCCATAACTGGAAGCGTGTATGTCGCACTCCTCTCCACCCATTTTGCCATTCCCCCACCCTCCTTCCTTTGGTTATACATGCTTAGGAGACATTTTTGTTTGTTCATTTTATTTACTTCCATGGTATAGATAGGTTTCTTCTATTTTACCATACTGAGAGACAAGTTTGATTGTTTCTTTTTTTTTTTTTTTACCCACTCTTCTTCATTCTGACTGAAGGTGGAACTCTTTGGGGACCTTTCTCCTAATAGTATCTTTGTTTTGGATGGTTTCTAGGTTTTATCTCCTGTTTTATCTCCTGTTTCTTTACTAGGTTGGATCCTCCAGGTCTCTGGGATTCAGCAGGAACTCTCAAGTTGAAATCAAATTTACCATTCTCACACCTTTCCGAATTCCTGATCTCACTTCTTTGGGGCTTCTGGAATGTTTCATGTGTGTTTGCTCAGCAAAATGTTAGAAAAACAATTTTTTTTTTGCTTTGTTTTTAATAGGAAGAACGTTCAGGGTATCTATTCTCCATTATGCCGGTAATGAAAGTCTCTACTTGCTCAGTATTCCACAATATGGATGTGCCATAATTTTATTTTATTAATTTATTTTTTTAAGGATTTTATTTATTTGTGTGACAGAGGAGAGAGACAGCAAGAGAGGGAGCACAAGCAGGGGGAGTGGGAGAGGGGGAAGCAGGCTTCCCGCTGAGCAGGGAGCCCGATGCGGGGCTCAATCCCAGGACCCTGGGATCATGACCTGAGCCGAAGGCAGACACTTAACGACTGAGCCACCCAGGTGCCCATTTTATCTGTTTTTTAAAGATTTTATTTTTAATCTCTACACCCAAGGTGGGGCTCAAACTTAAAACCCTGAGATCAAGAGTCGCATGCTCCACCGACTTAGCCAGCTGGGTGCCCTGAATGTACCATAATTTTAAAATTTCTTCTTTACTAAGGGATTTTAGTTCTTCCTTGCTAAAAAAAGTTATGACAAAAGTTTTTTTGCATGTAGATCTTTGTATGTATATGCTAGTAGTTTTCATCACTAGTGGGATGAGGCAAAGAAGCCAGATAGACTCATTCTTTCTGTTTTAAGTAGGCTCCACGCTCAGCATGGAGCCCAACATGGGGCTTGAACTCAAGACCCTGAGATCAAGACCTGAGCTTGAGATCAAGAGTCAGATGCTTAACCAAATGAGCCACCCAGATGCCCCAAGATAGACTCATTCTTATTCATCCTTTTCTGTGCCACTTAATTTGTGAATGCCCTAAATGCCATATGTTTTCAGATAACCTCTAAAAGTTTCCCACCCATACAAAATACATTATCATAAGCATATTGTTGTGTCTGAATAGTTTATGTCCAGGTGAGCATACCCAAAAGACAACGTTATCACTCATCTTGGATTATATTTTGGGCAGGTAAACAACACTCTTGATTCATGCTGAGTCATTAGAAAGTGGAAGTCACATAGCATCCTGCAGGACAGTTCAGAACATAGCCTCTGATGTTTCTCAAGAAACAAACACAAAAGCCATCATAAAAGTTATGTATTTTAAAAAAATGTATTTCAGGTGGCATAATTCTAAATAAATGAGGAAATTAAATAGCAGGCTACTTGTGCTTGAAAGTTGACAGTGCAGGGCCACATATGTAGTGGCCTTTTTACAAAGCAGGGACTCTAGTCTAGAATATATAATCCTGAATATTGTAAGCACATTCTTTGCATGTCATTTGTCAAATAAAAATAACTTTCCTCTTCACAGTTTATTTTTCCTTTGTGGCACATTTTGAACTGCAGAATCCTTTATCTACCATTTGGCTTTCCATAAGCTATCAGGCAGGATCTCTGTGAGATTCTCTACTTTGAGAAACTATGTGCCTAATATTTATTTATGATACATGACTCATAATTACATTATTATGTGTTTTCAAAATAGCATGTGATAATTTAGCTCCTTTTAACAACAGATAAAATGTTTCTAAAGACTTTTTTCAGAAGTTCAGATGTTTCTTGGGGCCCTTCCCAATCTTCATTGGATTTATGGTTCGAGTTTTTGTTTTTTTTTTTTAAGATTTTATTCATTTGACACAGAGAGACACAGTGAGAGGGGGAACAAAAGCAGGGGGAGTGGGAGAGGGAGAAGCAGACTTCCCGCTGAGCAGGGAGCCCGATGCGGGGCTCGATCCCAGGACCCTGGGATCATGACCTGAGCCAAAGGCAGACGCCTAACGACTGAGCCACCCAGGCGCCCCCGGTTGGCATTTTTTAAAAATAAAGGACTGGGACGCCTGGGTGGCTCAGTTGTTAAGCGTCTGCCTTTGGCTCAGGTCATGATCCCAGGGTCCTGGGATCGAGCCCCGCATCGGGCTCCCTGCTCAGCCAGGAGCCGGCTTCTCCCTCTCCCACTCCCCCTGCTTGTGTTCCCTCTCTAGCTGTCTCTGTCAAATAAATAAAATAAAATCTTTTAAAAAATAAAAAATAAAGGACTAAACCAAATTTTCCGTAAGGTTTTTTGTTTGAATTTTACAATGTGACTACTCACTGAGGTAAACATTTGTGTTTACGCAGTACTCATCCTTGTTTAAAACTTTTATGGCTGAGATGTCCTTAGGCTTATAGTAAATTGGCTAGCTTCAGTGACATCTCTCTGGCCTTTGAAGTTGGCATAGTCCAGTATAGCTACCTAAGGAGTGTGTGGCCATGGAAAAACATGTTTTTGTTGTTGAGTGTTCTTGCTTTCTAGTAATTTTATTTTCTGCTCAAGGGATTTAGTATCTGTTCAGATACTTTATTTTTAAAGGCCACATAAGTAATGACTTGATCTCTAATCTTAGCTTTGAAAATTTCCCAGACACTAATAAAGGTAATGTCTGATGACCTATTATTTGAGAATACTACTCACTGGCCAGCAGTCAGTGCTATTTAAAAATGTATATTTTATTCTGAAAATTATTTCTATGGCTAAAAGGCTTTGTTAGTAAAATTGTGCATCTAATGACATAATTTGGTGACTTTTGGGCCTAGATTTATAATAACTTTTTACCTGGTATCACTGAGACTTAATGTAGTTAAAACACTTTGCTCTTCAAATACTGTACTAAATAGTTTTTTTTATTTTTTATTTTTTATTTTTTTAAAAGATTTTATTTATTTATTTGAGACAGAATGAGAGAGAGAGAGCACATGAGAGGGGGGAGGGTCAGAGGGAGAAGCAGGCTCCCCGCCGAGCAGGGAGCCCGATGCGGGACTCGATCCAGGGACTCCAGGATCATGACCTGAGCCGAAGGCAGTCGCTTAACCAACTGAGCCACCCAGGCGCCCTAAATAGTTTTTTTTAAAGATTTTATTTATTTGAGAGAGAGAAACAGAGTACAAGCAGGGGGAGAGGCAGAGGGAGAGGGAGAAGCAGACTCCCCACTTAGTGAGGAGCCCAACATGGGGCTCGATCTCAGGACCTGGAGATCATGACCTGAGCCGAAGGCAGCCTCTTAACCATCTGAGCCACCCAGGCGCCCCTGTACTAAATAGTTCTGAGAAAAATATTCAGTAAATCATAGTCTTACCAGAAACAGCACCTATCTCTTGGACTAATAAGAATATTTTGGTCACAAAAGGTTATATAGAAATCCTTATTTTGCATGAATGTGCACTATCTTGGCAGTGACTATAGGAGTAAGATTTTAACAAAGGATCAACTTACTGCTGAAGACCAGGATCATCAGTTAAGTGATGTGGACTGTCCACATCAGGACATTAACAAGATTAATTATTGGTGGAGTGAAAGAGAACTTTACCAGGTTGTATTATATATGACAGGGTGTATTTATAAAGAAGAAGAGCAGTTTTCTCCCAGTTGTCTGGACAAAGCTGGAGTTGCCATTTTTGGTCTGTTTTTACTTGTTTTATGTCTATAATAACAGATCCTCTTGGTAAAAACCCACCCTAGACACAGTGGTGGTTTTTTGTTGTTGTTGTTTGGTTTTGTGTTGGGTTGTTGTTGTTTGTGGTTGATAGAGAAAACTACATATTGCCACCTTGATATGTTTTCTTATTTGGCTTTCTGTTAAAGGGAGATACACAGGTCAGTGAAACAGAATAGAGAGTCCAGAAGTAAACCCATGTATATATAGTCAATTAATTTATGACAAAGGAGGCAAGAATATACAGTGGGGAAAGGGTAGTCTCTTCAGTAAATGGTGTTGGAAAACTGGACCACAATCTTACATCATATACAAAAATTAACTTAAAGTGCATTAAAAACTTCAATGTAAGACTTAAAGCCAGTAAAACTCCCAGAAGAAAATACAGGTAGTAAGCTCCTTGTATTAGTCTTAGTGAGGTTTTTTGTTTTGTTTTTGTTGTTGTTTGCATCTAACTCCCAAACTAGGAGTAATAAAAGCAAAAATAAATGAGTGGGACTACATCAAACTAAAAAGTTTCTGTACAGAAAAGGAAACCATCAACATAATGAAAAGGTAAACTACTAAATGGGAGAAGTTATTTGCAAATCATGTTTCTTTTTTTTTTTTTTTTTTAAGATTTTATTTATTTGACAGAGAGAGCACAAGCAGAGGGAGAGGGAGGGAGAAGCAGGCTCCCTGCTGAGCAAGGAGCCTGATGTGGGACTCGATCCCAGGACCCTGGGATCATGACCCGGGCCAAAGGCAGTCGCTTAACTGACTGAGCCACCCAGGCGTCCATGCAAATCATATTTCTGATAAGGGGTTACTATCTAAAATATACAAAGAACTCCTACAACTCAATAACAAACAAAAAAAACCCAATCCAATTAAAAAATGAGCAAAATAAGTCAATCAGAGAAAGACAATTATCATATGATCTCACTGATGTGAGGAATTTGAGAAACAAGACAGAGGATCATAGGGGAAGGGAGGGAAAAATGAAACAAGACAAAACCAGAGAGGGAGACAAACCATCAGAGACTCTTAATCTCAGGAAACAAACTGAGGGTTGCTGGAGTGGAGGGGGGTGGGAGGGATGGAGTGGCTGGGTGATGGACATTGGGGAGGGTATGTGCTATGGTGAGCACTGTGAATTGTGTAAAACTGATGAATCACAGACCTGTACACCTGAATCCATACATTATATGTTAAAAAAATTAAATTAAAAAAAGATATACTTGGAAAAAAAACGGGCAGAGGATATGAATAGACGTTTTTCCAAAGAAGACATGCAGATGGCCAACAGACACATGAGAAAACACACACATAAACACAATGGAATAGTACTCAGCCATAAAAATAATGAAATATTGGCATTTATGACAACATGGATGTACCTAGAGGATATTATGCTAAGTGAAGTAAGTCAGACAGAGAAAGACAAATACCAAGTGATTTCACTACCAGTGGAGTCTAAAAAAAACAGAACAAAGAAAACAAAACCCAGACTCATAGATACAGAGTTAGGGGTGGGGAGCTGTTGGAGGGCAAAATTGGTAAGGGGATTAAGAGGTACAAATTTCCAGTTATAAAAATAACTTAAGTCTTGGGGATATAATGTACAGCATGGGGAATACAATCAACAATATTATATTAACTTTATATGGTTAGAGATGATAACTAGACTTATTGTGGCAGTTTGTAGTATATACAAATATTGAATCACTGTGTTGTACACATGAGACTAAAAATATTATTTGTCAATTATACTTCAATAAAAACAACAACAAAAAGAAATGAAGTTTAGTTCTTTGTTGCTAAACTCTTAAGTTATATGCAAAGAGAAGAAACCATCTGCCTAATTAATTGCAATCTTTAATGGAAATCTGTTATAGCCTAGTTCAACACTTGATTCCAGTAGAAGGGAAATAATTCATTTCACTTTTTTGAGGCTACAAAGTAGTTTATTCTTCTTTCCCTACATGTAGCAAGACTTATGAACATAGGTTCACAAAAGAGATTCAGTGCTAATTATTAAAGCTTCCTCATATTTCCACTCTCATCAGTTGTAAATAATGTATCTGACTGTAAAATGGAAAAAGTTGAAATTTTCCACTTGTGCATTTTGAGCTTTTCAGAGGTATTATAAACTCTGGAAATAATAATAAAAGATACTAGGCTTTATACAGTGCTTTTTGTTTGAGGAACTCCTATAAACACTAATGCATTGATCCTAACACAGTACTTGATTGTGACTTTAAAAGGTCATGAGTTAGTGCTGTTACAAAAAAAAAGTTTAAAAAGATTGGAGGGGGAGCTCTAACTTATAAATACTTTTAAAAAAATATCTAGATAAAAGTTGATCTAGACAATTGAAAAAATAAAAATTATGGTGGATTTTTATTAACTTTTAGCCTGTGATAGATTTTTATCCCTTTAATTTTTTTCATTTATTTGTGAATCTTAAAGGTTAATTCCCTTCTTAGAGTAGTAAGCAGAATTTTCTTTCAAACTTTTAGTCCTTCTCAGCCAAGGCTTAAACTTGTGGTGGTTTCCTGAGTTTGTCACATTAACATAGCAATGCATTTTATTGGCCCGAATTAGAAGATCATTGTTTTAATTTTCTTAGTTTAATATCTGTAGTATGTAGCTGTTGATTTTGATGATTATGGTGGTCATGTGGCTTAATCTTCCAACTTTTTTGTGTTTTGTAGGTTTATTCTTCAGTCCAAGGAGGCAATTCACAATCAACTGTTAGAGAAACAGAAAATAGCAGAAGAAAAAATTAAAGAATTAGAAGTAAGTTTTGAGTGAATATTGACAGTAGTAAATTTTAAGAAAAAGGTTATTATCTCACTCTCATGTTAAATGAAAACGTATGCCTGCCAAAGTCATGTCACGTTGTTTTCATTCTAATTGAGTTTTAGAGCAATAAACCAGTCATATTCATGGCAGTGTGCAAGACACTCCTCCCCCCTCCCCCAAAGGAAAAGAAAAAAAAAAGGAAGGAAGAAAAAAGAATAGTCTCTGGGAGATGTAGAGATTTTTGAAGAAGATAGGATGCTGTTAATCTGAATGTATTTTCTCCATTGCCTTCAAATGAACATGTCTGTTTTTAAAAGCAAAGCAGGGGCGCCTGGGCAGCACAGTAAGTTAGGTGTCCAACTCTTGGTTTTGGCTCGGGTCATGGTCTCAGGGTCATGAGATTGAACCCCCAGCGATGGGCTCCCTCCTCAGCACGGAGTCTGCTTAGGTTTCTCTCTCCTTCTGCCTCTCCCATTCGTTCTCCCTCTCAGTAAAATAGATAAATCTTTAAAAAAAAAAAAAAAAAGAGAAAAGAAAAAAGGAAAACATGCAGTATATATTTAAACACCACCTATTCTGGTGGATCGGCATGAGAGTGGGTGATGATAATAGTATTTAAAGGATTTTGATATATGTCTCATATTGCAATTCATTTAACATAGATTAGGTATAACTATCTGAAGGATGATGCTGCAGTGAGGAAAACAATTTTTTTTTTCTGCTAGGGGAAAAGGTGAGGGGTAAGAGTAACTTAGTAAATTTTTGGATAATTGGAATTTATTACATTTACCATATACATTAAGGCCTTTGATGAGATACTCTTCTTGGGCTTGAGTAGAAGGTCCATCCTGTATATAGTAAAAGTTGGCCTGGGCAAAAGACTGGTTGTTATTTCTTTGGGGCCAAGATTTCCTGAAATGGGGGTGGTTACAATGACTTCATAGGTCACTTTATCTAATTTGTGTGAGTACTGTGTGAGGCAGTAGTTCAGAATCTGACTCAGCCCTCTACGGAATTGGTGAGACACCCCCTGTATCCTCCCGGGGGTTTCTTAGGGCACCAACTTGGCATGGCCTGGTATGTAGTGTCTTAGGTTACTTAGGTTTATTTTTGTTTGACTACTGACCATAATTTAAACAAACTTGATAATAGATTTGTAGCTTAGAAAGGTGTATTGTAAAAAACAAAACAATTAAGCATACAAACAAAAAAAACAAAAAAGAAAAACTTATCTTTTAGTAACCAGCTTATTATTGTGTCCTATTTTATCATTTTTGTTAGCCCAACTGTTCTAGATTGAATTTTGTATCTTCTGCTGTTCTCAGAGTAACTTCAAAAACCACCTACTTGTGATCTCTCTCTGTCAAATAAATAAATAAAATATTTTTAAAATATCTTAAAAAAAAAACTCCAAATAAAACTATTTCATGTGGATAACTGAAAACCTGTTTTTGCAGCTGTAGGTAAATACGTCTAAAAATTATCCTGATGAATAAGTAACCAGATGTAAAGTATTGTATATATGATTCTCTTTTTATGAAAACACAAAAAATAAGAGCCCTATATAAACATTCAAAATGATATTTCAGGGGGCACATGGGTGGCTCAGTCAGTTAAGGGTCTGCCTTCGGCTCAGGTTGTGATACCGGGGTCCTGGGATCAAGCCCTGCGCGGGTCAGGCTCCCTGCTCAGCAGGGAGCCCGCTTCTCCCTCTCCCTCTGCTGCTCCCCCTGCTTGTGACTTCTCTCTCTCTCTGTCAAATAAATAAAATCTTTAAAAAAAAAAGATATGTCAGTATATATATTATATTAACACTGGTTACTCTAAGGAAATTAGGTGGGATATGGGCATGAAAATATTTTTTTCTTAAAATCTTTGCATTGGATAAATTATAGCATGTGTTAACTTTTATAATTAAAAAGAATATTATGGTAAAATTACCACAGATGATGATTATAGCATACCGTTTAGTTTTGATGAGTATTAGGATTTTTTTTTTTTAAGTAAGCTCCACACCCAGTGTGGAGCCCAGCACGGGGCTTGAACTCACGACCCTGAGATCAAGACCTGAGCTGAGATCAAGTGTTGGACACTTAACCAGCTGAGCCACCCAGGCACCCCAGGAAATTTTTTTTCCCCAAGTTACCTTTTTTTTGGAGTTTCTCAAATACTGGTAGAGTATCCTGATATCTGCCAGATAATGGAAGTAGATTAGCTGGCTTGTTGGTACTTATTTGAAATGCTAATTACAGCTACAAAAAACTAGCAGAATTAAACCCCAACTTCTTTCCTAGAACATTTTATTGTGTCTTTTTCTTTTTAATCTTTTATTTTACATGTTTTTTTAATATCACACAAGCACTGATTTTTTTTCCTGATTATTCAGTTATTGAGAGAGATATGTCAAATCTCCATGATGATACTTACCAGTTTCTCCTTCATCTTTCAGCTTAGTGGGCATTGGTGTTTAGAGATTACTCTCCATGTATTTAAGTGCTCATTATTACTGTATACATAGTTCAGAGGATAGATTTCATTTTGCTTTATATGTTTGGGAATTTCTCAGGTCTTTTAAAAATAGTATTCTGCTGACTTCTGGCTTTTGTTGTTGCTGTTGAGAAGTCATCTATCAGCTTAATTGTTGTTCCTTTGTCTTTTTTCTCTGGTTACTTTTATTTATTTATTGTTTTAAAAAATTTATTTGAGAGTGAGAGAGCATGTACACGAGTGGGGGGTGGGGAAGAGGAAGAGAGAGAATCCTCAAGCAGACACCCTGCCGAGCATGGAGCCCGACATGGGGCTGGATCCCAGGACCCTGAGATCATGACCTGAGCCAAAACCAAGAGTCAGCCGCCCAGCCGATTGATCCACTAAGGCACCTCCCTGGTTACTTTTTTTTTTTTTTTTAAAGATTTTATTTATTTATTTGAGAGAGAGAGTGAGAGAGCAGGAGCAGGGGCCGGGGAGAGGGAGAAGCAGGCTCCTTGCTGAGCAGGGAACCTGACGTGGGGTTCAATTCCAGGACCCTGGGACCATGACCTGAGCCACGTAGGTACTCCCACTCTGGTTACTTTTAATATTCTCTTTGTCTTTCATGGTTTGTGGTTTCTTTGGGATATGTTTAGGTGTGGAGTTAGTCTTTTTATTTTTTTCTTAATCCTACTTGGTTTAAGTTGAGTTTCCTGAATCTGAGGATTAAGATCTTCCATCAGTCTGGAAAATTCTTTTTTTTTTAAAAGATTTTATTTTATTTCTTTGAGAGAGAGAAAGAGCAGGAGCTGGGGGAGGAGCAGAGGGAGAGAGAGAAGCGGACTCCCTGCTTAGCAGGGAGCCCAGTGCGGGGCTCCATCCCAGGATGTTGGGATCATGACCTGAGCTAAAGGCAGACACTTAACTGACTGAGCCACCCAGGCCTCCCAGTTCTGGAAAATTCTTATATTTCTGAATATTACTTCTTCCCTATTTTCTCTATGAAGTGGTATTTCCTTCTGGAATTCTTCCCCCTACCTTTAAAGCAGCTGTTCCCACCATCTGCAGTTGCATCTTTTTGTTGTTGTTAAAGATTTTATTTATTTGACAGAGAAAGCACAAGCAGGGGGAGTGGCAGGGAGAGGGAGAAGCAGGCTCCCCATAGAGCAGGGAACCTGATGTGGGGCTCGATTGCAGGACCCTGAGATCATGACCTGAGCTGAAGGCAGCCTCTTAACCGACTGAGCCACCCAGGCGCCCCTGCAGTAGCATCTTAACTGGTTGTTTTTGTTTTTGTTATCTTTTTCTTTTTTTTTTTTTATCTGGTTTTTCCCCATCAATCCTTTTAATGTATTTAAGCTAGAATGTCCTTTGTAACATATTAGAAAATCTGGTCCTATTACTCCTCTGTGTAAAACTCATCATTGTTCTTGGGTAAAGTTCAGACTTGTTACCATACCTTCAAGGGTTTTTATGAAATGACTCCTGTCTCTTTCTCTCATCTCCCTCATTTCCTTTGCCTTCTTTTACACTATACTCCAGCCATTCAGAAATATTCTGTTTTTAGAACTTGCTGTGCTTTCTTTGTTTCTACTAGGTCTTTGGAAAAAATAGTTTCCTCCATTGGGGAACTTTCTCCTCCTGCAGTTATTAGTGGCTCCATATATTAATACTCAAGATCTTAGTTTAGGGCTACTTCTAAGAAGCATTTTCTGATTCCTCAGTCTTAAATCAGGTCCTTTTTCTTTGTTCTCCGTAATGATTTTATTAGTTTCATACCATAGTGTGGTAATTTGAACATATGAACCAACACCACTTGAGGTAATTACAAATAGGGTTTACTGGGGGCACCTGGGTGGCTCAGTTGGTTAAGCGGCTGCCTTGGGCTCGGGTCATGATCTCAAGGTCCTGGGATTGAGCCCTGTGTTGGGCTCCCCGTTGAGCAGGGAGTCTGCTTCTGCCTCTGCCCCTCCCCACCACTCACTCTCTCTCAAATAAATAAATGAAATCTTTAAAAATAGGGTTTCCTATTGCTTGGGAAGCTTGATACAGATTCAGAGCTCTAAATAGTTCTTCCCAAGGAGGAGTTGTTGCTTCTCCTTTCAAATCTACAGTGTTTTCTTCTGGGTCCTAGCATTTCTTGCCAGTTCAACCTGTTTTGTCTTAATCCTATTTACTTATCATCATCATTTAATTTTTACCCTAAGATACCTTAAAATATAGTTGGGGAGTCACAGTTTATACATAAGTCAGCAGACAAAGGCCAGGCTGTTTCCATTAAGCATGTTTTCATCTCTAAGATTGTTTTGTGTCTGGATCTGTAGTTTCAGTTTTTGATCAAAGCTGTTAACTTGGCCCACTCTGTATGCCTCCTCACTTCCTGCCAACAATCTATACAAATGACACTATGGATATACCTTTTGAATGACATAGGTGCTTATCTGATTCAGGTTCTTTGAAATGCGAACCCATTTTCATTCATATTTCCTAGACTCCCTTTTATCCATGTCTGTTCTTTTTTTTTTTTTTTTTTTTTGCCTTCTTAGATCTCCCCCCCAGCTGTTGTTTATGAGTGCAAAGCTTACCTGGAATTTGTTTAGCTCTTAATAAACTCTCTTATGCTGTCCCTACATTGTCATCCAATCTAGTGGCCTCACTTGCTGGCCCTTTTTTATGGAGCAGAGGTGGGGGTACTATAACCCTGCCTTCATGTTCCCTTGATAGGGAGTTACATTACTTACTAGAAGGGTAAAGGTAAGTACTAGCTTATTGGGAAGACAGTCTTACTGTCTTTTTCTTCTTAAAACTCCATATTTACAAAATACTACCCAAATGTTGGGTATTCTTTGGGCTGTAGTCATTTTACTGGGATTAATGAGAAAATATTTTCATAACAGAGTCACAATATGATAGGGTTATTTAGATTTTTATCTTTCCTTTATAAAGATGATAGATCAGGTTCTTTGAGGAACAATCACCATTTCATCTTAATGGTGATTAGTATAGACCAATGATGCTGGTCCTGTTTAAGAGAAAATATAAAATGGTGGCTTTAGTATGATAGAGTAACCATGTTATTTATGTCTGTTTTTTTAGAAATTCCAATAATTTTTTCAAGATGGCTGAGTGTATATAATACATAATACAGTATATGTTGTTGTTAGAAAAGTACAAAAGCTTAATTTCTTAAATGACCTTAGTATAATTGGGATTTGGAATGAAGACTATGAGTCATCTTTTTTTAAAATATTTTAAAATTATTATTTTTAAGATTTATTTATTTATTTATTTGACAGAGACACAGAGAGAGAGGGAACACAAGCAAGGGGAGTGGAGGAGGGAGAAGCAGGCTTCCCGCGGAGTAGGGAGCCTGATGCGGGGCTCAATCCCAGGACCCTGGGATCATGACCTGAGCCAAAGGCAGACGCTCAATGACTGAGCCACCCAGGCGCCCCAGTATTTTAAAATTATTTTTAAGTAATCTTTACACCCAGTACGGGGCTCAAACTTAACAACCTTAAGTTCAAGAGTTGCACGCTTCACCGACTGAGTCACCCAGGCACTTCTCATCTGTCTTTGTAAAAATAATTTTCTTTTTGAAATGTACAGCATTGCTACAAAAGGAAAATAGAAGTCTTTTTTTCCTAGAAAATTCAGTTAAAGTTGAGTTAAAATGTTGACTGAGGCAATATATTCTTTTTTTTTTTTTTAAAGATTTTATTTATTTATTTGAGAGAGAGAGAGAATGAGAGAGACAGAGAGCACATGAGAGGGGGGAGGGTCAGAGGGAGAAGCAGGCTCCCCGCCGAGCAGGGAGCCCGATGCGGGACTCGATCCCGGAACTCCAGGATCATGACCTGAGCCGAAGGCAGTCGCTTAACCAACTGAGCCAACCCAGGCGCCCCGA